>NC_079154.1:35619128-36228503 GCF_947563725.1 Argiope bruennichi | reverse complement strand
TCCCGGCACACTAATTTTTTTCTTAAAAGTTCCATATTAGCCTCGAAATACTATTTTTGCATTCTAGTCAATACTTCAATTCAGAAAAGATATTAAAAAAATCATTTAGCTCTAAATCTCATTCTCTGTAAAGGGAGATAAGAGCATAAAATTGTCACAGTTACTAATCTTTCAATGAGTTAATCAAATTGTTCAAAATAAAAAGAAGATTTTGGAATTCCAGATAACTAACTTGTAGACAAGCAAAGTAAAATTGTGATTTTAAAAGTCGAATGTTTATCATCCCGGCACACTAATTTTTTTCTTAAAAGTTCCATATTAGCCTCGAAATACTATTTTTGCATTCTAGTCAATACTTCAATTCAGAAAAGATATTAAAAAAATCATTTAGCTCTAAATCTCATTCTCTGTAAAGGGAGATAAGAGCATAAAATTGTCACAGTTACTAATCTTTCAATGCGTTAATCAAATTGTTCAAAATAAAAAGAAGATTTTGGAATTCCAGATAACTAACTTGTAGACAAGCAAAGTAAAATTGTGATTTTAAAAGTCGAATGTTTATCATCCCGGCACACTAATTTTTTTCTTAAAAGTTCCTTATTAGCCTCGAAATACTATTTTTGCATTCTAGTCAATACTTCAATTCAGAAAAGATATTAAAAAAATCATTTAGCTCTAAATCTCATTCTCTGTAAAGGGAGATAAGAGCATAAAATTGTCACAGTTACTAATCTTTCAATGAGTTAATCAAATTGTTCAAAATAAAAAGAAGATTTTGGAATTCCAGATAACTAACTTGTAGACAAGCAAAGTAAAATTGTGATTTTAAAAGTCGAATGTTTATCATCCCGGCACACTAATTTTTTTCTTAAAAGTTCCATATTAGCCTCGAAATACTATTTTTGCATTCTAGTCAATACTTCAATTCAGAAAAGATATTAAAAAAATCATTTAGCTCTAAATCTCATTCTCTGTAAAGGGAAATAAGAGCATAAAATTGTCACAGTTACTAATCTTTCAATGAGTTAATCAAATTGTTCAAAATAAAAAGAAGATTTTGGAATTCCAGATAACTAACTTGTAGACAAGCAAAGTAAAATTGTGATTTTAAAAGTCGAATGTTTATCATCCCGGCACACTAATTTTTTTCTTAAAAGTTCCATATTAGCCTCGAAATACTATTTTTGCATTCTAGTCAATACTTCAATTCAGAAAAGATATTAAAAAAATCATTTAGCTCTAAATCTCATTCTCTGTAAAGGGAGATAAGAGCATAAAATTGTCACAGTTACTAATCTTTCAATGAGTTAATCAAATTGTTCAAAATAAAAAGAAGATTTTGGAATTCCAGATAACTAACTTGTAGACAAGTAAAGTAAAATTGTGATTTTAAAAGTCGAATGTTTATCATCCCGGCACACTAATTTTTTTCTTAAAAGTTCCATATTAGCCTCGAAATACTATTTTTGCATTCTAGTCAATACTTCAATTCAGAAAAGATATTAAAAAAATCATTTAGCTCTAAATCTCATTCTCTGTAAAGGGAGATAAGAGCATAAAATTGTCACAGTTACTAATCTTTCAATGAGTTAATCAAATTGTTCAAAATAAAAAGAAGATTTTGGAATTCCAGATAACTAACTTGTAGACAAGCAAAGTAAAATTGTGATTTTAAAAGTCGAATGTTTATCATCCCGGCACACTAATTTTTTTCTTAAAAGTTCCATATTAGCCTCGAAATACTATTTTTGCATTCTAGTCAATACTTCAATTCAGAAAAGATATTAAAAAAATCATTTAGCTCTAAATCTCATTCTCTGTAAAGGGAGATAAGAGCATAAAATTGTCACAGTTACTAATCTTTCAATGAGTTAATCAAATTGTTCAAAATAAAAAGAAGATTTTGGAATTCCAGATAACTAACTTGTAGACAAGCAAAGTAAAATTGTGATTTTAAAAGTCGAATGTTTATCATCCCGGCACACTAATTTTTTTCTTAAAAGTTCCATATTAGCCTCGAAATACTATTTTTGCATTCTAGTCAATACTTCAATTCAGAAAAGATATTAAAAAAATCATTTAGCTCTAAATCTCATTCTCTGTAAAGGGAGATAAGAGCATAAAATTGTCACAGTTACTAATCTTTCAATGAGTTAATCAAATTGTTCAAAATAAAAAGAAGATTTTGGAATTCCAGATAACTAACTTGTAGACAAGCAAAGTAAAATTGTGATTTTAAAAGTCGAATGTTTATCATCCCGGCACACTAATTTTTTTCTTAAAAGTTCCATATTAGCCTCGAAATACTATTTTTGCATTCTAGTCAATACTTCAATTCAGAAAAGATATTGAAAAAATCATTTAGCTCTAAATCTCATTCTCTGTAAAGGGAGATAAGAGCATAAAATTGTCACAGTTACTAATCTTTCAATGAGTTAATCAAATTGTTCAAAATAAAAAGAAGATTTTGGAATTCCAGATAACTAACTTGTAGACAAGCAAAGTAAAATTGTGATTTAAAAAGTCGAATGTTTATCATCCCGGCACACTAATTTTTTTCTTAAAAGTTCCATATTAGCCTCGAAATACTATTTTTGCATTCTAGTCAATACTTCAATTCAGAAAAGATATTGAAAAAATCATTTAGCTCTAAATCTCATTCTCTGTAAAGGGAGATAAGAGCATAAAATTGTCACAGTTACTAATCTTTCAATGAGTTAATCAAATTGTTCAAAATAAAAAGAAGATTTTGGAATTCCAGATAACTAACTTGTAGACAAGCAAAGTAAAATTGTGATTTTAAAAGTCGAATGTTTATCATCCCGGCACACTAATTTTTTTCTTAAAAGTTCCATATTAGCCTCGAAATACTATTTTTGCATTCTAGTCAATACTTCAATTCAAAAAGATATTGAAAAAATCATTTAGCTCTAAATCTCATTCTCTGTAAAGGGAGATAAGAGCATAAAATTGTCACAGTTACTAATCTTTCAATGAGTTAATCAAATTGTTCAAAATAAAAAGAAGATTTTGGAATTCCAGATAACTAACTTGTAGACAAGCAAAGTAAAATTGTGATTTTAAAAGTCGAATGTTTATCATCCCGGCACACTAATTTTTTTCTTAAAAGTTCCATATTAGCCTCGAAATACTATTTTTGCATTCTAGTCAATACTTCAATTCAGAAAAGATATTAAAAAAATCATTTAGCTCTAAATCTCATTCTCTGTAAAGGGAGATAAGAGCATAAAATTGTCACAGTTACTAATCTTTCAATGAGTTAATCAAATTGTTCAAAATAAAAAGAAGATTTTGGAATTCCAGATAACTAACTTGTAGACAAGCAAAGTAAAATTGTGATTTTAAAAGTCGAATGTTTATCATCCCGGCACACTAATTTTTTTCTTAAAAGTTCCATATTAGCCTCGAAATACTATTTTTGCATTCTAGTCAATACTTCAATTCAGAAAAGATATTAAAAAAATCATTTAGCTCTAAATCTCATTCTCTGTAAAGGGAGATAAGAGCATAAAATTGTCACAGTTACTAATCTTTCAATGAGTTAATCAAATTGTTCAAAATAAAAAGAAGATTTTGGAATTCCAGATAACTAACTTGTAGACAAGCAAAGTAAAATTGTGATTTTAAAAGTCGAATGTTTATCATCCCGGCACACTAATTTTTTTCTTAAAAGTTCCATATTAGCCTCGAAATACTATTTTTGCATTCTAGTCAATACTTCAATTCAGAAAAGATATTAAAAAAATCATTTAGCTCTAAATCTCATTCTCTGTAAAGGGAGATAAGAGCATAAAATTGTCACAGTTACTAATCTTTCAATGAGTTAATCAAATTGTTCAAAATAAAAAGAAGATTTTGGAATTCCAGATAACTAACTTGTAGACAAGCAAAGTAAAATTGTGATTTTAAAAGTCGAATGTTTATCATCCCGGCACACTAATTTTTTTCTTAAAAGTTCCATATTAGCCTCGAAATACTATTTTTGCATTCTAGTCAATACTTCAATTCAGAAAAGATATTAAAAAAATCATTTAGCTCTAAATCTCATTCTCTGTAAAGGGAGATAAGAGCATAAAATTGTCACAGTTACTAATCTTTCAATGAGTTAATCAAATTGTTCAAAATAAAAAGAAGATTTTGGAATTCCAGGTAACTAACTTGTAGACAAGCAAAGTAAAATTGTGATTTTAAAAGTCGAATGTTTATCATCCCGGCACACTAATTTTTTTCTTAAAAGTTCCATATTAGCCTCGAAATACTATTTTTGCATTCTAGTCAATACTTCAATTCAGAAAAGATATTAAAAAAATCATTTAGCTCTAAATCTCATTCTCTGTAAAGGGAGATAAGAGCATAAAATTGTCACAGTTACTAATCTTTCAATGAGTTAATCAAATTGTTCAAAATAAAAAGAAGATTTTGGAATTCCAGATAACTAACTTGTAGACAAGCAAAGTAAAATTGTGATTTTAAAAGTCGAATGTTTATCATCCCGGCACACTAATTTTTTTCTTAAAAGTTCCATATTAGCCTCGAAATACTATTTTTGCATTCTAGTCAATACTTCAATTCAGAAAAGATATTAAAAAAATCATTTAGCTCTAAATCTCATTCTCTGTAAAGGGAGATAAGAGCATAAAATTGTCACAGTTACTAATCTTTCAATGAGTTAATCAAATTGTTCAAAATAAAAAGAAGATTTTGGAATTCCAGATAACTAACTTGTAGACAAGCAAAGTAAAATTGTGATTTTAAAAGTCGAATGTTTATCATCCCGGCACACTAATTTTTTTCTTTAAAAAAAATTCAAAATATTTCCAGATTAATCAGGAGTTTTAAAGGAACGTTAAGATTCCTTTCACATTACTGGCGGTAAAGTTCTTTGAAAAGTGGACAGGAAACTATGCCCACTGATGATAAGTGCTAGAATCTGCATACTGCTGATGTCAACAAGTAACCATGTTAGTATGTAACTCTTGATAATAAATTCATTTTATTCTCTATTTTTGACTTTTTTTTAAGGTCCATCAGAAATTGAAAAAAAAAATTCCTCGTAGTAATGAAAAAAAAATCCATAAGACAATGTGCATTTAGATGCTAGATCAGTGTGCGATTTTTTTTATTTTACTTGGACATTAGATTGATAGTTCAATTCCATTTGCTATTTTCAATATTTGTTTGGAGACCGAGACAAGCAAAGAAGGATTGCTTATAATTCTTCAAAATATTTGATTAAATATTCGTTAAATAAGATTTGTTAAAGGAATTTGCTACTAATATTGTACTAAAGCTGTTGTAATACTGGAAAAAAAGTGTGATTTAATTTTCAATAAAGTAGATTCATTTAAATGCTTGTAAAAAGAAGTATGCTATACTGCTTTTAGCCCTTTGAGGTACAGAACATAAAACCACTTATTTCCACTTGAAATTCAGTAATTTTATTAAATTAAATCAAATATACAAAAGGAAATAAAAATGACAATTTAGTAATTTTTTCGTACTTTCGCATACAAGTTGGGGGGGGGGGGTGGCTTCATTTGAAGTGGCAAGTCTTAGCAACAATACGACTGAGAAAAAATTAAAAAAAAAAAAACTCTGTGTATCAAACGATCTCACTATGCCTCAAAGGATTAATGTATAAACGTATTTTAGTTCATTAATCACATATTGAAGTTATCATATGTAAATATATGCAAAAAAGGTTCATAAACATTTATGTGTCTAGTTATTGTGAGTAAAAGAAAATACTATGATCATCCGATAGTCAGTCTTATCATTAATGGATCATTCTACAGATTTGAATTCCAGAATTATTTTGTGGGAAGATGATATCATAGAAATAAATAACCATTCAATGAATATTGTGTTTCAAAATACGCAAGCTTAAATTCAGCATTTAACGTATGAAACTGATATGCTTGTATTTCATTTCATGAGAATTACGAGATAACTATAAGTTTGTTCCAAACATATGGCAATATAAAGTGACGAAACTTCTACATCTATCTGAGAAAAAATTTCATCTAGGAGATGAATTTGATTTACATCATTAAATCAATCCTTGAACTAGAAAAATGCAAGAATCAAATTATATGTTAAGTGCCAAAGTTTTTATTTGAATTACTAGTTTTAATCCACTTAAAGCTAAATATTCAATATTAAGTTCTTAATTATCACGAATTAATATGATTTGTTCAATAAGTGATAAAACCAGATATTTCCATCTTTGCATGATCAGCTCAAAAGTAAATAATTCAATTTTATATGTATACCTTCTTAAACATCCATGGGTAAAGTATTATTAAAATTTCAAAAATATGATTACATATAAACAAATTCAGCTTATTCACTTGAAAAGAAAATTAATATGTTTGTATTCATTAATCTGTTTCATTTATATATTTGTATATCATTTATAAATTGTGACTTGCATCATAAAAATAACCGCAAACACTGATTGTTGGACTTCCAAATTCAAAAGTAATTTCCTTTTAGAGAGTAGGGTATTTACTAATAAGAGTATTTTCCAAATCTTTAATTAATTTTTTAATCAAAAATTTAAAGTTTATGCTCAAAAATATAGGAGTGTATTTTTTGCACAAAAATACCATTTTAAAATCAAAAAGGAATAAGCTTTTCAGTGCCTCTTATATTATTGCCCATTCCGTATTTTTTTTTATCTAATTTTAATAGATTCTTTAAAATATTTTTGTTTATTTTACAATTATACTTTTCATTATTTTATTATTGGATTTATCTCCATGCATATGCATTTTTCCTTGTATGTGCAAGTTACCGCTGTTATAAGAAAAATAACGAAAGTTGATAATGAAATAAAAATAGGCGAAGAAAGTCTAAAAATTCGAAGCTCAAAAATGCATGGTGCAGGGCAAATACAATTTTTTACAAAGAAAGGTTTATAATTTTTTTTGCATTTTATCGAAGTAATAAGACTTAGTGTCCCTTCTAGAGAGTGCATTGTTTATATTACTCAATCTCACAACAGAAATGCATTCGGATTGAAGATATGCCTGAGAATGAAGAATAGAACTTCATTGTCATTATGTGAGATTGCTTTCTTTATGGAATTCTATTGAATAGATGGTTAGGAAGAAGGGGATAGCAATGATCTCACCCGAGGCACCCATTAGATTTAACCTTGATGGATTTCTTTGTGTGAAAATAAGGTATTGTAGTGAAAGCTTATAAACCAGTTAACAGCTACGCTACCCGAGCAATTGCTTTTGTATTGTGGTCATGTTACTCGGATGCGAACCACAAGGTCCCAGGTTCTATCATCGCTCAATTCAATTCGCCACAGTATAATTGTTCATATGAACATGAAATATGACATCTACCTGCAATAATAAGAGCAGAGTATCCACTCAAATTCCAGATAACATCATTAAACAATTTATAATTTCTTTGGTCGATTTTTGAACGATATCTAAACTATAGCAATCAAATATTAAAGTATTTCAGATAAATGCTAAGACTTTATATTTGTCTAAATTAATTTGAAAGAGTAATTATTCTAAATATGTTTAGATTTTTAGGCACTCTATATTTTATTTATTAGCAGTGCCATTGCGATATTAAAATTTCTCTACTTAGTGTTTGAAATAGCAGGATAAGAGTAGCACTGTACCAATTTTCGATTTATCGAAAAAAATCGATATTTTCGAGAAATCGATTTTTCGATGCCAGTTTTCGAAAAATATCGATTTATTGAAATCATGATCATGAATAATTGTTCAAGATGAATCGCGATACAATAAATCGAAATTCATAATTAATTTGCGTTTTCGATTTCGTTTTGGTTATCGGTTAGTGTTTATTTTTGGTGCTCTTCCTTCTTTTTCACCTGCATACATAATTGTTGTTAATTTTTTTCATAAATTTATATTATATTTGTCATGTTCTAATATATATATATATATATAAATACTTGCTTTACGCATGTCATTTTGGAATAAACTGTTTTCTGTTCCCTAACTGAATGATACCATTATGGAAAAATAATTGCGGTTATCAGAAGGTTTTTGACTGTCCTTTGTTTAATCGTTAAATATACATCTTCAAAAATAAATGCAAAAAGAATTAATTAAGACTAAATCCACTAATTTATTCGCAGCTCGCATTTTCATAATCAAGCTTACTTGCATAAAAAAAAAATGAAATTCCATTATACTTCAGCTTTTGCCGCCTGGTGGCTCACGATAAAACGCGATACAATAAATCGATATTCACTAATTTACGTTTTCGATTTTCGTTTTGATTACGGGTAGGATTGGGTGATGACAGAAATAAAACATCGCAACATAACGCCCAACACATATCGATATTTTTCGAACAATTCGATACTTATCGAATTTTGGATAATTCCGAGAATTTGATAATCGTATTTGCATGACTATTGAGAATCAGTCCTGACAATGTTTTGAATATATATATATATATATATATATATATATTTCGAGGCATTTTTTGGCATTTCAGTGGAAAATATGTTTTGTTCTTTTCTTTTCTTTATAATCCGCATGCTTTTCTGTATTACGCACTTGTATATTTCTAAAAGTGTATAATTTTCTTGTTTTATATCTTTAAAAAAATGCTCTTTTCCATTTCATTATATATTTTTGTTCCACTATTTTTTATTTAAGGCAAAGATTATTTGGAATGGATAAATTTTATTATTTAAATTTATTCCACTTTATGTGACTGGATTATATGTTACGTGTTTTTCAAATTTTCACGCAGTTTAAGAGTTTTCTTTTCATTCTTTTTTTTTTCATGCTCTTTTTTTCTTTTTAAATATTCAGCATTTTGAAGTGATTAAAAAATTTCCGCATTCAACTGACTTAAGAAATTTTTTGAGAAATTATTTTTCTGTTTTCAATGTAAAGATATTTCATTGGTGATTTTTTTAAGCTTTTAACTTTTTTTATATAATCCTTTTTTCCTTTTTCATATTTTATTTTAATTTTAATTTTTTTAATTTCATTTCAGACTTTATAATATGCAAAAATGTTGATAGAATACTTAGAAATAAAAGATAATTAGTTGGAATCTTAATATTCGGAATTACAGCTTTATACTTGAGTGTTGATTATTTTTTCATTGAGTTTATATTAATGATGATGTATCATGGCATATTTTTCTTTTATTTGATTGTGGTCAGGACCTTTCCTGAAATTTTTAATGTATTACATCAGTCATCCATAAATAAATTTTTCCTCGATAATATTTTTTATTAATGTTTTACTCATTTCGGAATTACTATTTTTCGTCTCTTTTTGAGTTTTGAAATAGTAAATTGAATGGTTAATTTTAGTTGTATAACATATTCTAGTGCATATTGAAACAAATTCTGCCAATAATACTACTAAAATAAGAATAAAAATTTATGTAATTCATATACAAAATTAATTTTTCAAAACATCAGATTTTGAATTCATGATTTATTGAAATTATTTAGTTTTACTTGTTAAAAGCATTATTATGTCGTTTTTCATTTTTTATATGAAGAATGAAAGAAACTGAAGATTTTTTTAAGTCAGCAGTAAAAAGGGTAAAATTTTAAAAATTATTATATTGAAAAAATGCAATGTTTTAAATTGTAATATGCAGACTTGCTTTGTCATTATTAAAGAGGTTTTAACGCAATTATTTTCTATTTTTTTTTTCAAAATAAAATGAAGATTTTTATTATATAAATTGAAATTTATTTTTATTTGTAGTCGTTCTGATCAGTCAATATGTTAAGAGATGCTATTTATAAAATATAACAGCTGTAAATAAATAAAGATATCACGATATATCGAAAAATATCGATATTTGTTGGACAATATATCGCGATGATGAAGTTCGGTCATCGCCCAGCTCTAGATAAGAGTCTTATACAGCTATGTATACATAATACTAATTATAGGGAAAACATAAATTAATAATAAAATGAATTTTTATTAAATTATATCATTCTAATATACCTACTTTTATATAAAGCTCAACATAACGAATTGGAATACCGAACAACATCTTGGTACATTGTAAAATATCTTAAACTGATAGAGTAAAGAATAAAAATATGTACACAAAAAAATTCTAAAAATAAGGCTTTTCTAATGTTTTTTCACGCATGTGAAATTATAGAGTTGATGAATTCTGTAAAAAATATTTCCCGACTATTCATTGAGGAAAAACGTGTAATTTTTTTCTTTCTTTTCAAATTCTTTGACCTATTTACATTTCGTGAGATAACGTAATTTCCCGCCAAATAAATAAATACCATGAGGCTAATTAAGCTTTGAATTCATATCCTAATGAATATCTACTTCTCTACTTAGAAAGACGGACAATGTTACTCAGGTGAATGATTTCACATCCATTTCTAAATAATTACACTGCTTTTCAATAGAATTATAAGATTGCTGGAATTGTTGAATATCCGAAAACAATAATTTAGTTTTACCTCCTAGCGTTTTTTCTTTGTGAAACAAATAAAAAAATGTGCCATTGTTCTGTAAAAGAAGCTCTTTATGAGATAATGAGACAGCAGCTTCACTATAAGAACAACTCATCTGCTGGGTATAATACGAAATTAACTCATTTTTATGAAAAAACAGCTGAATATCATTCCAGGGACTTCTCTGACTCATTGAATTCTGTGTCATTATGGAATGAGCAGATGTGTTGGTTCAAAGAAATGTTAGCAGACACGGCAAAACAAATAAAAACATCTGCAAAAACCACGATTTGTATTCTCTTTTTCTGCTTATATAATACGGTTTAACACGTGTTAACACGAAATTGGAAGGTCAGCTTTATTTGTGAAGATATTGCATTTATATATAAAAAATCCATTGTATAAACTAAAGAGAAAAAGGAGTCTGTGGCCGTGTAACTTTTAAACTAGTGAGAGACATCATGTTTTATTATTAAAACAAAGCATTCTGTCCCATGCATAGTCATCAAAACATGAATTTATATAAGTATATAAACATTTTTTTATTATTTGAGAGAAATGTTATACGAAGATATAGTTTCAATGGTGATTTAGCACATTACTTAATTAGTAATAGACAAACGTTCTGTTAATTGTATAGTTACCAAAACATTAATTTATATTAATTAAATACTACCTTTTTTTATATAAAATGGATATTTCCGGATGAAAGCACTCGTGGTATAAAATATTAATTAATTTGAAAAAGAATTCTTTTGATTACATAGCAATCAAAAATGTCTTCATAAAATTAAATCAAGAAGTTACAATGCATAAAATAATATTGCCCAGATGTAAAATATCAACAACAATTTAAAAAAAATTGAAAGATTAAATTTACTTTACAAAATATTTTTTTTATATTTGGATGAGTCATTGTAATGTATAGAACTATTATTTTATCTTTAAAATTTAGAGAAATGCATGTTATTAATAACATTTAATTTAGAAAAATAAGTTAATAATTATTTATCTTTATATGCATTCCTTATTATATCCTTTTAGCCAACTATATTAAAAATGCAGCAAAAATTCATATTGAAATCATATTTTTATGGCACATTTACTAATAATGAAGTTAGTTACAAGTTAATGAAGGAGAATATATTTATTTTGACGCTGCACATACCAAACCGTCTGACCTACTATTATCAAACTCACAATATATATACTTTGGAAAGTGGGGAAGTGCAGTTCAAAGCGAGTTTTTTAAAATTTTTAGTTAGAATTTTAATATTTTAAAAATTATGTGACATTTTGACGTTTACTAACCATAACTTCGGTGAACGTTCCTGCAGAAAAATAATTTGTAAAATAATTTTTTCAAAGTTTAAAAAACTTTTTTCGATTATACCAATTTAGTTCGTGTAAAATTCTTCAGTCTATATTTAATTAAAAGGTATTTATAAGTTATGAATCAATTAGGTTATGATTAACTTATGAAAATTCAATTTATTTTTCTATTTCGAATAGATTTCTGTTTAAGCACGGTTTTAATAAATTTTTGAACATTGTGTCAATTACAACTAACGTTGAACATCAGAAGTAACCAATTATAATTTTTTTAAAAAAATACTTGTATTTCATATACTATATTGCTCTTTTAGTTTAATATTATGCTTTTTTTAAAAATTGCAATGGCTGTTTTTAATTAGAGAATTTTTTTTATTGATTAATCTTCTGATATATTATGTAAACTGTGAAATATAGTCTATAATAGTGCGTGCAAATTAATGTTGAATGATTCTTCTTTCTGCTCCTATATTACCATGTGAGAATATGATCTTGTTTTGGTTAGTGGGTTTTGAAGCTCGAAATCAAGTAGGCAATGAAAATTAAAGCTCGAAATCGCGTAGGTAATGAACATTGAAGCTCGAAATCGCGTAGGCAATGAATATTGAAGCTCGAAATCGCGTAGGCAACGATTAAAGCATAAAAGGCAATTTTCATCATAAACTTTTAATCGCATATGTTTCTTACCTGCTTTTACCAGTATTGCATTATTATTATGTATGCTTCTTTGAAAAGCAGATGCGTTTTTAAAAGGTTGACCTGCTTTTACCAGTATTGCTTTATTATTACGTATGCTTCTTCGACAGCAGATGCGTTTTTAAAAGGTTGACGTAGAACTAAGACATCATAGCTGTTATTTCATCTCAAAATCGGTCGAGCTCCAATACATACATGCATACATACATAAATATATATTTTTTTACATATACATCTTTTTAATTTTTAATTCAAATTTTATTTATTTCTTTTTTACTTGCTTGCTTAGATTCAGCAAGCATGGATTTCCTTTTAAATTAAACTATTTTTTCTAGAAGAAATTAGAGAAAATTATAAAGAAATATATCACAATGAACGTAACTATTTAAGATTTCTAGAATAATGCAAATTACATGATTATTGAAATTGAAATTTAAAAATATGGTACCAAGTAAGCTATTAAGTCTAAGTTACTTACAAAACATTTAATTGAAATTTTACGTTACCAATAATTTCGACAAACCAGGAGGGCGTCAAAAGTTGCTAGTTTTTAATAAAGCTTTCTATAAAAAGTTATTTGGAGACTAAGAAATTGTGGGAAAAAAATGAATTGATCCGTAGTTATTATGAATTTTAGACAAATATTCCATGACATTCAAAAGTGTTTCTGAAGTTCACCAACAATTTACAAATGAATGAATCATTTTTAAATAAATTAATTTTTTAAAACAAATACGGAAAAGCTCAAATTTCTATTTGTCTTTAGTTAAATTCCATTCAAAAAATTATGTAAAGGGCGATTGTATTTATTTTAAGGAAAAATAAATACTTCTTTACAAAAAAGATGAATATTTTTTAAATCTGGAATGAAATGTCTAGCTATAATAAGGGTATTATGATGCGCAAAACGGAAGTGGCTGTCTAAATTTTCAAAACATTTATGAAAGAAAAGACTCAATCCGTTACACACGTGCTGAAAATTTATTGCCTAAACTATCAAGTTTCCAAATGTCATTTAAACCGGTTAGAAACAAGCTTTGAAAAGCGTGCTTCTAGTTATAGAAAACAACTGAGTGTAATCATTGGGTTAACATGGGTTACAGAAGCAAAAAGAACTGAATGCATCATTATTCTAATTAGTGTTAGAAAATCACAATAGATCATTATATTACTAATTTCATTTTCTTTTGAATCTTTATAATGATATGTATTATAATGATAGGTTTTGCCGGTTCAGGGATTTAATATTTTAAAGAAAATATGAATCAATTTAATCTGACATAAATTTTCGAATTCATCACTTTCAAGTCTGAAAATAATAATATGCATCACTTTCAAGTTAGAAAATAATAATTGTTAGTATTTTCCTATACAAATTTTTGTGAAAGCTGATTATATGAACTAAATGATGTCTTAGATGCCAAGAAAGTTATTTTGTCTGAAAATAAAACAGATTTCAGATCTAGATGAAGCTGCTTTTGTAAAATTTGGGAGGAATTTGAATTATTTTGTGTAATTTCAAATGTAAATAAATCTCATTTTTATTTTTTCATATAGTCTGTGTCTTTAAAAAAATATTATATTTGGAGGTCAAAGAATACCACTGAGGAAAGTTTAGGAGAAAAAATTAAATTAGAATAATGGTGAAATACACATACACAACTTTATATTTTTTTATTATATGGAATTTAATTATGATATAAGGGATGCACAGTTTTAAGTACGTTGTGGATGTACAATTTTAATCATCTTACATGTTGAAATCAATTTTAATTGTGGTATCTACAATTTGAGAATACAGGGTAGAATACAAAATTGATATTAAGTTAAAAATGAAATATAAAAATTCAAAAAGAATATTTAAAAGTAAAAGAATAAAGATTTACTTAAGAAAAAAAATAAAAGCAGTGCATGTTAAAAATCTTGAAAAAAGTTTTATGTTAGAGAACCATTAAATAATTTAATATTTTTTTATGTAATCGTATAATTTTAAGTGGAATAAATTTCATATAAGATACAGATGATAATAATTTAGGCAAACAATTTATTTTTTATCTTTTGCAGTTTTCAGATTGTATTTTAAACTATTACCTGCTTATTTTTGAAGGATATTTTTCAAAGAAAAGTAAATATTTTCAGAATATTTTATTGTTATAAAATATATCTTATATTCTGTTTAGAGGAAACAATAAACATATTGAAATCAGTAAATTTTACAAAGTTGAAAAATATTCTTAAATGATTTTATTACATACTTATATATAAATATATTTTTATTGTATATTTATATATTATGGATGTTCTAAAAGAAAGTTTTATCTTTTTCAGGAGAGTTGTAAGAAAGCAGACAGCAGATAAAAGAAAAGGCTGTGAATTTTCATGTCAACGAGGACAAAAACGAAAAACAGAAACCAAACGAATTATTAACAACATATTTATTTACAGTGTTCCGATAAAAGCATGATTTTGGATTAATGAATATTTTTTATATTCTTTATATAAAACTTAAATTAAAATGAATAATTTGTCATAAAATTTCTTGGAATTATATGTTACATTAAGATCATTTAATTACTTTTACGCAAAAATAATTTTAAACAGTTTTATTTAGAAAAGTTACGAGATTTATAAGAAGAAAATAAGAATGAAAGAAAGGATGGAATGAATAAATAAATTAAATTAATCTCGAATAACGCAGAATATTGACTTCAAAAGAATAATAAAGGTAAAACGATTATAAACTAGGAATTATAATATTTATTCTTATTTAGTTCCATAGCAGGACACCCATAAAAATATTTAGTTCACAGATAATTCGTCCCTATATGTTAGAAGAAACATTTAGGCTTAAATTATCGATGCTCAGTATTTTCAACAGGTGAAAATATTTTTACGAATTACCTTAATACTCTTTTGATTTGTGAATGTAGTTTTTAACACAGAGAAGACACTTTTTATCTGTGGTTCTTAATTATACTAAATATCCATTTATTTGCTTGGATCTTATGCAATTCCATACCTCTTGACTAGAATCGAATAAAATTTGGCACACATACTTCTTTGCACTTTGAATAATTAACTGCTCGGTTTTAAAATTTCTTTGTCTCACTAAAAGGAATGAAATAGAGGTTGAAGATTTTCGCTTCAACTTTGAAATACGTCATTGCACAAGTTTTATTTTTACATTGTTCGGCGTTTCTACGAAGTGACGTCAATTTCAGATGACGCTATTAATTTGTCGTTTGGTTTCTTTTTTAAATTAATTAATCTCAATTCACAAAGAATTGAGAAAATATCGTTTGGTGCTTCGAACTTGTTATTAGTTTAATTATCGCACTCTTGAAACACGCAACTTATGTTTATTCTGTAATGTATATTTTATGACCATACTTTTATGATTTTAACCTCACTCTTCCGAACTGCAAGTATTTTTCAAGAACATAAAGCTGTAAATATTAGAATGTAATTTTATAATTAAGCTGCATTACATTCAGTGAATTTTATCAGATATCTAATACCTCCCAGAATTACTTGTAGATACCAAGAATTACCTTAGAATACCAAGAATTACTTGTAATTACTTGGTTGTTAATGTCAACTATGCAACATAACCAGCATATATCATCTTAAGATTTAAAAAAAAAGAAACATTAGCTCCTCAGTGATATAAATTTTCTGTACTATTATTTTTTTAAATTTTAATCAATTTTTTCAAAAATTTTGCACATTGTTATTACTCAAATTATGGATGAATTTATGGATTATTTTAAAGACTTGGATATAAAAATTTTAAAACTGTACGATGTAATATTATAAAGCATTTTGCTTTTTCTCATAGATATATAACACAAATAAACGATAGCAGAGGCGTGTATATACTAGCTGCTAGTGTAATCTATAGGGTGAGTGCAAAAATTCTATCAATTTTTGGATATGCAAATTTGCAATACAATCGACGTCACACATGACAGTGTAATGACACAAATCGTCGACCAATCAAGCATGGGGATGCCTCACATATAAATACATCTTGTCTCACAAAGTTAATCATCACAAAAAAAAAAAAAAATCTCAAAAGTTGTAACATGGAAAACGAGAAGGAGCATATAAGACATTGTTTGTTATACGAGTTCGATAAATAGAGTTCGGCAGCCGCAATGTTTGTCAAGTTTATGGGGAGGATACAATAGACGAAAGCATATGTCATCGATGATTTCGCAAATTTAGGGAAGGAGACGGAAGCTAACAAGATCGGACTAGGAGTGGACGGCCATCGCACATTGGAGAAGACTATACTGACCAAGCCATAAAGAATAACCCGAACACAAACATGCAAGAATTAGCGGAGACTTTCAACGGACACCGGGCAATGATCGAGAGAAGGCTGATTAAATTGGGTTTTACGAGAAAATTGGATTGTTAGGTTTCACACAACCTGACAGCTAATCAACGAGTTGACCGAACCGCCACTTGTGTTTTCTTGTTTTCCCGGTACAAAAACGATCTATTCTTGACACGAATTTGACAGGAGATGAAAAGTGGGTCATTTACCGTAACGCAAAGTGCCGTAGAACTGTTTGTCGTCCTTTCTTATCCGTCTGCATCGACTGTGAAAGCTGAACTTCGCCCCAAGAAGGTGTTATTGAATGTGTGGTGGGATTTGTAGGGATTAATTCACCGGGAGATCCTGCCACTCAACCAAACCATCAATACTGCCTTCTACTGTCTACAGTTAGACAAACTGCATTCAAGTTTGGTAGCAAAGCGGCCAGGTGTCATCAATCGTCGCGGTATTATCCTTCATTCTGATAACGCCAGGCCGCATACTGTTATCATCACTCGCCAAAAGTTGCTGGGCTTTGGAAGGTTTTACCCTATCCTCCCTATTCTCCTGACTTGGCACCAACTGACTGTCCCCTATTTCGTGCTTTGGACAATTTCTTCAGTCAGAAAACCTTTGATGATCTTGCTGCTGTGAAAACTGCTGTCCAAGACTTTTATGACTTGAAACCGCCGGAATTTTACTGCCGTGGGATTCATCTCCTACCAGAAGGATGGCAAGTGGTCATAGATAGCAATGGGGATTATGCATAATAATAGGTATTGTTCCTTTTGCGTTTATCTGCTCTTCTTTATGGGTAATAAAAACGGATAGACCTATTGCACTCACCCAATAAAACGATTCATTTAATTTAATCGTTATAAGTATATAGTCATAATTTGCATAATCCAACTGTTGAATTTTTAATATTTAATAATAGAAATAAAAGTTACAATATGTAGATTTTCTTAAATGAGGGTAATATTTTCTGCGCAGTATATTGGATTATGAAATAGATCAATGAAAAAGGCATTTGAATGAAAAAATAATTGATAATAATTCTTATTTTCAAATAATTTGTTGTTTAAAACAGTAAATTTACCAATAATATTTACGAAGTTTAAATCATCGGTAATGATTCGAAAATTATCTGTCAATTTTATAAAAGTGTCAATTAATCTAATTTAAAAAATGCTAATGTGGTTTTCTTGCATAACTTTTTTATCCTTTTGGATCACCTATAGATTGCGATTTTTATGTCATTAAATGCGTTAAGCACTCACCAATGCTACAAAATAAAATTAAAAAAAAATACGATTTATGAGTTTGATGAACAACCAAATCAGGTCATTTTTTATAATAAGTTTTTAAAGATGAAGAATTCATTTCCCCCTACATAGTCGTGCAGGATAAAACCACTGTAAAGTGATAAATGCATCAAAAAAGCAATGCAGATAAAGACAAATAAGCATTATAAAGCCGTTGCATACTGAGTCAAGAGCTTGGTTAAGTTTTGTCCAGCCCTGCTAAGTTTATATAAAGAAATCGTCAAGGATTCTACAGATTAAAAATGCTTACAAATTTCAGTATTCTCAGAAGCTGAATCATATTCCTAACTACAGAAAAGAAGACAGCCCTAATCAAATCCTTGGAACGATAAAACAGAGCTGAAAGTGTGTGTGTCTTTTCATTTGGTCAATAACAATCCATAGTGAAGTTCAGGCCCTGTATAGATTGATAACATTTGTCAATATTGACCTTCCAGTTTTAAATCAAATGAATCCATTGCCACTTTAGGAGGTGGAACATAAATATTGTTTGGAAAATTCAGAAATCTATCCTATATTTGAAGAGAATACAACATCGCTATATCATTCATGAATAAATCTACCGTCATTCAATCAAATCATGCCGTTTTGCTGAGTCGGATATTGATAATATTTGTTCAAAAAACATCTTGTATAAAAATGTAACAAATGTTAAGGAGTTGTAATGAAGTATGTAATATTACGGAATTTCTTTACTTATGTAAATCATTACATGTATCAAAACTGCAGCTAATATTTTCACCGAACTAATAGGGAATGTCAAAATAGAATGAATCTTAGATTAACTGATACAAAGATATAGTTGATGAAAAACGAAATATTGCGACTGTAGAATGGCAGTCGTTTTTGAATCTGCTATGGTATATGGTATATTGTTTGAAACAGGGAAACTAGTGGAAAACTAATATCACATATTACCAATGATATTTTATTTATGTTATCTTTTAGCTTACCGATAATTTAGTAGAGCAAGCACAGGTTGAAAAGTTATATGACTTACTGCTATCTTTGAATTAATTTAAGTTCATTCAAACGGTGTAATATTACACAATTCCAACTATAACAATATCACTTGACAATCCATGACAACTTCTGCACTCTTCAAGCAAGCAATAAAACTCTTTAAACAATATGTTGTTGGCTCTTTCTTAAAAATTGAACAGTCTCGCTTAAATTTTAAAATCTTGCAACCATTTTTTAAAACAATTTGTATTCGTATGGCAAATTTCAAATCAATACATGTTAATTCTGTGCATTAAATTTTGTTTAGCTTTCATCATTTTGTAATTATCGTGTTAACTTATATTCGAACAATCGGACAGACACACTTCCTCTGAAAGGAATTTGCTCAAACTTTGATCGAAATCTACAAATTTGGTAGAAGGACCCTGCACCAATTTGCATCTATCTGGCTCAAAAGCGGTTTCAGTTCCTTTGTCACAGACTGACAGAAATAATGTTAAAAATGTTTTTTTTTTTTTTTCAAATTTAGGGAGGCATGAAATATGGACAATTCGTCAAAATTCCGAGTTCGAATTTTTTTTATACTTAGTATACTTTCTCTTTACTACATATACAAGAAAGAAAAAATGTAGCTACTAAAAGTTGAATCTTAAACCCTTAAAAATTTTGCATGAAAATGGTTAGCAGCTCGAGTTCGGTTACAAGCACGGAAAAAATGAGATTTAAAATAAATAAATTCTTGATCTTGTTTAATGCGAGACCAATTCTAAGTCAATGAAATAAGAATTGCGTCATCTTTCCTAGCATCGACAACAAAAATTATTAATAGCTGATATAAAACTGTACAGTATATTGAATTATGTGTGTGAACAAGACTTTTGATTGTTCTCTCATGTTTAGCTAATCATAACTAATAAAAATTTAATCATGATTAATTAAAAGCAAAGATTGTAATTCAATCCTTCAAAAGGAATTATGAAACAAAACGAAGAAATGCAAAATAACCATAACTGTTGTTGCTTAAAAAATTCTCCTTCTTGGAAAATTAGGAGTGAATTACATTGTCTACAATAAATCATGTATTTAGCCATATTAAAAAAAATATTAATTTTGTATAATATTTCTTGAAGAAATTTACGGTAAATATTTTAGGTGTAATGTTAGACAAACATTTTGGGCATAAATATTTTTTTTAAAATGAAACTAATAAATTTTTTCATTGCTTTTAATGAATAATTATACTGCGTACAGTTCAATATTAATTCTTTGTGAAAAATATTTTTATGAAAAATTCTATATAGATGGCAACTTTACATCCAAATGTATAAAAAAATAATACATTCTGACAATGCTGATGTATATGTTATGGCCAAAGTCCGAAGTACGGCCAGTTCGCGAATTGGCTGTCCAAGAGGTTTGGCCAAAGTCCGAAATACTTGCAATTAATATTGTGTTTTTTCTACTTTGGCTGGCCATTTCGCGAAGTGGCCGGGAATCCTTGGCCAAAGCCCGATGTGATAATCTATACTTATAAATAAAGCTCAATGTGTGTGTGTGTGTGTGTGTGTGTGTGTGTGTGTGTGTGTGTGTGTGTGTGTGTGTGTGTGTGTGTGTGTGTGTGTGTGTGTGTGTGTGTGTGTGTGTGTGTGTGTGTGTGGCGCTCTACAGGCCAGGTCATTTGACATACAGCTATCAAATTTGGTACATGTATACCTTAGAGGTCGGGAATGTGCACCTGGGGTCCCTTTTTTGAAATTTTAATTAGAATTTTAATTATTAATTAAAAACTAACTTTCCCGCCAAAAAAATCTTCCATTTTCCCCACCGCCAACTTTTCCGCCAAAAAAATCTTCTATTTTCCCCACCGCCAACTTCAATTTTTTTTTCTCCCAACAGAAATGAGGCTAGGGTTAACATTTTTCGGCGGATTATTTCAAACGATTCTGTTTATTTTCTTAATGTTTTATGCATTTAAAATTAAACATTGTTAATTAATCCATGTTTCAGATTCATTCTGAAGTACTTTTGAATTAAAATAACACAGAATAAAGGAAATTAAAAATGTATAATCTGCATAGCGTTACCCCAACTGGCGTAGAAAAATTCACGCATTTGCGTTACCGGAGCTGGCGAAGAAAATTCACGCATGCGCATTCTGAATGTTGCCATGACAACCGTTATCAACGGTTGATTTAAATTATTTTTAGGTTAGTTGCATGCTTTTGTAAGTAAATTGTATTTATGTTAGTTATATATTTTTTGTATATGCTTATAGTTTTAAGTACATCGTTTTTAAAGTAGTTATTTAAACCTGTTTTCGACCGATTATTTTAAACGATTCATTTTATTTTCTTAAAGTTTGATGCATTTAAAATTAAACATTGTTAATGAATCGATCTGTTCATGATGAATCTGAGAAAATTTTGTTGACAAATTCTTGAGATATTACATAACTTAAGAAAGATATTCTTTAGTGCCCATAAAGTTTAAACGCTCAGTGACTCTATTATCAGTAATCATATTATTAAAAAAATGCTTTGTTTCAGTAAAAAATATTATATTAATTGCAGTTTAGTCATTTCCATTTTAATTTTAAGCATAAATTCTACCGGAACTAACAGAAAATTTGAGAGATACATATTATGTTATGGCTGAAGGACTTTATATTATTATGAGGGAATTACATGACTATCAAAATTTGAAGCTTTAAAATATTTGATGAAGAAGCTATTAAAGTAGGAATTACATAAAATATTGAATTATTGAAATTTTAACGAGCATTAAGATTGGCGAACCGGCTGGTCGCCAAAGGCGGCTAGTTTATAAATAAAGTTCAATGTGTGTTTGTGTGTGTGTGTGTGTGTGTTGGCGCTCTACAGTCCAAACCGTTTGACATACAGTTATCAAATTTGGCACCTTGGAGGTCGGAAATGTGCACCGTGGAGCGATTTTTTAAAATTTTTAATTACAATTTTAATTAAAAACTAAGCGTAATTTCGGCGTTTTGTCGCTATAACCAGAAAATAATCGGCACAAAATCGATTTTTGCATCAAATTAAAGTTCAAAAAATTATCTTTTTAATGATACCAATGTTTTAATTTATAAATTATGCTTAGATTTTTAACGAATTTTTAAAAAATATTTTAACCATATTTTTCAATAATATATTTCGCTCAAAATAAAAATAAAATTTAATCTGTACGAGCACGTCAAATTAAAAAAAAAGGCTTTTATCAACATGTTGGCCATCACATTGTAAGAAGTTTAAATTAAAAATAAATCAACTATTATTGCAAATTTAATAAATAAAATTGCAATTTTCGGCAGGTGTCTGTATAAAATAAAAATTTAAAAAAATGAAATAAGATATTTTCTGAAAAGTAAAAGGAGGAAAAGTTTTCTATGCGCTTTGACAATACCTATATTATTAATTCAATAAAATAATTTAATTTAAGGCAAACATAGTTTAATATACTTATAATCATTCTAATCAGCGACCATCAGCTAATTTGGAGCATACATTTGCTAACAAAATGGTCTAAAGGAACTAAATAATTATATTTAATATAACTTTAGTTAATAAATGCTCCGATGAATCAGGAATTTTAAATTTTTACATAGGTTCTCTGCCCTTTGAATCATATTTAACAAAATATTCTTGAGACACCAATATTTTAAATAAAAATTGTTGAACTCCAACCAACTAAATCAATCACTAAAACTGACTGATTTATGAAATTTCAATATCACTCTTCTATAAAAACTGGCGATTTTAGACTACTTCACCGACTGTCTCAATGAAGATATGTTTATCTTCTGCCAGGATTTCTTGACAGTGACTGGCCTGTGATTATAAAAATGTTGATTGTTCTAAAATTGATGCGTAAAAACTTCATAAATCGGTCAGATTCATGGCAGAAGATAGGGACGTTTATTTAGTTATTTAAAAGTTGAAGTGTCAAGAGTATTTCGCAGAATATGATTCCTTGGGACCTAAGAACTGTGTAAAATTTAAAATTCGTAATTTTTTATAAGTTCATTTATTGACTGAAATAAAATAAAATATTTTTATTTGCATCATTTAAATCTTTTGAAAGTAAAAAATTAATTTTACGATGAATCAGAGAAATTTTTGTTGATTAATTCTTTAAAATATTATATAAATTATTCTGCAGTGCACATATAATTTCACTGCCAAACGACTCTGATTTCAATTTTCATATTTAAAAAAAGACATTGTTAGCTTCAATATAAAAAGTTTTTATATTGATTGCAATTTAACATTTCCACTTTAATTTAAAGTAGAAATATGGATACTGACAGAACATTGGAGAAAGTAGTACAACGAACAGAACTGTTTAAGGCCTACATAAAAGTATGACTGAATCATATAACTGCCAAAATATGAAGCTCAAAAATATTTTGAAAAAGCTACAAGAGAACAAGTTGCATTAATTGAACATTTTAGCAATGATTAATACTGGCGAACCGGCTGGTCGTCAAAGGAGGCTAGTTGTAAATAAATATAATGACATTTATGTATAAAATATAAATAAGGTCATGCTGTAGGTGAAATTCGACAGATGATATTAATAACAAAACTATATTTCCTTCATATTTGTTTTAATTAGCCCTTATATTTGCTATTTGTCTTTGCAAAAAATTTAATATTTTTGAAGCGATATTTCGGGAGACAATGTGATCTGAGATCTTTAACATTAGGTCCATGGAGCAGAAAAAGACTAAGGATCACCCTTAAAGGTAATTGAAAACTGAGAACTCAATTTGCCTTTCTATTCATATAAGATACGCAACTCCTTTGCTCAAGATATAATTCGTTCATTTTGACGGGCGCAAATCAAATTTTCACGATATCATGTTGTTACAGCATATACGTTCACTGAATAATTTCTATTATGGCTTTAATATGAGAACAGAATAATACGAGATCATATTTTTATATATTACAAGCTTATTTTTAACTCAGAAGTGGTACTTATATTTGAACTCGTTTCTGAAACAATTGTACTTAAAAAAAAAAAGGTACACAGAAGTACTCATTTTTAAATACTTTATTTTTAATAGTGTGTAAAACAATCTGCTCTTGATTCCTTTCTTCCTACTTTGGCCGATCGTCCCACGCCACTTCGCGAATCGGTCGGCCAAAGCCTGAAATCAAGAAAAAATCGGACATTGGCTGGTAAGTTTACAGCAACGTTGGCCAGTTCGCGAATTGGCCGGCCAATTCGCGAACTGCCCGATTTCGGGCTTTGGCCGTAACATATATAAAAAAAAAAATTTAAAGTATTTTAAAGTTTGTATTTTTAAAATATTCTAAGTTTTTTATTTTACCAATTATGCATCTTATTAACAATCTAAATGTAAAAACTAAAACATGAAAACTGCAAGCACAGTGACACAAGATATGTCATCAGTTATGAAGTCATTTGATCTGTTTGTTATTTTTTAGACTTGTCTCTGATGCAATCCTGTGGACAGCTGTTCGACTGTTAATTCATTTGTCGTAGAATAAATATTGCTCAAGTTTACTGATAGGTTATGAAATCACGAATATATTGTTCATGAATTATAATCTGGCAACTAAAAAAATTGACGAATGATTCTTTAACGATATGATTCATTTAAATGAATTAAATGATTCAGAATGAATTCTTTTTTTGTTTTTGGATACTTCTGTTTTCTTTTTCTTTTTTTATTTTATGGAAGGACGAATAACACTGCAACTGCAACTGTTAATGAACATTGATGAACCCAACAAAGTGTTCATTCAAACAAATTCAAGAATAAAAATATAAACTTCACAAATACATTGATTGTGGTGTCCGTTTTCAAATGCATATTTTTGTCATGGAACTCAGTTGCAAATAAGTATATAAACTTCTTTTTTGGTAAAAGGATTTCCTTTCAATTAGATTGATTTATAGAGATCTATCCAATTTATTTGCTATGCTTGGAATTTAAGTAAGTAGCATTTATGCAATAAAATTTTGATTTTTAAAAGCTTGATTAATTAAAAAATTGTAAATTTTAAAAAAAAATCTTATTTTTTTCTTATATACCGCATTTAATATTGACTGAAATATATAAATTATAAATGCAGCAATCTTATTAACATATATTATGCAATGTCTGTTTTCTTAATACATTTTCATTATGCTTTTATAAATTAATAATTTGGATTTTTCTTTAAGGGAAAATTTATAATAACTCCTATATTAGTTTTAGCATTTTTGTTACAGATAGATTTTAATCTTACAACACATTAAAAATTAATAAAAAAAATACTAAACGAATTAAAACATTTTAAGTTAGATGCAATATATGAATCTAGATTTCTTATTTTATAAAATTCCTTCCAATTATCTGCGGATATTTTTGTTTTAAACTTCTTTAAATTTACTGAAATTCAAACAAATATTTACTGTATTAATTTGTGTATATAATTTCGTATCGTACTTAACTTCGATATCTAATTAATTTTATTTATCTTGTTCTAGATCGTGTACAGTGAAATTTCCATAAAGCTACTGATTTCCAAATTAAAAACAGAATAATTGTTCGAAATTTTAGAAATTGTCAATTTTTCTAAGAAATAAAATTTTTTATGATAAATAGTTTTAATAAGGATATTAATAGGCAGAAATAATGACTGTTTTTTACATTTTTTTGTATTTTTTTTCAAGATTCTAGTTTTTTATAATCATCTTAGATTATACTTTCTAGTTAGATGCTATTTTTATTTATTTGATGCATTATTTCTAAAATTTCTACTTTTGTAATAGAAGCAACAAAAAATTTTGAAAATTCGTATACGTCTTCTAAGTATTAAACTTATGAGTTGAATCTATATAGCCTCAATTACTTTCAAAATGGAATTCTAATCTAATTAATGAAATCAGCCAACTCGCAAATAATGCAACAATATGATATTATTCCGGTTTGCTTCAGTATGTTGTTTTATTTGAAATTATTTCAGAATCTACCCATGGACAAACGAAAATTTAGCATTTTGGCTAAACTTAAAGCGGGTTTCCAAATTAAAGTCCGAATTTGGATTGAAATGCGGTTTTGCTTTCTAAATGAAAATGGGCCAAATGTTGATATCATGCACCTGTTTATGAGAATTAAAATAAACTGATTGTTGGATATTAAGTTAAAATTCAAGAAATTGAAGAATTTGCTAACACTATGATGAGTTTGCTGTTTTGTAAACAAACTGAACTAGCAAGAGTGGTCTTCTCAAAATTTTCTTGCATACTGTCTAAATAAATGTACTTGTGTATTTTTAAATTATATGGCTTTGGCAAACAATACTTATGAAAGAACTTACTAAAGTGCGTTCTTTATTAATTTATTTGGGATGCAGTTAATACAAAAGTTCCAGAAAAGAATAATATATATTTGAAAACGTTTTTTCCCATTGATTAGAACAAAAATTTGACACGGAAGACATCACAAGAAAACATAAGAAATTTCAACTATTCAAGAAAATGCGTTTTTGCATATCGTCAGATGATCAACCCCACGAAGAATTTGGATCCAAATATGATGTTATCTGTATTTACGATGTATCAAATTTAATTCATAAGTATCTCGAGGTTTGAATTTTAAAATCTTATTAAAATATTTTTGTAAAATAATTTTCTCCGAAATTACTGCAAAAAATTGCGCAATTTGGGTTAATTTATAATTAAAGGATATTTAATTGACTTTTGCCCTTTGAAAAGTTGGCGGGATTCTTTTTGTTCTAAAGAATAGTAGCGCAAATGAAATGAAATGAATGTTGAATGAAATCGGCCCAGTCGTTTAGGATGAGATATGGAACATACATACATATATAGCCACAATGACTTTTATTTATTTTAAGATTTCAAATTATTAGTGTTCTAAGAATTTCTAATTTTTATTTTTCTGTTCACTTAAGTTCATTGTTAGATATTGATTTAATAGCTATAAATTAAACTGTCTTAAATTGTTATACCATTCTTTTGTTTAGTTCCTGTTTCCTTTCCGAAATGGTGTTTATTCCGCCTGTTAAAAGGTTGCCAATTTCCTCTTTTCCTTTTTTTATGTGCACCGATACGAAGCATAAAAGATAAAGAAAAAATTTGACCTTGAGATTTGACATTTCAGTATACCAGACACATCCACCGGAAAACACAGCTTTTGAATTTTATCTGTCTATGAACGTTACGATTAAAAAATGCTTTGAGCTAAATGAATGAAATTTGGTACATGGTCCTCGCACCAAATTTGTAGATTTTTTTTTCAAATTTTTTTATGAAAAGTATATGTAAGAATTTTGTACGTCTACTGGATGTATATGAAAATGATAAGTACAGAATGCAAAGAATTAAATGACTAAATTTTGTTACACTGTATCTAAAGTTTAGTTCCGAACGAAATTTTCAACCAAATCTCTTATGAATATAAACACAATAATTCAAACACTTAGATAAATGAGATGTGGTATGCAATCTTGCTACTGAAATGGTAATTTTACAATTAGTCGACAAATGAATATTTAAAATGTATATTCAGTTTCACTTTACTATACTGAGAAGCACAAAATACTCATGGGAGGGATTGAAAATAAAAATCTGAAAACTCGGGGCATTTACGCCCTTGTCCAAGGTACCTAATTTTTATACGGGGGGTGAAAGAATAATACTTTTATAAAGAAGCACGAGAGAAGATTTCAGGAAACCTATTCTTCCTGGTTTCTAATTTCACATGTGAAACCTGGTTTTCTCGTTTCTCTCAAACGGTCTTGACGGACCCAATACTAATTAATTAATCTCATCTAACAACAAATAACTTTACAATAAACTGTTTTTTTTTTTTAATTTTCATTATTTCATTTCCCTTTCCTTCAAGATGACTATATATTACAACATCATTATATAAACATATATGTGTAGAACTTGAATTGTGGAAGCTAAATCTTGAGGATTCGTGAAGTGCTTTAATGCTTTTTTATTTTTTAAAACTTCATGGATATAATTTGGGCCGCAGTAGCCTGATGGTAAGGTCTTGACCTCAGAGCTAGAAGGTTCTTAGTTTGTGCCACTGAAGATCACCATGCATACGAGCCTTGTGTTCGTTAAATTTGACTTCGGCAGCCAAGTATCCTTCCCTTGGTGTGGTGAGGAAACTTAAAGAGTGGGGGTTAGCTCAGGTGTCTTTATCTGATTGGGATTCTGAATTACGATGTCTGCCCCAAGCTAACCCCAGCTCTGATTTCAAATAGGACTTTAATATAACTAAACTAAATCATGGATATAGCTCAATTTTTTATCTTTTGACAAGATTGTTTTTGTCCAAGCCATGACGAAATCAAAACACTGAAACTAGTAAATAAACAGCAGAAAGCATGTCAGAAATTATCCTGAGAAAGAATTTCGATCTTATATAATTTTAGGAGTTTGTAAACCTCAGAGCACTGATTCCGGAAGAAAATTTAAAGTCCGCGCAACTCGAAAATTAACCCTTTGTAAGGCAATGGGAAGTATGTTTCCCACCAAATTCATCTATGAAATTGGATGAAAGTATGTTTCATCCAATTTCATAGATGGAAGTATGTTTCCCACCTATTTCATCTATTGGATGAAAGTATGTAGATTGGCTTAAGTTCTGACAAATTTTTCAATTAGACGGAAATTTAGGTGCTACAGTTCCTTGTCTCACACACAATGGTATGTCTTGATTTGTTACTAAATTATTAATTAACACAATAAATTAATCAAATTAAATTTATCTGAAATGTTAAATGAATCACTTTCCTTAAGCCAGTCTCATTCCTAAAAATATTTTACTATATTATGACTAGAAAAAAATGGCCTTTTAAAGGGTTAAACTAGCAGTGATTTTGGAGCTCGAGAGGATAGAAAATTATTTCAAGAGCATAGCTATTGTGAAGGTGTGTGTGTGCGCGCATGTGCACTAGTTTTGGAAGTGGCCAAAAAGAAGGGAAATTTTGAATCAACTTCAATTTATTTTTCCACGGGAAGGCATGGTTTATACCCCGGGTGAACCAATAGAAAAGTGTCTGTTCGCATCAGAACACAGGAGCAAAGTGTGAGGAATTTTTACCAAGAAAAGCCTTATAAGTGAATCATGTAAGGATTTCTACGACACGTTGGTTTAATATAGGAAATATTAGATATATATGGAATATATGCCGTAGATGTTAGAGATTTTTATTCCTTCACTTGCAGTGTGAAAATTACAATGATCATAAACTTTTGTAGAACGCGTGTAAGAAATTATTGTATAAAAAAATGGGATTTGCATCAGGAAGCAAGAGAAAATTATATAATATATATGGAACAGGTTATATATAATTGTGTCAGTTATCGTTAATATCATAACGTATTCAAATTATCATTATATGAGATTTCGGAATATTGCCCATTTAAAAATAATTGAGTTAGAACACTTTAATGACTCTTGTAATTCAAAACGGCTCATTAAATCAAGTTGGAGCTCGCTTGCAAATTCATCACGTATTTGGAGATATACTCGCATAAACACTTCATTGATGCCTTAATGTATTGAATAACATAAGCATTATTGCACAGAGAGACAGTAAAGGATTTACGTCATATAAATGCAAGGTCGAACCTAGATAACTATAACTGCCGTCATCAATTAGAATTTAGGTAATAAAATGATATTTCTTTTTCGCGCATATAACTATTTTATAACGTGATGTTTTCCTAATAAGCTGGCTTCACTTACTCCCGCAGCTGTATAAATGAATGCAACGTCGTTATTACTTTGCTGACATACATCATGAGAACGAATAACAGATAGATATTTCTTGCTTCGCATTTTAATTTCTTCGCATGCGAACTGAGCAAAGCAAATGGATTATAATCATCAAAAGTTATGACTTTTGGGATTATGTTTGTGCATTTGCCCTTTCGTCTGTCTGTATCTTAACAGAATAATTTAATGATAGGACAAGTCATAAAATTTATTTTGCAATCTGTAATTCAAAATTGTATATCTGCATGATATTTTGGAACAAATTCGTTAATGAAAATAGTGCCAGTTATTCTCTTACATACACATGTGTACACACGTAATTACTCGAAAAATGCAACGAAGTATGATTTCTTCGTTAGAGCTCTAAATCTGAACAGAAATTTAGATATAGTCTACTACTGGGACGAGGTTCAAAGTATCCAATAACACTATGGTGAAACTATAATTCGCCATTTTGTGTTATTGCATTCAGATTCATACAGATGGACAGATTGAATTCCTTTGGCTTATTCTTTTTCAAAAATTGATACATATCAAATGTCATGCATCTAGTTCGTTTTGTTTTTGATGTGTGTATAAATACGTCTTCACATACTATTTTTAGACCCCAAGATAGTCTAAAATATATATATATATATATATATATATATATATATATATATATATATATATATATATATATATATATATATACATACAATCCTTTTTGTATTCAGAAAAATAAAAATAAGGAATGTTTTAATACTTAAATTTATAAATGTTTGTGCGCTTTGATAATTTAAAGCTCTTTCAAAATTTTCTAATGGATAGTCCATTTGCCTTAGAGCAACCAAATTTCATACACTATTAGGTCTTGAATAGTTAAGTGCTTTGTGGGGATCTATGGATTCAAATCTCAGTGGTTATCCAATTGTATTGAAACTTTTTCATTTCGATATGTTAGCTGTAACTGTAATATGTATCTGTGTATATACAGGGTATTGCAGAATTCGACATACACATTCATAGTAGGAATAAAGATGTTGCAGCGATGTTTTCTGGTTCCCATTCAATTTTTATTGAATATCTTTAAAACTCCACAGTTCCACACTACACGCTTACATCAAATTATAGAATATAAAATTCCGTACATTTTAAAACTTTTATTTTTCTTCCAGTTTTATATTTTTGCAAATTATGTGTTCTAAACTACTTTTTCGTATTCAATAATTTACGACCCCCTAGATCATCAAATCCACATATTACCAGCATGAAAAAAAAAAAAAACTTTTAAGAATATGTTTTCATTTAAAAACAATTCATAGTTGAAACACCATTTGTTATTTTTTTGTTAATTTTTTACAGTTTCCAACAATCATTCGACTCCCTATATTTTTGCAATTTGCACCAACTAAACTACTACGTTTGGGATCCTATGCAGTATGGAGATTATCCTCTTGATGCCTACTATCACCCCTCTGAATTTGTCTGTCGAATCTGGCAACACCCTGTATATATATATATATATATATATATATATATATATATATATATATATATATATATATAAGCCAATGTTGGCTATACGTTTCACTACTAATTTCTTTTTATGTTGACATAAAATAAAAGCCTTTGTTTTGTTTTTAAAGTGATTCCCCTTATCCATAATCACATCCACCACGTGCTCGATTAAAAAAGATTTTATAACGATTTAATTAATTTTTTAATTGAAAAACAATTAAAATTTTACTCTCTTTTCTTTAATAATTTCGAAGCATATAATCATTACCATATCCATTTAAAATTCAAAACGCGATAACATTTAAAGCGGTATAAGAATTGTTTGTCTATTTTTTATAAATTCTTTAAAATATTTCAAATATATTTTAAAGAAATATATTTTTTATTATTTCAGTGGTTAAATTTAAACTCACGCGTGTTGCGATGATATTAAGCACATTTTCTTGCGTGTGTGCGCTTTATCGCTGTTATATAATTCAGAAGAAATTTTTAAAAATTGAATTGAGATACACGAATGTAGCTTTAAACATTATGCTGTGATGTCTTGGACAAAAAATTCGATTTTCCTTACATTTTTTTTTTTTTTTGTCTCAATAAGGATAATGCGCATTTTATCTTGAAACACAGATTTTACTTTTGGTAAATCCCCATTATTTTTTTCTAACTCGCATTACATTTGAGGAAATTCGACTAATATTTCATGTTTTCATGAGAGGATGATTCAATTGTTCAGTATAAATTTTTACTCAGAAATGTGTTCCAAATGGCTTTCCACATGCAAAAAGAACTCAAGCGTCTCAATCCCCCCCCTTCGGGTAAGGGTGAGTTTAAGCGTTTTCTACCAGAAGCGTAATGCTTTTTTATTGTTTAATGAGATGCAATAAATGCACGCAAAAGCAATATTTTAAAGATATTTACCTGGAGAGTTTTCTGGAGAGGGGCCTTCGTGAGTCTTTCAGCGAAATAATATATCATTTTTGGGGATAATAAATAACTGGAAAATAACTTTCAAAGAAAAGAAATAATCATGCAAAGATCCGTTTGCAGATCGATTTGTGCCAAATTTCACACATTTTGGTCTAGCAAGGTCAGCATAAGAAATGAAAAAAAAAAGGGGGGGGAATCAGAATTTATTTGTTAAAAAAATGAAACTTTTTTTTTTACAATCAAATCATGTGCTTATTTATTTTCTAAAAGAAAGTTACATTAACAATAAGACTAATATTATTACACTTAACTATGATGGGTTAACCCTAGAATGTGTGCCTTGTTATTTTTTCACACAAAAATTGTATATAATTTTTAAAAAATTCATTGTTTTTTTCATGAAATTTAAAAAAATAGTATGTGCCAAACATTTACATTATGAATTAAACAATATCTCAATGATACAAATCGCATTATAATAAATCTGCAATAAAAAATAAAATTCCCTTTTTATTAATATATTTTTTAGAATGCAGAAGAAAAAAAAATTTGCAGTATTTTTAATAGTAGAATTATTTATTAAATACTCATCCTGGTATTTCCTTAAACTTTCAAATTAAATCTCATTCTATTACCGCGTTTGTTATATATCAGTCTTTACTACAAAATTTATCAAAAAGCATTTAAAAAATGTTTCTCAATCACTTATTGTTGCTCCTTGTAACTTATAACTTAAAAAAAATAAAAACTTATAAGCAAATGGCTGTGCGATGCACTGTAGGGTTAATATTAAATATAACTTTTCGTTAAAAACTTTATAGTGAAAAGAGAATATTTCAAGATTTAATTTGATGGGGTTTTGACTTGAATATTGATTGGAATATCACAAATCAAATAGATCTATTTTCTCGGAATTGTTTGAATGAAAGAAAAAAAATTAAATATTTACTATCTAAATCTTCACAAAAAATATATATTTAAAAAAATAGATCTTTTATACTATTTTGCATGATTCCACTTTTGCTTACCAGCGACCCAAGTGAATTAAGAAATCTTATGGTTGATGACATTAAAAAGAGGAAAAAGTTTAAATTCTGTCTTCAAGTTACTCTTTTCTTTTTCATTTCTTTTTTTTTTCAAAAACTAGTGTAAAATGGTTAACTAATATGCTTTTTACTAACGGATTATTTATTGTAAATGTTAAATGCTTGTTCTTGGTTTCTCCCATAAATCCCACTCTCCTCTGAAAATCGGGCCGTAGTGGCCTGGTGATTAGGTCTCGGCTTGTGAGCCGTAGGATTTCAGGTTCGTGGTGTGGTGTGGTGTGGAGAGGGGGGTGCCAGATCAGGTGTCGTCCTCGTCATCTGACCACGGTTCAAAATGACGAGGTCCGTCCCAAAATAGCCCTAGTGTTGCTTTACAACGGGACGTTAATATAACTAAACTAAACTAAACTAAACCCCCCTGAAAATTATCCAGGGAGGTAAAGTGGCCCAAGATCCCAACTTACAAAAAGTATCACATAACCTATGATCATGATTTATTCTCTTTTGGCCTAGATATATCAACATGTGAGATTATAACCACCAAGAAAGAATAATCGCTTCTTTGTTTCAATTTTTTTTTTCTTTCATTTTGAGCTTGACTTGCTATTCTTAATTTTCCAAAACACACACACTTTGTGAGGTTCTCAATTCTTGCGGTTTATGCCAAGGCTAACAACTAAGGTGATGATGGAAGAATCCGTTTGCTTTTCTCATCCTCTGAAAGGGCCGTCAATTAATTAGTTCTAACTGTTCTTCTCGCTAACCGTCTAAAATACGCACAGCATCTAAAGTACTTCTTAAAATAAATGCTTAATGCAATGTTACTTTCCCGTTCAGTTACAATTCATATTTTGAAAGTAAAACCTATTATACTTTAAAATATAACCTTCATTATTATTCTATAATCCATTTTTGCGTAAAAGTTTAAAATTCTTCATTTTTTTAAGAGTCTTTACTAAGCCTTTCAGGTCATCGAGAGTCTCGTAAATATTTTTTTCCCGTTTTATCAAAGGGTAAATATATATTATTTTGGAATTCTTGATAAATTTCTATAGTTGCAAAAGCCACAAAATTACAAACTGTTCAATAATTTTTAAGATTTAATTCATCCTACAATCACTGTTTTGAAGCCATGCCACATTAAAAGAATATTTCAACTAAATCCATCAAACCATCTTGGTTAATCTCAATAATCTTGAATTTTTTCACTGCTTATTCTGCACAATCGGATACAAGTGACTTGCATTTATCCCTTCAATGGATTGTTTCGATTTTTGTTCATTATATAATTAAATAGATGATATTAAAACAGTTAGGTTAACCCTTTCTAGGGCCGTGGGAAGTATGCTTCCCACCAAATTTATCAATCTTTGGATGAAATTATGTAGGTTGGCATAAGTTCTGACACATTTTTTTTAGTAAGTCAAACTTAGATGCTTCAGTTCTTTATTTCAGACAAAATGATGTCTTGATTTGTTACTTAATTATTAATTAACGAAAATAATTAATTAATCAAATTAAATTTATCTAATAAGCTAAATGAATCTCTTTTCTTATTCTAATTTCAAGCCTAAAATTATTATAACATAATATGACTAGAAAAAAATGGCCCTTCAAAGGGTTAATAAGATAAGTTTTTCCAAAGTAATGTTTTAATAAATATTAATTTGTACCAAAATTTAGTTACATTTAAATAGTTACAATAATTTTCTCGGATACCAAAATTATTTGAATGACGGGGACTGATTGTAGGACCAGGGGAATTTATAAAAATTTAGATTGAGTGTTGTTTTTAAATAGCCCATTTAATATGAGCCCAAACAACGGTAAAATAAAATTATTTAGATCATTTGGAACCCTTCTATGTTCAAAATACCATGCCTATCGCAAATAGCCGGTAAATTACTTATTTGGCCAAGTTTAAATTGTCTTTTATTTGGGTAATTACAGGCATTTGAAATGAAATATCAAGACAAAGAAAAGAGTGTGTGTTTTTTTCTTTCTGAAATATTGTTAAAATCGATTGTTTAGATGAAAGTTGTCAAAATTATGTAGAGAGCATATCAAAAATACCTAATTAAAAATAATTAGAAACAAAATATTTGAGTAAAATGTGATTTATGATTCCTCCTGAGGAATTTTATAAATATTTAAAAGCATTTGATTGCAAAATCACGTCAGTCATATCACTGACTCTCCGACCCGCCCGAAGGAAAATGGAAAAAGAATACTGAATGAACAGACCGCCGCAACAGTAACATTGGCGGGAACTGTGGTTGAGTCCTAAGGGCCATCACCGGCCAAGGTACAACCCTTCCCGAATTAAATATGTCCCTTCATCGATGGGAGGAGCCAGATCCCCCACCTATTTATGTACCCACCAGGGTGTCGAGATCCAACCACCATACCGGAAGCATCTCAATCTCATTTCGAGGTGCCCCCCGGGGTTTTTTCAAAATCACGTAATCACAGCATCATGTAATAGGTATTTTTGGAGGGGAAAGGGAAAGAAAGAATGTTCACGAGTTTTATATATTTTTATTTACTCCTACAAATTTCTTCTTTTACAATCACACATATTTATTGTATATCTTTGACTGGATATCTTTTTCAATAAGTCATGTGAAACTATGCTATGAAATTTGTTTTAGTTGCCATTGACTAATGCGACATGACTAGAAATTTTATTGTTACAAATTTATAATATTACTTTCTTGTCATGTTAGAGTTTTCAATGGAAAGACAGATTCATTGTGATGATTAATGAATGCAAGATGGATGCTAGATCATTAGTTCCCAAATTTGGCAACATAAATTAAAGTTCTGGAAAATATGAAAATTATGACATTACCTCCTTTAGAAGTCGAGATCCGGAAATTCTTCTAGAAAATTCCATATCCAGAAGACTATAAAACCGGAGTTCTCACACTAGGAAGATTTTTTTTTTTTTTGGAGTGTCGAGCAATTCGCCGAGCACTCTTGTGCAATTAGTTAATTTACGATTTACGTGTACATTGTTGATTTCTAAAACTTTTGTCTTTCTGCACGATTCAACTGTGTTTTGCTGCATGTATGTTCATGTTTTCTTGCGGAATATAAGACCATTAACCAATGAAATTGTTGGACTTCTTGCTCAATATATCCTTTGAATGGGTATCTATATCACTATTCTTTTTCACCAGTTATAGACGCAAGAATTATTGCCTTAAAAATGTTATTTTCAACATCAAATTCAAAACTTTGAGAAATTAGCCGTATTCTAATATAATTTCATTGAAACTAAGCTATGAGAGGTCATCTATTTTCCGTCCTTATTTCCTGTAACATCTAATTTTTCTACCCTTATTTAAAATTTAATTCTCATTAATTTAAAGGGTTTTTATTAAATGGTTATATACCCAAAATTAATAGATTTACGTTTAATAAATTAATAGATAATTTTAAATAACTCTTTTTTCAAAACTATAATGGAAATTCTTAAAAATATCTACTTCCAAATTCAGTGAGTTACACCAATCTTGTTTTTATTTTAGAGAACCTAGTAAAAAGATTTCTCGACTTTCTTGAAGGGTAAAAGTTAAGAACTTGTCTTTTCTCATCCAGTGATATTTAGTCGTAGTTATCGACTGGGAAACAAATCGATGCTCGCCAGACGAGTCAGAAAGTTCTCGATGCTCGCCGGAAGAAAACTACATTTACGTCATGAAAGATGCTATCGTGATACGAATCAATTTAAACTAATGATTAAGAAGCATGATGCCTACTTCTTTTTATATTAAGGATTTAGAAATTAGGCATTCTAAAAATTGACGTGTAAGATTTCAATTATCAAGTATAAAGAAAATCGTATTTTTTCCTGGGAATATTTCCCTTTTAACATTAAACCTTTTTATATCAGAAATTTGCTGAAAAATTTAATAAGAAAGCATAATTTTCTCACGAAAAATTGCATGCTAATGGAAATTATTTAATTACTACCCGTCTTTGGTGACCATTGGTTCATTCTAATTGCATTTAATTTCAATTAAGTTTGCATCTTAACTTTATTTTTTTCTCATTCAATAAAATATTTTTAATCATCAATTGTGATTAGCAAACAGGATTATTGATGTATTTACAGTACTAACTGGGTTCTTTATTCTTACGTATTCAATCCTCATAATTTTCAGAGTTTTTAATTTATATAAAATAAATGAGATTTCCAGTTATAAAATCTTTTAATAAATTTCAGTAAATTTCGATATTATATACAACTTTTTAATAAATTTATGATTACAAATTTCAGACCTATGAACAGACTGTGATATTGCTCTTAAGCAACACATTCTTCACATTATTTGCAAGACCAGAAAGTATTTTATAATATTCTTGAGATGTCATATTTATTAAAGAGCATAGACACTCTTTTAACTTTCTCAATAAATATGGAGAATTCTTTCTGGTTATCTATACTTGCAAAGTGGCGAAATCTGTCCTATTGTAGAGGCAGGCAATATGGGGGTGGGGTCATAGACTTTCAAATAAAATGAAAATTGGCGAAATTGGTTACAGCACTTTTAGCTCGTGAGATGGTTCTTTGATTTTGTCAATTATTGAAAATGAATAGATTAAAGATAGCATTAATATCTTACAGAGTTATATTTTTTTTATCTTGTTATAAATATATACCGGGTGTTTCAAAAATGACCGGTATATTTCAAAAATCAATAAAAACTAAACGGGCAGTGATAGAAATACACCGTTTGTTGCAATATGCTTGGGACAACAGTAAATTTTCAATCAGACAAACTTGTGGAATTAGTTAAAATTTACAACAACAGATGGCGCTGCAGGCGAGGTGAAAGATATAGAAGAATACGCAGTCTGTGAGTTCGCCATTCTGTGTCGTCTTTCTGTTGTAAGCGTGTGCTGTTCACAGATTGAAAGTTTGTTGTGAAAAAATGGTTTATTCCTTAGAACAGAGGATTTTTCTGGAGGTTGAACTTCCACCGCCTATAACACAGTGTTGTTGCAGCAAGACGAAGTTTTCAACGAAAGTTTGATGTAACCAAAGGACCGAAGAGCGATACAATAAAGGATCTGTTTGAAAAATTTTGAAATCGCTAGACATGAATCCCTGCGACTTCTTTCTGTGGGGACACTTGAAAGACCAGGTGAACCGCTACAATCCAGAAACAATTGAACAACTGAAGCAATACATCTGTTATGCATATGAAACCATCCCGCTTGATACGTATACACGAGTTTCTGCTCATTTCATTATGATACTACGCTATGTTATTGCTGCGCATGGTGGATATTTAGAAAATATCGTAGTTTAGATTTTTTCAGATTGCAGCGCCATCTGTTGTTGAAAATTGTAACTAATTTTGCAAGTTTGTATGAAAATTTACTGTTGTCCCAAGCATATTGCAACAAACGGTGTATTTATATCGCTGCCCGTTTAGCTTTTATTGATTTTTCAAATATACCGGTCATTTTTGAAACACCTGGTACATTCATTGGGGACTAAAAATATTGACATATCAGGAGGAAAGCAAACCGATAAGTTTTACACGAAATAGACTCATGTTCATAAAAGAAGGGACAAACAGAAAATGCTTCTTTTCATACACAAAAGGATATTATGAGTAACTAAAAGAAATTTTTATAGTTGCCTTATAGGGAAAAAAATGTTCATGATTGATTAATGAATATGAAAATATTTAGAATTCTTATTAACAAACACCCTGGTAAACAAAAAGTTAAGATGTGAAGCTGAAACTATAAAAAAATAAACTTATTGTTTATCTGTTATGTGTATATGTTTTTCCGCTTGATGCAGAAAATTATATGAATCAAAGAACACATGTAGTAGATTTTACTCTCTGGAGATTTATTGAGAAGAGGGCCGTTCAATCAGTGATATCATAAATGAATTCGGAATAGCCAAGAACATTTTAGGATGGCTATGAAAAAGGTTTCATAAAACTATTAGAAATTACAATCCAAGTCAGCCAGTTCAAGCCACAGCAAATGAGAGGACTATTATATAAAGATAACAGCCAATATGAAATGTTGGCTAACAGCAATCAAACTGGTAAAAGGGAATAAAGACAGTATGTGGTGTATTTCCAACTAGACTGCTGTTTAGGTTCTCAGAGATAGTTAAAAGGTGAATTAAAATTTTATTTGCCAAATTTCCAAGCAAGCAAATTCATAAGAAGAAAAAAATCACATTAATCATAAAATTTCAGATAATATTAACACTTTGCCAAATATAATATATCATGTTCTTATTCATCTCTTTGCGTTCATTTTGTTATTAAAACGTTTATATGCACCAAAATTATAGATGAATGGTGTGCTTTGTGTATGAAGTTGATGCCAAGCAGTCACATGAGTCATACTATGAATTTTCCACATGCCCGAAACGTCGTCTGTTATCTAGACACTTCTGTCTGTCATTTTTTATTTATTTCTTTTCTATCGTTATTAAATGATGGTGTATCTTGTTTAGTTGGTTATGTTTCAGAGAAATGTCATTTGTTTAAATAATTTCTTTCGGTTCAACCGTATAATATATAATTAGTTTAATTAAGTGATAAGCGAAAATAAATTATAAACTTAGTAGTACCAACAACAACAAAAAAAACTGAAAATATAAAAAGAAAGACTATTTCGAATTCACAGAACAAAAAAGTACATTCTTGATTAGTTTCTTTGTTTCAAGAGATCTTATGAAAGCGGGATTAAAGATGGTGAATCGTCAACTTTTTTATGAACTATAATTGAACAAATTTAAATCCGATAGAATAATATAACCAAAAAAAGGCCAAGAATGGTGGAATGATGATCATTATGATCCGTACAGTGGAAGCAAGAGGACGTATGTTTTCGGGTACTTTTTTTAATGATCACATTTCACACAAAACAAACGCAAAGACAAGACATTCACGCACGCATCTCTTAAAATAGTATCTTAATTCATTATTTCCAATCGCAATGCCTTATGGGATGCGTACCTAATCAGGCATCGCCATCTATTATCCAAAAGAGAAGATAGAATAATGCAACTGTTAAAAAGTATTATCTGAAATAAACATTGTTCTTAAGTTTTCTGAAGACGCATTCAAAGCATAAATTAATCAAATGCTAATTAACACTTTGAGGAACACAATATGAAGCAAGCTGAAGTTAATTAACAGATCCGAAAAATTGGAGCCTGTTGTTAAACGATGAAGCTATAAATTATGTAAAAAAAATATTCCAAAGATTCAATATAATAAAAAGCCGGCGTCCTGGCATAGGGGTAGCGCATCTTCCTCGTGATCTGGGTGTCCTGGGTTCGAGTCCCGATTCGAGTATGGTTGTTCTTCATCTGTGTTCTATCTGTGAGGTGTGTGAATGTACCCCCCTGTAAAAAGGGGTTGTGCAAGCGAATGTGCGAGTTTCATCTTCATATGAGCTAGATATCAGATTTCTGCCCTCGGGTGCTCAAATGTCTTTACCCTCAGAAGCTACTGCACCCTCTTTCCGTGGTAACGCGGACACGACATCATCAATAGAATAAAAAATAATGGTTTTATCAATTCGGAAGTGAGTGCAACTGAATTTCTACATATTCTGTAGTTCTTAATAAAAATAAATAGGTACACAAATTTTAGTAAAATTTATTGCTGCTGGCAATTTCTGGAATTGTCTTTTTGGTCCCATATGGACCTTACGGAAACATTTCCAAATCCTGTCAAACTCAAAATCCATTAGTAAATTTGCTTCGATATGATCAGTTTTCTTAAAATTTAGTTAACAAATATTCCATCTTTAATTGCCATATTTGCTTGTTCCTTTCAAATTTAAAAGAGCACAAAGCTAAATTTCGGGAAACTCGGCTAAAATAAAAGATTTCACATTTTTATACATATTTATACATAATTACCTTTTCATTAGATTCAATAGATCTAATTAAGACTCTATAATTGAATCTGTTTTCATGTATCTCGAAAGTTCATTTCATTTCATGGAAGATTTTTAACGCTAAGTATTAGTTTCCTAGTAAATGATTACTTTTATCTTTCCAGCGGAATCGAAACGATAAAAAAAACATGGGGAAAGCTTTTTACCCATTTTCCTCATTTAACGAACTTGTCACCTTAAGTGGCCAGCTGATTTATCTGGGATATTAGTTGCATTTAATTTAATCTCTTATGTATCATTATTTATAATTCTCTCAACAAACGAGATGTTTCAATAATGAAGGCGAGTCCCATCTTATCGTATCATTAAAAAGTTAAGTGCTTCTGTAATTTACTTCAAATTGCACAATCTCTTTTGCGGTAATTCAATTTCACTTATTCATTCTTCATGCAAATTGATTAGAAAATTAGGATAATCTTTTTTTCTATAGTTTTCAGCAAAGAAAATCGCACGATCTAATATTTTATGCAACAGAGGAAATAGTTTTATTTGACAATTTTATTATGACAATTAAATCTACTCTAAAAAATCTTGCAGAAAATATTTATAAAATATTTCCAGAATTCCGAATAATTATTATATTATTAAAAAGACAATTTTTTTTTAATTTTAAAATGGTGTAAAAATGAAACTTTACTATAATATTTTTGGAAATTATGGGGAAAAAAGGATATATTTTTTTCTTAATTTTTAATTAAGAATTTAAATTTAAAAATGTAAAAAATCTCTTCGAAGTGCACATTTTAATACACATGTCAAATTTGGCAGCTAAAATGGTTTGTCCTTTTGTCCTGTAGAGTGCCGACACACACACACACGCACACGCACAACTTTATAAGAATCAATTTCTCTTTTCGTTTTTTTTTTTCAAACATTTTTTAAATAAGTAAATAATGGATTTCTTGACTTTCTTAGAATCGGCTTTCTAATTTTGAAGACAAAAAAAAATGATAGAACGATTAAAATTAAAGAGAAGAATTTCATTTATTAAGCTTATATTAAGCAGCAATGCCATCTTGCGGATTGTAATTGCGGTGTTGCTGTAAATTATCCTTCATTGTGCAGTGATTCCTTTTACTATAATTTAAATTTGACTTTTCTGATTCATTTTGAATAATTTAATTATTAATCAACAGATAATAAGATTTCTGATGCGTAAGCTTAAACAAAAAAAATTCTAACTTTTTATCAGTTTTAATTAAAAATGAAATTTTAAATTAAATGTTTTCGGGGTTTTTTTCTTACATGTCGGTCTCGATTTTAAAAATTACTCAGTTACAGTTAAGCAGCAAAATAATCAAGAATTTCTAAATATAAAATAAATTTATACTTAGAGATTCAATAATGGTATTTATTTTCGAAAAACTGTCATTTGTAATGCAATATTTAATTAATTTTTTTATCATTAATTGCGCATTTTATTCAAATTTCAAGTTACTAAAAAATGTCTGTTTTTTTTCTATTTTATAGTCTTTACATTATGATTCATTGTCATAAATATTAGGGAATCTTAAAATGAATTTTTCTCAAATTCGCCATTTGATGGCCCCACAAATACAAAGAAAATTTAATTAAATTAATTTATTAATTAATAATTCAGTTCTAAAAAATATGATTATAATGTCACCGAGGACACAAAAATTAATTAATTTCCGAATTTCAGCATATCAGGGAGGAGTGCGAAAGAGACAAAGTAAAAAAGAACTCCATTTTTACAAACCTGAAACAAATAAAGTTCAATAAAAACGTACAGAAACTTTTAAAATCCTGTTGATGGTGGTTCTACATTCTGACATTTGTTTTGTTAACTATTTTGTTGTTGTTGTTGTTTCTTATGGCACTTGCCATGGACAAGCCCGCTCTTCGAAGACAGCCGATTTAAGCCTGAGGGGGGAGCGCCTCTTGTTTATAAAGTAGCGCCAACTAGGCCCAAGAGAACGACTTAGCTACACACACGTCACAACTAGGGATTGCAATACCGGACCAAAATTTCAATACCGGTATTCGGTATTTTTCAAATCTTAATACCGGGATACCGGTTTTAATACCGGTATTAGAAATTTGAGAAAAAGAAAGAAAACAAGGTGTTTCTTTTTTTTATTTGCCAGTTTTATAAGAGAGTGTAAATATCACAAAAAATATGTAACTTATAAATTATAACAGTATATAAAGCATCACAAAAAAGTAAAAGAACTTATTTATTTAAATCACAAAAAAGTGTAAATATCACTATTCAGTCTGTGGTACTATTACAAATTTTTGAAATGTGATCTTAAAAAACATAATGCATCAATTGTACTGTCATTAAGCCTGAAAAGTAATTTTGTGTAAAAATTACCAGCTGTCGAAAACGCTCTTTCGGCATCCACGCTAGTTGGTGGTACTGTTAGCAATACGTGATATACTTTTTCCAAATATTTACCTCTAAATCCATCCTCTTGAAATAAATCAATTTCTCGTCGGATGGTTTCGGATATAGCTGATTTCTGTATTGTATTTTGGTTCGTTGAATTTTTTTCTATTTATTGCTAATTCTAATTTTTGTTTAAGAGACAATTCCTTTTCGCTATCGACATTAGTGTCATCATAATCTTCGATAATTCAAGCGAATTCTTCTGAATGTGGATAAGTGTGTGAGTAAAAAAATTGTAAGAAAATTTACTATAAACTTAATCAGATTTGAATTGATTATTTTCTTTCCTTCTTTTTCATTTTCATTTTTAAAATCATTATAATTATGTAAATACCATAAGACATTTTCTATTTCGTTATGCCTTTCTTCTGTGCGATTTTTCAATGTAATATATAATTCTTCAAATAGTGATGTGTGCTGTTCTTTCATGATTGCAACATGAAATTTATTGTTGCATTAGCTGTTAATAAATTAAAATCTCTCCGACATAATGCCTCTATAGTTAGATTTTTGGAAGTAGAGCTGATATAGTTCTGGATATTAAGTCGAATTCACTGTCAGAAAAATAATTTACAGGTTTAAATCGATTATTGTTTTTTGGATTGGATTTCTAAATTTCAAAAATCGTTCCATTATTAGGAGTAAACTGTTCCAACGTGTCTTAGAATCTATTATTAATATATATTCTGTTTTATTTTCAGTTAGTATATATTTTTATAATATGGCATTTTTTGTAGGGGAAAATTTAAATATCTTAACAATTTTTCGAACTTTATAAATTATAGGAAGCAATTCTTGATGGATTAATATTTCAGCCTCATTAGCAATATCTTCTTCAACAATTACATTGTCATTATCTTCATTGTCAATATCACTCTCACTCTCTTCAAAGTTGGAATCCGAAGTTTCTATATCCACAGTATTTGAATTCTTATGTTCTTTATTTTTTTGGTATAATACATCTATTACTCCTAATTGAATTCCATGAGCATAGCACAATTGCTGATTTGCACCAATCAACTTTCCAACTTTTTTCTAACTGTTGCTCCATTAGTTGTTATGGATACAATATCTTCTTTCAGGGATAATCCATGTTTCGATAATTTAGATTTAAGCAATTAATTAAGCCATTAATTAGCTAATTAATTTCGCCCTTTAGGGAGACATAAAAACAAAAACGTATACTATTTTGCAATGTTGGCGATCCCTAAACATATAGTGGAGACAATTTAAAAAATTTCTCGTAAATACCGAAAAACCGGTATTTAAACTTGTGAATACCGGTATTTCAAAATTGTAAAATGGCTCAAAATACCGGGATTCGATATCCCGGTATTGCAATCCCTAGTCACAACCCTTTTTACGGGGCGGACTTCATTCACGCATTTCATTCACTCAACCACCGATCGTAATTTAGACCTGAATCAGAGAACGATCATTCCTGATCTAGTACCCCCAGTGGTATTACTCTCGACATGGAGGACTTTGTGACCATGACAGATTTAACGCGCGTCAGCCACCAGGCACGCGGGGATTCTTCGGCAGGCGAGGTTCGAACTCGCAACCTAAGGGAAGCGAATCCGACCGTCTACCAACCAGGCTATCCCGGCCTTCAAAACTATTAGATGTTTTAACTGAAATAGAAAATCCTGTTTTAAAAAATAAATATCACAGTATATGTTATTAAATTCTCTAAAATATATATTGCTTCTCATTTTTCCCCTTTTTCATAGTAAAATGTCATCTAAGGTTGACATTTATTCACAAAAGAAAGAGAGATGAAAACGATAATCTTTACAGTTTTTTTTGTGTGACTTTTCTCTTTAAATGTTAGTCAATTTCTCTTTTACGTGCAACTGTTTATTTTCATTTTTTTTTTTTTTCATCTACTGGAGAATTTATTCAGCTCAATGCTTCCAAAGTGCTTCAAATCAATCGACAGCCTTGAACCTATAACACGCGAGTTGGATGTTTTTTATAATAAGATTTCCTGCAAATTTGATTTCATTTCCAAAAATATCAGTAGCTGTTGGGTTGGTTTCAATGAACGCCATTTTATAAAAGTTATTTTAATGTTTTAAATTGAACTTTATTTAAAATCCTTCAGTAAAATGAAGACTCTGCAGATTTACCGAACAAACATTTTATCCAAAATATTATAAATGAAGAAAATATAAAGATTTGAAATTATTTTCTCCTTGTAGAGATTTTTTAATTAACATTAGGAAAAATGTTCTTCCCTCAACTTTTGGTATACTTCCAAAATTAAGCCATTTTGTATTAAATATTATCTTATTTATAATAGAATCAAGTATTCATTTAGGAGTGTTTTTTCTGATTGATTAGTTTTCAAATTTCCAACTGATTTCTAAATTAAATGAAAAAGTAGTAAGCAAATAATAATAATAATAATTCATTTAGCTGTTTGCGATTTAGAATTATTAACTTCACATAAATTTAAATGCAAAAGTTAATAAACTGAATGAGTTTGGTTTAATATTCAACACATATTTACAATTATACTGATAAAACCTTATGCTAAATTTCATGTATCTAGCTGATTGTATCTTTAAGATATCGTATTCGCATGCACAGACTTCGTATTTACGGATTTCTTCCACAATTTGATAGAAATCTGCAGTTTTCAGGATTGTAAACTCAATTTCATTTCTTCAGATCATTTCGTTTTTTGAGTTGTCATGTTGACAATTAGTTAGCCAATTCCAAAAATGGCTTTTCTAACAATAAGAATTATAAGAATATTACGAATAATAAGAATTTGAATATGAAGAATAACAAGAATTATATGAGTATTAAGGATTATATTAATTAGAATATTAAGAATTATATAAAAATTAAGTATAATAATAATCATAAAATATTAAGAATAATCATAATTATGAAATAAGTTTATTAAAGCCTTTGGTAAATGATATATTTTTTATACTTCGTTTTAAAAAAAATAATTATCGTTTAAAACCACTAAACTTCATAAAGTTGAAAATTAAAAATAATTTTCGAAAAACTGAATTCTAAGAAATCAAAATATTTTAGTTAAAAACATTATAAATATTCTTATAAAATAAATATTTATATTTGAAGAATGTTTTCCAATTTTCCTAGAATTTAAATAATTGGAAAATTTAAAATGAATAACTTTAAAATAAATATTTTGCATATATTGTCTAATTCATAACATCTGCTGAAAGAATAATAAAATAATTTCAGCAAATCTAATTTGAAAAATATTTTCATCCATTTTTAACTTTTTTTAATATTTTAATTTACTTTATTTTCCAAGTTAGTCATTGCATGATTACGGAAATTGTTTTGCAAATGTTCAAGCGATAACAGCAGCAATAACAATAGAAATGTTCAACAATTCGCCAGCATTTGTATTTATTTTTTTAATTTTTATTATTAACAGAATCGAATTCGTTTTATACGTTTGTTTATAGGTTTTACTGACACAGTGTTTCCCGTAAGAATTAATTTACATCTGTTCTACGTCTCTTGTTTTGAGTTAGTGTTTATTTATGAATAAAATAATGGCTTAGATATTTTATGGTATTCCTATTTTGAAAATATATATTCTATCTAAATTTGCTCTTTTACGAGGAAAATAAATCTGTTTCAAACATGATATCCAAAATAGATGCTTTTCTAAGGATACTGCGCAACTGATTCTTAGCAATTGCTTTTGGAAATATTTTTTTCCATAAAAAAATAAATAAATAAAAGTTTTTTTTTATAAGCAATATTCTTGAAAGCTCCAAATGTTCTCTTAAAATTTGCTTAGTTATTTTTTAAGTGGTAAAACTACATAAAATTAGAGAAACGTAGTACATTTTTTTTTAATGTTGGGAATATTCATTTTAGTCTTTACTATGTTTATTATCCTATTAGACGCCTTTGGCGACCAGCTTACTAGTCAAGATTAGTGACTTTTTAGGCTATTAAACTTTTAATATGAAAGGCATTTATAAAATTAATTTTTATTTGATACAACTCGAAAATATGACTTTAACTGTATCATTCTGCAACAAATTAATGTGAGAACAAAATTAAAAGTGCATATACTATAAAACATAAGCGGAAATGAAAGCCCTATTTCAGAATCAATAATAAAAAAAGCAATTTTTTAATCTTAATTTTAATATTGGTTAAAGAACACGATTAATATTTTGATAAATGAGTTTGAATTTCATAATATTAAAAGCATATTAACATTGTAAATAAAAATTTATTAAAAGTTTAAAAAACTGTACAAAAGTGAATTTGATATAATTAAAGAGAAAATTTTTAAGATAATGCAAAAACCTTTTTGGGAAATTAATAGTTTCGGAAGTCATCTATTTCCATTAGATAAGTCATATCGAGTATTCATAGTGATGATTAAGCCTATTTTCACTTTCGAATTATTAAACTTTCTGATTAATGCTTATTTCTTAATTTCTTTTACATCTCCTAACTGAATGTAATGTTTTACACGGCGAGCAACATTTATAATACAAAATTACTTAATGAGCGAAGTGTTGAATTAAGTGCAGCTCTAAAAAACGCTGAATAAAGTAGTCTGCTGAAAATTTCGTATATCGATATGTTTACATTTATTGTTGCCATTCCGTAATAATAAGAGTGATTTCTGTGCCACGTACGATTACCTGGCGTTTAGAGAACAAGCTATAAAATGTAAATTTTGAGATGCGATTGATCTTACAATAAATCATTATAATAAAAAATCTAATGTTTCATTTTCCCACAATGTATCTGGACTTTATCAGAAAAGTATTTATATAAAGATTTTTTTAAAAAAATTGTGCTAATGTCTTTTAAAGAAGCTCTTTTGATCTGATATATATATTCGTTACCAATAGTTTCTCCACTCTCGCAAGCAATTTTAAAATACCATTATTAAAAATAAAAAATAAAAAGTTCGACGATATTTACTTATCTTCCCAAAATTAACAGCTGTCTGTAAGTGATCCGCATGCATTCAGGAATCAAACAACGCTTTCCTAATTTCAGCTGCTTACACACAGAAAATTTTGGTCTGATACTTCCTGAACAAACTTCATACGTAATCTGTCGTAATTAACGTTTGCAACTGATTACGATTTTCCTTTCAAACTTCATTCATTTTGCAACAGAGAATAATATTTATATTCCTAGGATGAGCAGCGAATCCAAGATTTCATACTCAAATGAATCATTATCTATTTGAACTAATTAGATTCCAATAGGAATTACTGGAAGCAGTGATTAATAAATTAATTCAAGGGTACCTTCATAACATATGCACAAATAACATCATCATAATCTCAATAATTTTGCACAATGAAAGGTTGTACCAGAAGTTTTTGAAGACTTTAATAGAAGGTTAAGGAGACAGAAACAAGTCAATTTTATAATAGAACATAAACACATAATACAATCATTATAGGAAGTTGCTGGTTAATGAATAAATAAAAGAGAATGATATTACAAATAAAATGCACAACATCAGTTCAATGACATAAAAATTTATAATAATACAATAAAACATAACGCCATTCTGCCTTTATAACAGTCATGTTATATAATAATAACAGCTATGTTTATAAATAAATCACCAATTGACTGCCCTGAGCTGCCATTAAGGCACACAGAAAAATCTGAATGACCTCACTGCCGCTACAGCATAGGCGGTGTGGCGAACTGGGATGCGCGAGGATAGAACCTGGGACCTTGCGGTTCACAGCCCAGTAACATGATCAAGATACAAAAGCAATTGCTCGGGTAGCGTAGTTGTTAATTAGCTTATAAGCTATTCACCCCAGACTCTCCCTCTAGTGAGTTGGAGGTGAGACAAACGATATGGCTGTTGAGTGGTGATGTATTTAGCTGTTGAGTCTAATGCGCCTGTACCCATTGGAGTAGCTCCAAGCGTTATAGCGAGCGGGTGTGGGTGAGTGGTTGCTGCGTCAAGTGAGTCTGGCGACTTTGGTTGCGGGTAGATGGCGTCACAACAGCTGTAAGAAGGTTGAAGGTTCATCGTCCGAGGTCACCAATATGGCGGATTGGTATGAGTGAGGATAGAACCTGGGACCTTGTGGTTCGCAGCCCAGTAACATGACCATGATACAAAAGCAATTGCTCGGGTTGCGTAGTTGTTAACTGGCTTATAAGCTATTCACCACAGCGGAAACTAAGGTAGAATCGTCCTGTGCAACCCCTCCAGTGGGAAGAACATCCCATCAACGGTAGGTGAGCGGTAGCAGACCCCATACCATTTCTGTACCCACATAGTAGGTGAGAACCAACCATATGGAATATATGAATTTTTCATATATGAATATACATAAATTTCTTGTTCTCATATCAGAAGGGCCTCACGAAGGGATATGTTCATAGATATAATGAAATAAATACAAAAGAAAAAAAATTCCTCTCGGCAAGCTGGAAGGCAAAGTCCGATTCCTTTTCATCTAAGTTAATATATCATAAATTTAATTTCAGGCAAAATTCGGGTTTGTAAATCACTTTTTAGCCCCTAACTTCTAACATATTGAAATTATCAATCAATACAAAAGTTGTTCGTCGTAATGAGGCTCTAATTTGGCAAATTCGATTTATTTTTCTATCTTCAATATCAAGGAAGTTATAGCAAAATGAAAATTTCCGCGCCCTTTGATCTGGATGACCCATTTACGAACACATCCAAGGTTTCTACATTTCTAACAAATCATTCCAAACCGGTTAAAATCGAAATAAAATAGACTACTCAATGTAATAGGCTAATGAATGTAATAGTATCTCTTAATCTATATTAAATCCTAATTAATTTCCACATTTTTATCTTAATATAATCCATATTAACTTAATTCTAAAATGGTCTCTTATTTCCTGATCCAATTCCACCTTTTTTATTGAATTAATTATACACATGTTCTATAAAACTGCAAACTTCGTCATTTTCTCACGCTCCGAATGAAGGGATAAAAATCCTTAATGCTTAGCATATTTTTTAAAAGATACCTAAATTTCCCTATCCGAAATCGACACATGCCAAAGAAATTCCTATTAAATCTCATTATAAAATCCCTATGGGAAAAATTTCACTCTTTCATTCTCTTTTGCTCTTCTGCTCTTGTGTCGCGATGTAAACTGACGTAGATAGTAGACTCTCATTGCTTCTTCCTTGTACATAAATTAAGTCTCCCGGGATAGAATCAAAGTTAAAAGTTTAAAATTTGTCTTTTCTTCGGCCTCACAACTGTTACAAAAATGTGTTGTATATAACTTTTGAAAGAAGGGTGGTTTGAGCTCTAGGAAACTTGATAGGGAAAGATCTGTAGAAATTTTCCTAAAGTCGTGCCAAAGAACCACTGAAATAGGTGGTCTTCCTATAGGAATCTACCTAAAATCATATTCAGAATAGTATAAATAGTAAAGATTCGTACAAATCTCCAAATAGAATTTTTCTGAATTACAGTACTTTCTTTAATTACAGTAAAGATGTCTTGTCTGTACGCACTTTAAAACTGCATGTGCCTCATATTTTTCAGTATTTAATCACTAATTTGTTAAATTTTATTGGTAATATCTCAATGTGACATCAATCTTTTAAGAATTTTGAATCTTTAATGAAAATCCAAGTAAAATGATATGCGTCACTTCGTAAAAAGAGTAAACATCTAAAAGAGTACTTCGATTCCGGACATTACCAATTTCCGGACAGTCCGTATTTATTCCTCTGCCCAGAGCATGAAGGAAAGAAGGCACAACAGGAAGAAAGTTAAAAATTGCATTACTTTTTTTTTTTCTTCGAAAAGCTTCGGAGACAGGTTTCAAAATATTTTTCGACTATAAAAAACATTTTCGAGACCCTGAAATTCGATGACAATTTTTTTTAAAAATTGAAGACTGTTTAAAAGATAATGAAATTTAGGAGATAAATAAAAATTGATTAAAAGTTATGATGCTACAAAGTTTTTTTTTCGTAAATAACTACGAAATAATAGCGCAACATATATATTTTAATCATATATCTATTTTTAAATTTATCCACAATTAAATAAATTGCTTTGTTAAAACTTACATATTTTTTAACAAAGATCTCATTTTTGTTATTTATCTTTATCTACAATAATGGTATGCTCATACGTGCGTGCGTGTTGGTGCAGTTAGAGACTAGATCATTTGACCTAGCGCCATTAAACTTCACACATTTATATACTTTGGAATGTAAAAATGTACAATAACATTATATATTCAAGACCCTAATAGTAAAAGAAAAACAAATTAACCCGAGAAAACCGCTGGATGCAGCAGAAAATAAACTTATTACCAACCTGTAGAATTCGCAGGATGATCATTTAAAGACTTGATGTATCAGAAAATAGAAAAGGATAGTCAAAATTCGAAGGGTCAAAACAAAATCATAAAAGTTAAAGGTGCTGAAAAGTTACATTCGTATTTACTGAGAATATTTCTATCAGCGTCTGACAGTTTTACGATTTGGTTTCCGGCTCCACAATTTGTTATCAAATGATTACTTTTTGCTTCTCACAAAGGGAGGGCACAGGGTTGAAATCTGAGATTGGGATGAGATTTACTATAATGATAGTATACATTTAGTGTGTTCATTCATGAAAATATTAAAACGCAATGGCCAGTCAATTTCGAGAAAATGGTCCTCAAACTTTTGGTAAAGCTTATATACTGATAACTTGACTCCCGTCCGGATGATCCCAATGGCATGGTTGTCTAGGTAACCGTCTCGTATACGGAAGGTCAGAGTTCGAACCTGGCTGGGATTTTTTTTCTTTTTTAATAATTCTTATTCAATTAAAAATTTACAAATGCTTTTAATTAATATGCTTTTAATTTTTTTATCCAAAAATAAATTATTATTATGGAAATACATAATAATAAAATTAAAATTTTAAAAGAAAAAATTATAAATACAGAATCACTTTAAAAAAAATAAAATTATTTAAATTTAATTAACGCTTTACATATAGTTTTAATTAATATGCTATTTATTTTTATGCAAGGATAAATGTTTATTATTTTAATACAAACTGCAATTTAATATTTAAAAAATAGTAATAGATATAACATAAATAGTGATAATTATTAAATATAAATATTCACAGCATAAAAAAAATTTCAATATTTTTAAAAAATTATCCTATATACATTTATTTTCATTTATATACAAGAACCAGTATGGTAATTATAGTAAAAATATTGGAAACAAAATATATTTCGACCTCTTACACAAATGATAAATGATGATTGCCCACAAGAGCAAGATTTCTTTAAAAGATCTGTGGGAAAACAAATTTTATTTACATTCAAAAATATCTCTTTCATCAGAAAGTTGGGCAGCGTACCATGCATACCTCATTATCTTATTAAAAAAATTGGCGATGACAATTGATGATGCACAATTGATAGAATTTTTATACTATCTTCGGAATAATTTATTTCTTGATAACGTTCGATTAAATAAGAAGAATTTTGTATGCGCTTAATACACTTTGAACCATCTGCCTACGCATTCAGTAAATTAACACTTGCTCTATACTATTTCTTTTGATTAATGCAGTTGGGGACATTTGCTTACATATTTAACAAATATCAGCTGCTCCCTTCAAATTTTTGATATAAATAAAGCTTTGTTGAGTTAAAATTGATAATTTATTATTATTAAAACCCAAGAATTTGAGAATCAATTATTTGAAAATGATGCAAGCAAGTTAAATTATCTGTAGCCATTAATGTTACGTTTTTAATTATTTTTCCTTTAAACATTAAATTATAATTTAAGTATTAAAATAATAAGCATTTATCCTTGCATAAAAATAAGTAGCATATTAAATTAAAACTATCTGTAAATAGTTAATTAAATTTAAATAATTTTATTTTTTTAAAGTGTATCTGTATTTATAATTTTTCTTTTAAAATTTTAATTTTATTATTATGTATTTCGATAATAATAATTTATTTTTGGATAAAAATATTAAAAGCATATTAATTAAAAGTATTTGTAAATTTTTAATTAAATAAGAATTATTATAAAAAGTAAAAAAGTCCCAGCCAGGTTCGAGCCCTGACCTTCCGTATACGAGACGGTTACCTAGACAACCATGCCATGGGGATCATCCGGACGGGAGTCAAGTTATCAGTATATAAGCTTTACCAAAAGCTTGAGGACCATTTTCTCGAAATTGACTGGCCATTGCACTTTAATATTTTCATGAATGAACATTCTAAATGTATACTATCATTACATTAAATCTCATCTCAATCTCAGATTTCAACCCTGTGTTCCCCCCCCCCCGTTGTCAGTCTACTTAAAAGTTTGGTTTTAAAAGCTTTTTTCTTTATTCTTGTTATTTAAATATACTTCATTATTGAACTCCATATATCCATATGGTTGGGAAAACTCAGCTATTGTAGCTAAAACAACATGCATAAACAAAATGACAAATGTTTAGGATGAGTTGTAACCCAGTTATTTCAGTCTCTTCGAAGCCAAATTCAGTGCTGACTGTCTTACAAGTTGTTCTGTACTTAAGTCCAATCTGAATGCATCTGCCAAAACAAATATATGACTCAATCTCACACAAGAAAACTAATGCAACAAGTTAAAAAATGCGTAACTAAAGAATTAAGAAATGGAACAATAAGAGTGACCTTGACTGTAAAATAGGCATTTGAAATAAAGTCGCGTGCCAGAACTAGATGGAAGGGTGACAAGAACGGTTAAATGCGAAAAGACATCGTGCGTGGAATTGAGATTCAGATTAGCTAATTGATGGTTCTGATAATAGAAGAAATCCGCGCAAACAGTAATTCTCATTTGGAGACAAATGATGGTAAGTGGCAATCATGGGTTTTCCGAGTGAGAGACTGTAATGGATTTTTTCTAAATTAGCACGGCCAAATATCTTCTGAAGATGATCAAGAATGGGTATAAAATCTTTCTTGTCCAAATTGAGACTGGTTAAGATGTATGAGATGTTTTAGAGTAGGCACTTAAATTTGGATAAACTTTCAAATGTTTAATTTACTGTGAAGAAGATCTCCATTCATTTGCTTTGAAACATAGAAAGGTAAGTTTGTGAATTATTCAAAAAGAGTGTTTGAAAATGCGCCGATCTGCTGGAGTTTTAATAAAGTAAGTGAATACAAATGTTCCTATCATCATAGTATTAACTTTACTGAAAAGGTAAGTATTCTGGCATTGCAATTAACTCTTAACTACGGAGGTGAAATTTTTGAACTTAACTGGTGAGGTGCGGGTCTACGAGACCGTATTTCATTTACATTCAAATTAAATTTTCTAATGAATGCATTAGTATGAAAAACTGCCAATATATTTTGCAGATATTTTTCTTGATATATAGATATGTTTGAGAAATTTTTCAAAATATATTATCACTGAAAAAAAGTAAATGCGTCGGAACATACATTTTCTTCTCAAATTACATGATACAATAAATAATTTTCTTGAAAAAACATATTACTTTTTACTGTTTAAATCATATTTATTTTTACAGTATGTGAAGGTATATAGAAGAATATATAATGTAAAATTCAACAATTATATGAAAAATAAAAAAAAAATTGACAATGGTTAAAATTGGCCCTTTTTTTTATCCGCTTGTGTGACTTTCATAGCACGGTTTTCTAGGGCATTTTAAACATACAATTAAAGAACTAGTATAAAAATCAACCTATAAATTCTGTATATATATCTCTTGGTATATTTTATTTTTTATAAATTTTTCAAAATATATTATCACTAGAAAAATTAATTATGTTTGAACATACATATCAGAATCAGTTGAATGCCAATTTTCATCAAAAAACTCTTATCCTTATCATTAAAATCACTTTCTGCTTCATTTAAAAGTGTCTGGAGCACTGCTTCATAATAGGATGATCAGTAAATTGGATGATATTTCGGCATCCAAGTTTTAGCGCCATCTGCTAAGCCTTGTTTATCACTGGGACACTAACAGGGAGATGCGGTCTTAGAGACCACGCTCAAAGAAATAACTGAATTATTTTAAAAAGCATCCGCTGAAATCGATTGAAAAAGTGCACATGTATTGAAGGTCACAAAACAGGAAGCTATAGGGTCAGTCCATTCAATTGAGCTAAAAATAGAATAGGGGTGACCGAAAATCCATCGCTAGCTGTCTCACAGACCGCACGTCCGCAGTTAAGGGGTAATAATTTGACATTACTCAAGTTATATTGATCAAATTGAGAGAACACTTATTTTAATTTTATATAACCAGAGTATTGTCATTTAAGATAATAATAAGGATAACAATATTTTTATAGCGATTATTTATCAGTAAGATAAATGTGTACGTATTTATTAATAAAAAGGCCAAGAATTCTACACATTTTGATGGATTTCGCGATTTATCCCTGGCTGCCAGTTAACAATATCCGAAAATCGAATTTATGTTTTAAAGACGTTTTTCCCAACCAATCGAAACCAAAATTTGACGCAGAATTGCCATTGCAATCAGAAAAGCTCATGCCAAATTGGATATATTCAAGTCAGTGCGTTTTTTGAGTTATGGCGTTTGAATATATCCGAAAGTACTGATCAACAGCTTGTTGGATTTGGCTCAAAATTAATTGACAGGTGTTTACACTGTAGATGATAAGTTCGTGTACTACATTTTATCCATCTAGCGTTTTCTTTTTGTAATTATCGAGTTAACTTATAGACGAACCGCCGGACAGACAGACTTCCTCTGAACGAATTTTGCTCAAAACTTGACAGAAATCTACACATTTGATTTAAAGACCGTATACTAAATTTCATCTGCATATCTCAAAGAGTTTTTGAGTTATATTTACCACAGACGAACCGTCTAATGGACAGACAGAAATTTTCCAAAAATGGGTTCGGAGATTCCTCTTAATCTCGAATTCGAATTTTTTTGACAATTATAATACTTACTCTGTACTTAGAATACAAGAAAGTAATAAATGGCAAAATATATAAAAAAAACATTTAAACCTTTCTAAATCCTTAAACAATTAATTATTAGAAACTATATGGGAGAATATATTTTGATCTACAGATATTTTTTACAGAAACTGTGGGGCCGTGGTGGCCTGGTGGTAAGGTCTCGGCTTGTGAGCCGTAGGGTTTCAGGTTCGAGACCCGATTCCACCGAAGAACCATCGTGTAAGGGGGTCTGTTGCACGTTAAATCTGCCATACCAAACGTCCTCTCCCTGGTGTGGTATGGAGAGAGGGGTGTCAACTCAGGTGTCCTCCTCGTCATTTGACCGCGGTTCAAAATTACGAGGTCCGTCCCAAAATAGCTCTAGTGTTGCTTTACAATGGGAAGTTAATATAACTGAACTGAACAGAAACTGTAAATACAATAGCTTAAAAAATGCTAAGAATAGATATTTGTACCTGTCTTCTCCTTATTATCCAAAGAAATAATTAAAAAAAAAAGATCAAGTGTGTTTTTGCCCACGCGCGCATTGTTATTCATTTTGAAAGAAAATTAAATCATGGAATCATTTTTCAAGGTTATCGCCGCGAAAGCCACCATTAAGATTATAAAAATACTAATAATACGCCTACGTTGAAGATGTAAGTTTTTAAAAACAATTTATGAGGTTTTTCGTGTCAATCGATCGTGAGTCATTGGTTTTGTGGTGAAAGCTTATAAGCCAGTTAGCAGCTACCCTACCCAAGCAATTGCTTTTGTATCATGGTCATGTTACTGTACTGCGAACAACAAGGTCCCAGGTTCTATCCTCGCTCATAACAATCTGCCACATTGGTGACCCGGACGTGATCCTTCAACTTTCATACAGCTGTTGTGGCGCCATCTACCCGCAACCAAAGTCGTCAGATTCACTTGACGCAGCAACTCAAAAAGGCCACAGCAACTCAAAGTCGTCAGACTCACTTGACGTAGCAACAGCAACCACACACGCTCGCCATAATGCTTGGCGCTACTCAAATGCTCAAATGGGTACAGGCACATTAGAATCAACAGCTAAATACATCACCACTCAACTGCCATATCGTTCGTCTCACCTCCGACTCACTGGAGGGAGAGTCTGTGGTGAAAGCTTATAAGCCAGCTAACAGCTACACTACCTGAGCAATTGTTTTTGTATCATGGTCATGTTACTGGACTGCGAACCACAAGGTTCTAGGTTCTATCCCCGTGCATAACAATCCGCCACAATCTATTTAGGCTAGTCAGTTACGAGCATTCCAAGCCAATTTCAGTCCAATCTCTTCTATAGAGTACACCACAGTGTCCATTCAACACCCCGTCTCAACATTCCTTTATTATCAATGAGCACTTATTCTTAATGTCACGATGGAAATTAGGATGTGCTGGATATCTAACATTCCACGCCTTGTCATACCTATTCTATCCGAGGTTCAGCATTGGTGATATACTTTTGAGTACCACCAATCATTTTGCGTGTCGTAAATTGTGAATATCCCATTTTAATTAGAGACCAATCTTATTAGCCTAACCGCTAGAGTTAGTCGACTAAATTAATCCAGTTAATGCTCTAAAATCAAAAGTTTCAGCTGTTTCTTCTACGTGTGGAATGAATGAATTTGAAGCTTAAAGTGTTAATAAGAGATCCTTACATTTCAATTCATTCAAATTTAGCGTCCCTTACCTGATGATGTTTCTTAATAGAATTGTCTGTTATCATGCAAAGTTTTCCACACAAAGAGAGTCAAAAATGATGTATAATATTGGCAATATAATTCCGGGAAGTATGATTATGTAGAGATGCATAATCCACGATTTTTTGAATAACAAATAATATTGCTATTGTTATTTTAAATATGCGTTCCAAATATCTGTTATTTCAATCATATTATTAATTAAAAATCATTACTTAATATTAAATATAAAATTTATTAATTGTAATTAATACTTAATTTATTAATTTAATTAACGTGTGATTGAATTCATTTATTTGTTTCAGCTTACTTCTTAAATTTTATTTTTTTCTCAAAACTATTTATTTAATTTATTTATTAGAGTGAACCATTTTCTGGAAAAGATGAGTTAAAAATATATGTCATTTCTTTAAAATGTTTACTTTAGTCCTATATTCTACCAACAGATGGCGCCAGTAGTAAACAGAGTACATGTAATCAAACTCAATCACGTCAAGAGCAATTAAAAATGATCTGTATTGAATAGTGCATCATTATATACGAATATCGGTAACTCCCGTAAACTGGAGCGGTGACTTCGCACTTTCCAGTGAAACCTCGCACTTTCTGGTGAAATCACCGCTCCGATAAATTTCAGTGATATGCAATTCAATGATACGATACGATAATTCCAATAACCGGTCCGTTCACTTTTCAATCCAATCACAGATTTCTTTCGAGAGCTTCCAATGGACAGATCGTATCGATTGTTACTTTCCAATGAAGTCACCGCTCCGGCAAATTTCAGTGATATCGTATCGATTGCTACTATCTATCGTGATCCAAAACCTGTAATCGAAATATCATCAGTAAGATCGTATCAAGGATTTGAATCACACCCCTCTTTGAAAAGTATTGATCGCTTGTATTTGTGACTTTTTGATATTGGTTGCGTAATAACCGCTCTGAAAATATTCGTCATCCTTATGATTATGACAATTCTTCTTTTCGGTAGATTTTGGACAGATTTGAATCTAACAAACATATCGCAATATTTAATGAAAAACTTCTTTTTATCTTGAATTTTTATTTTGATTCAATTAGTCTCTTATAGATTAAAAAAAAGTAGTTATCATAAAATAAGTTATCTATGCCAGTTTCTAATGGCTGCAAGTCCAACGAATACTACTGAAATTGATTATTAAAGAAGACATTATCCTCAGATGAAAATATGGAAACTTCACTTCAATTAAAAGTTTGCTGAAATTTTGAAAAGATTTTTCCGCTAAGAATGCTGTTACCTTCTAATTGTAGTTTTATATTTGAAGATCTAATGGTCCAAATTTGTAGAATGCTAATTAGAGTTGCTTGTTCTTTTATTATTAGTAAGGCCATTTTATATTTCTTCTACAAATATGTTTATTAACATTACATATATGACTGTTTTTTTTTTTTTTACATTAATCACTTATCTGAATCAAACTAGAATTATAAGGTACTAGTCCCTTTCGGCGACTAGTTTATTAGTCAGGAATATTGATTGTATTTAAATCCAGCTTAATCTCTTGTGCTTAATTTGATGGATATAATTAACTTAACAAAATTATTTCAGATTTCAAATTGTGATAGTCACAGTTTTCCAGGCGTCTTAATTTCAGTACCTTGATACTATTTTATTTCTATATAAACTTCCCTAATACAAAAATAATTGTCTGAAGAATTTAATTTCATTTTTTCGGCGCCAATTCGCTTTTTTTTTTCAAATAATGATTTGCATTTCATTTCGACTTTAAAATATCATAGCAAATTTTACGACCTATTGCATATAAACTGAAATAAAAGGTGCCGACATAAAGAACAAGAGATTACAAACAACATCTGTGAGCTTGCCGAACGTATTTTCTAGAATACCTCTGATTTATTTAAGAATGAAAGTTATGAAATGAAGAAGCGAAAACAAAATTATTTATAATATTACTAAAAATAAAAAACCACAAAATACGTATGATCATTATTTTTTTAGCTTTAAAAATGGGAAAAAAATAAATTAAATATTCTTATGAAAAATGTAACCGGTTTGCATTAAATTCTGGCAGTTAAAAGTATTTCTGCTTATTATAAATCGGAATATTCTAAAATTTTACTAAAATTAGAAAAATTGAGCAAAAACGAAATTGGCTTTGTTGAAATATTAACGCTTTGAATTCTCAGAGATGTAAAAATTATTCTTTTCAATAATATTTTTCAACGTTAATGCTAATATACAAAAAATTTGTCTAATTTTTAATTAATTAAAATTCTAATTACAGTTGTGAAAAAAAAAATTCATATAGATTTACATTTTCATCTACCAAAGTGCCTACATCTATGCCACATTTGCTAATTCTAGTTCAAATGATTTGTTCAGTAGGACGTTAACACCCACATACACACATTATCTTTTTTATTACATTGTTAGATATTTATTACTTTATCGATAGATATAAAATGCTAACGAATGCGGGACAGAAATAGCTATCTTATTACATATCGTTGAATGGCAACAGTCAAATGTTAATAAATCACTATACGAATGTACAGCAGACATTCAAACAGCTTCAGTAAACGCTTTAATATCTGTACTTAATTCAATGCTTCGTGATATAATGAAGCTGCAAAATATTATTAGAAAATCTTATGGACAGGGCTCACTAAAAATGCTAGTTAATCAGAGAAAAGAAAATGTAACTCAAGAAATCAAATGCTAAAGTAGGCTTAACCGTTGCCAGATAGGATATGGCTATGACTTACCTACGAGACTTGATGATTTTGTCTTCCAAAATTATCCCACACAAATGAATTTTGAATTATATTATTTCAGTATCAAGAAATTATTTTTTAATGGTGCCAGTTTTATTTCTGCACAATGTTTTATTTTTAATAATTTTTTTAATGTAATGTATAACTTTGATTTACTGTACATAATATTTTTAATAAATTTGTTTAATGTAATGTTTTTAAATATCACAATTACTTTTTAATGTTATAATGAAATTCAAACCCATCCATCAAAGCATTTGATCCCGTGCTTTTTCCAATGTAAATTAAGGTTAAAAATTATCATTATTTTTTGGTGATGAATTCCGTTGTAAGATTTTCAATTACGCTTTTATTTCTTAGTATATACGAACTTTTATTTTAAGAAAGAAAATAGATGCAGTTCGCATTGCTATTTAATAATCAGGTGTGTGTATTTATATAACGTATGTATGCGTTATAATATATATTTCTGCTATATTCGGTGTGTATTTTCAGTTCGCAAATCAATTTGAATAATAATAAAATTGTTTATAAAATGTATATAAAAGTCATCAGATGCTTTTGCATAATGTATAATTTCACGAAGTTTTTCTGTAAATCATAATAATAATCTGAACCTGAATTAATAAAAATTATTATAACCAGAAGAAATTGAAGAAAAAAAATAACTGTTGTTTTCTTATTGAAACGGAATTATGTCTCATCGTAAAAGAGGTGTTGTTCATGTCGAAGAAAATGGAAATTTGATGAATAAAGTGATTACTCAAACTAGCTTAAGCAGAATGACTTATTTCTGCTATTTTACTAACTTGCTTTTCGTTCAGGCGATTTTCATTTCTGAAAGGAAATCTTCCATTAGAAAAATATATATATATATATATATATATATATATATATATATATATATATATATATATATATATATATATATATATATATATATATATATATATATATATATATATATATGCAGTAATTAAAAAAAAGTATAACTTGTTTTTTTATAAGGATATTTTATAAGAAAAAAATATAGAATTCCGCAAATAATTGTAAATGTCAGTGAAAATAAGAATGCTCATATTATATAAATTATAAAAAAATATTTCTTTAATGCTCATAAAATTTAATATTGAAGGACTGTTTTCTGTACTCATATTTTTTTAAAACTATATTTGATTTTAGCAAAAGGATTTTGCATTAACTGAAATTTAATCATTTCAACTTCAATTTAAAGTTTAAATTTTATCGGAGCTAGCAGAAATTTTGTGAGATACACGGTACAATGAACGGCGGGGCAATTCCGTCGTAAAGTTTCTGTAATAGCATGAAGAATTATTTTCTATAAGGCTTTGAAGGTTAGAAATATTTTGATGAAAAAGCTCTAAAGGGACTAAGCTACATAAGATATTGAATCGAAAATTTTAGTGAAACGTTGAATTCTGACGAATCAGCTGGTCGCCAAAGGCGGCTAGTATTTAATATATTCACCGTCATTAGAAATGATGCAATGAGTAAATATATGCGAAAAAAGTCATCCAAAATAACACAAAATATTAAATAAAGAATTTTCATCGAATTTTAAAATATAGATTTCCAGATGGATTGAATCACAATTGTGGCTGTCGGTATGCCAATTATCATGAATGCAAATTCGATTGATTTATCGAAAAATAGTCGAGATGCACAAAGATATTTTCTTCATAAATATTATTTTTTGTTGCCTCGGAAAAATACTCAAATTATTCTAAATTACTCAGACATTTCAAATTACTCAATCGTTAAATTGTAAACGATATTTAAAAAAAGATTATGAATGGAGTGCAAAACAATACAAATTCTTAAAAGATAGAAATATTAAGGTAGGCGACTACGGTGAAAAGTCGATTTTTTGAATTTTTTCATTGAATATTTTTATTCGTTGGATAGATTTCCTTTATAAAACAGTTTCAATTTTGTTTTTAAGTCTATTTTTTAGGAAGTAACATTGGTTTTATATTTGCATTTGCATGCGTTTTAATGTCATTTTATATCTTGAGATGCTGTTTTTTTTTTTAATTCTAGAATTTGGTAACATTTTCTTACAAAAAAAAATTATCAATTAAAACCTAATGCATAATTTTAGTTCAAATTTTGTATAATAATTTTCGAATACCTTTTGTACTTTTTGAACTAAAGAATAAGCAAATTATTCATTTAAAAATATTTTATAGTTGTTTTAAATGCTTCGCAATGAAAAAATAGAACATTTCATATCATTTATTATTCGAAACTCAGTATTTAAAGAATTAATAGAAGTATGACTTATTTTGTTGTTCAGGAATAACCTTGAATCATTTAATAACGCACTAAACTAGAAAATTCTTGCTTTATACCTCCTTTTAGCTTAAAAAAGCCCTTTTTCTATTTTTTAGCAAAACACTTATTTCACTTAACTAGCATACTTAGATTTCATTGATATTTTTCCAGCTTTTTTAAGCAAAAATTTAAAAAAAAAATTATAAAATAAAATCCCTTTTTTTATAAAAATATAAATTTATGCCGAACTTACTCAAATACCTTAAATAAGTAAAGTAGAGAAAACGGAAGTTTTTTTGTAGGTCAGAAGTTGTAAACATATTTATTTAAAGGAAAATAAGAAATGTAATAATCCTTCCACTGGCGCAGACGATTTTTGTTGCCTGCTGTTCCGACTCTTCTAACAAAAGGCGGGGAAGAAAACATGAACGGTTACCATGGAGACGTGACGTATCACCTGCCCTTCCTATCCTTGTGAGAATGGGGGATGCCGGTTTTCATTCATGCTCTCACCGGCAAACCAGAGAAGTGTATTCTAGAGCTTTCTGTAGGGTAGGGAGAAATCCAAGTTAGAAGTCAGCCTCTTATATTCAATTTTGAATTTATCTGAGTGGTTGATTTCTGATGCCATTCAGCCATGGAGCATTTGGATCGAAATTCTCGAGTGAGTTTTGTTTATTATATTTTTTGAGTTCAAGCTCATTTTGAATATGTATATATAAAAAAAAAGATATTGGTCCAACTTGTCACTTTTTTTGCAAGTTAAATATTTTAACTCTTGATGGAATTATATTTTGTATGTTTCAAATATAAATTAGTGTATTTAAAAATTGTTTGCTTTTAATTTTTTTTTAAAATGTCAAAATGAATTTTTTAAATTATAATCTTTTTGAAATTCCTTAAGAATTATCTTGAAAATTAAAAATGGGTTTTAAATATAAACTGCGTAGAATAGTACAAAACTGTAAAGGCTGATTATACATACCCTAACTAAGAATTAAAAATTTTTATTAAATAAAGTTACTCGTTTATTTACATTTTTCATTCATATGCTCTTAAAGTATATAATATTCATATTTGTTTGTTAAAAGATTATATAGTTATTTGTAAACAATTTTAGATATTAAACAAAAAACAAAATAAAATGGTGAAGGCTATTTTTTTATTTAAAATAGTTATCCATGCATCAATAGTCATATGATTCAAATTTCTTTATTTCATATTACAGTACGAATGATTTTACACTTTTATTTTGCTTTTTTCTATGGATAATTTTGCTATTTGCTTTAAAATTCTATGGATAATTTCCTATGTTATGAATTTTATAATAAAAACATATTAAAACTCATAAATTAGAACCTTCATTAAGTATCAAAATAAGACAGCTAATTTTTGAACTATAAGCTTGATTAAGATTGATATCAATTTAGTTTTACTACCATTTAATAACGAAGCACGCCGGCAGTTTTACAATTAAGAATTTAATAAAGAAAGAATCATTTTCATTCGTATCATTTTCTTCATTCGTATTATTTCGTTCATTTCGTATCATTTTCTTGCAATATGAGCAATACTTTGTAATTTTGTGGTAATCACAGTTAAGTTTTAAAATCAAAAAATAATTATGAACTTTTTTTCGTATATTTTTAAACTTTGCTATTCTTTTCTGTAATATAATTGAAAATTTTCGTTATTTTTAAATTGAAGTTTTGCTTTCCTATTGTAGTGAATTTTAAGGTGTGTTTTTTTATATAAATAAATATAATACAATAAATAAAATATATGTAAATATGATACAGTAATAAATATACAATAAACAAAAATTCTCACAAAAATAATTCTTTTAAATCTTTTATCTCAAACATCACGCCGTGATAATAGTTAAGGATTCATTGTCTGTCTTCATTTGTTTTTAATTTTTAAAAATTTGCTCCATATTAAGCATTGATAACATGTGTACAAAAAAATACTTACTAGTATATCATTGCACCTAATTAGCAAACAAATTTTATTGTAAAATATACTTTAAAATATTTTTAAAAATTTATTAAAATTAGAAAGAAATTGCTTGGAAATCTAATTGATTGAAAAGGAATATTTTTAATTTTAAACTGGTGTAAAAAAGGGAGTTTTGTGCGATAAGTTGTAATGAAATTATTGAGAAAAATATAAAAATTTTGATGAATTTTTAATTAAAAATTTTATTCAACTTTGGAGACAAAACTTTTTATAATGAACATCTAATATTTTAGAAGTAATGCTTTGCAAATTTGGTAGCTTTAGATCGTATGATCTTCCTTATAATGCATTTTTCTCGATTTTTAAACATGCATATTGGATTATCCATGTCTTAATTTAAATAGAATATGCTAGCTTATAAAAAATATTACGTTAAAATTTTAGTGAATATTCTATTTGCATCTGATAACTTTAATTCAAACGATTAATACGAATCATTTTGCCATGAAAACTATAAAGCTAAAACGGAGTTTCTTTTAATTTTATTATTTTCATTCCAAATATAGTCAATACCCAGTGATTATTTTGTTCAGACATATGTTAAGTCTTCTATGACTATCTCTGTACATGTGTTTTTTCATGCTGAAAAAAAAAAAAAAAAAGACCGAAACGTGATACGGAAGGACATGCCATTTAATTGTTTCTTTAAAACTGCATCTCAGATTGCGCATTATATAAGCTCCTCAGCAGTCGTTCGCCCGGACATCCTGTGCATATGGAAAAGGTAGTTCCCGGAATTCATATTTTGCAGCTGTTTCCAGCGCTGGAAAGCACAACCGGTTTGATGAGTTCACTGATAGAAGAAAGCATCGTCTGCAAATGAGTGTGGAACATTGAATTGATGTGCTTGGGGGTGCGGGGCACAACCTGTCTAAAATTAGAAAGCATTTCTTGTCCTTTCATGGCATTAAAGAATGCGTGCTTACTTTCATTAGAACTAATTTATATGTAGATGAGATAAAATAATTTACAGATTTTTCTTCTTTTGCATATTATGTACAATGGCAAGGTTAACGAGATATCGCATTATAATTGTGTAAAAAAAATCAGAGGGGCGAACCTTTAGTTCATAACAACTTAGTATGATAATAATGTTTTAGGCTTCATTAATTTGTTTTAATTTTAATTTTAAAACTTACTCTTAATTATATTACTGCGATGACGTACTAATAAAAACATACGATAACGCACTAAATTAAAATCGTCGCATCGCATATGCGTATAAATCCAGTAACTAAAATAATAAAAAGTCTTGTTGTAAAATATATTTAAGAATTTATTAAAATTATGGAAGCAATAATTACGAATATATGAAATAAAAATTTTGTCACTGTAAAGCTTTTTTAAAAAAAATTTAAAGTGGTGTAAAAATGGTTTTTATTCAATTTATTATGAGAAAATACATTCAAGTTTTTATTAACTTTTAACTAAAAATCTAATTATAATTTTGAAAAATCTCCTTCTAGAGAATATCTATTAGCTAAGAAATACTAAGCAGTTCAATGCCTTACTGTCTGCGCAATAAAACATACTTAAAGATTTTTTTTTACTTTGTGTATCGTAATTTATAAATAATATAAAAAAAATCTATAAAAATTGTAAAAATTTTAGTACTACTTGCATTAGAACGAACTATTGCTTAGACGAGATAAAATAACTTTTTTTGCTTTTTATTTACCATGATGGAATTAAGTAGGTGCCTCATTATAAACTTTAAAAGCATGAAATCTTTGCATTAAAGTTTAAGATGAGATTTTAATTTTCCTTTATTCAGTGGAATAGATATTATCAATATAACAACATCCCTCTTATTGCAACATTTTTATGAAATGTAAATTCTATAATTTACAATATTAATGGCGATGAAATTCTGAAAATAAAAGTTTATTAGGATATGCAAAACCTTTCAGATTAATTTTATAAAAAGGTTATTAGATAAATGTCTGCTTTTTAGATTACTTATTCATAGCAAATTTTAGTTCTCTGTTTTTTCGTGAAACTTTTTTTCGCACTTAAGTAAAACTTTATTTACTTATAACGTACGGAGATTTAATTATAAATGAAGCTGAATATAAAATAAGTATTCCAAAGTAGACAGAGATGAAAGTAGTAGACAGAGACCTTAGATTCAAATATTGAAATATATAATCAAAACTAATTTTTACATCTTTGATCAAAAAATTAAGAATAAGAAATGTTTTACCTCAAAACAGCTTTAAAAACTACAAGAGTTTGGATTAAAAAAAAAAGAAAGATTTATCCAAAAACAATCCAAACATTAGTTTGTTAATAAACAGATGTTTATCCAAATTTATCCAAAAGATTTATCCTTACAAACATATCATTTCTATTTTTCTCGACATGAATTTTTTAAAATTATATTTTGAACATATTTCTTCGTGAACACTTCTTTTTTCCAAATTTTTTGTATTGCTTAAGGATTACAAGAAGGAATAAAAATTTTAATGCAAATTTGAAAAGAACATAGTTACCTAATGTTATATAATATTTTTCAATGCCGAATTTCTGCTAGTATAAAACCCATATCATAAAAAAAAGAATAACTTGTTTGATTTTAATTACGTGTTCTAAAAACTTAAGAATTCTAAATAAAATGGCTGATTAATAAAGTTATAATTTAGAATACCGCTTTCATACAGAATTAGACTTACCCATTGAAATTCCAAATACGTTTAGCCCGGTATTACCTTGGCATGAAATAATTACCCTATTAGAGATAGTAATTATTTCAGTACTTATATAAAACGGGGAATTAGGAATCAATTATTTCAAGCGAAACACTTTCCGTGTATTTTATAATTTTGTACTGCAGGAAGCTATATAAGAATATCAAGGAATAAAAAGGTGTTAACTTAAAAAGAACATTTCTGTGAGTCAGATATTTCTTGTATTCGATTTTTCTTAATGAAAAATAAAACGAGTTTGGCTACGCCTTTCAAATTAATTATATAACCGAAAATGTTCGGAATCATAAAATATGAGTAAAGAACTTATTTGAAAATCTAAAATATTCAGTTTATTTCACAAAAGGATGGTAAACTTCCTTTATTCCAGTAACAGGTCAACAAATTGCGAAAATCGAGTTATTTTCCATTCTGCCCAGATGCAAGCATAGTTACATAAAATATTAACAACTCGTGTATCGACAAAAATGGAAAAACAACAATTGCATTAAAATATGTAGGGAAAAAAAATGAAAAAACTCTTGATGCCCTAGTTTAAAGAATTGATTCTAGAAAGATCTTCAGAGAAGTGTTGTTTCAGAATCATTACTGTTTACCCTGGCCACATTATTATGAATGGACAGTAGCCATTCATGCAGAAACGATGCCTGAATTTTTATTTCGTTAGATATTGTATATTGGAGTCAAATTATGTGAAGTTTTTCACTTGTTGTTCAACTGTTCCGGTTGGATGGATATGTTTAAGAAAATAATATGCTATGCCAAATGAATGATATAATGGATTCATTCCTATTCTTTGGAGTTCTTTCACCTTTGTTGGACAATGTCTAATTTTAATCATGAAATCGTGAAAAAGCTCTATCGCTAATTTAAAAAAAAAAAAAAAAAAAAAAACCATTATATGTTCAGGGGTGTTTGTGCTCCGGGGAAACCCCGGAATTCCGGGGATTTTGAACTTCGATACCCGGAAATTCCGGGGATCGTCGTTCAAAAGGAAGTAGGAATAATAATGAATTATTTATTTTGATCTGGGTAATTTTGTTTGCTTTGAAAGCAGAAAACGCAAGGTCAGTGTGTGTGGTGAAAACTTTTCCTTTCTTTCTCCAAAGACAGTGATAGTGCGTGAAAAGGAGGAAAAAACTTCTTTTTTGTTCTTTCCTTATTGCGAGTTATGACTCATTCCCCCGGTTCTCGGACATTCTCTTCTGGATTCTTTTCGGCAAGTAGGCGCGGCAGAAAAAAAAGGGAGAGACTTCGTTCGACCAGATGTGTGATCACGTGACCTGGGTTCAAAGGTCTTAATTTTTCAAAAAAAGTAATTCATTGAACTTTTATAATTAGGTCATTCAATACTTCATAATTGTAATTTTTAATTTCTCCCCCCCCCCCTTCTCGAAACTCCAAAATGTCGGTAGTAAGTCCGTAAAAGTTTCAGGAGATTTTTTGGGGTCCCACAAACACCCCTGTATGCTAGATCTATGTTTTGGGAATGGAGAAAATTAGGCAAATTTGAATTGATGTACTGTTATTGTTAGTGCCTTTTACTAGCTAAAAATGGATGTTTTTACTATATGTGAAAAGAATTATAGCTCCTGGATATTAATTTTTTTTCCAAAGTGTGTTGAATAACTGTTTTAAACATCACACAGAGTAAACATCTACCTTGACGCAGATGTCTACCCGTAACTGAAATTTAAAATTTTCAATGGATAGCTTCCGTTGGTACTTAGTAGTGATTAGCAGAAAAAAGAAATGTGCTATAGTATTCCACTTCTTCCTTTGTAAGCAGAAAAAATTCATGTATGTAAATATATCTTCTGTACAATATGTTGTACATGTATTGGTACTACAATTATTTCCGTTACAAACATGACATTAAAAAAAGAAAACATAAGAACATTGACTTCTCTTTTGATTTTTGATTACTTTTTGTGGATATCGGCGTTATATTTCAGTATGCATTAAAGCATTTTATGTCTAGAACCTTTAATATATGATGTGTATGATTATACATTTAATAAATTAAAGGGAAATGTTTTAACACAACTTGGTAATGAATATTTAGTTCAATTATATTATATATTGCCGAGAAATATTTTCTGACCCTATACAGTTCTCTGATGGCGGCTACAAAATTCGTTTTCGCTTCTATGCGAGACATTTCAGTATCAAATATATAATACTTACCAATTATTGACAATGAAGTAATTACTGTACATTTGGTGTTCATTTTTATAAATTTAACTTAAGAGTAATGGATATAATATTTCGAATGATTTTTTAAGATATTTAAATAATTCTTTCTAAGATGTCAATAAATTAGAAATCAGGAAGAACCAACGGGAGAGAATTCCCTGAAACTTTTCGCATATTCCCCAAGAAAATTCTTATCTTTTACCTGTCTATATAAAAGTGTGGACTTTTGGTACAGAACACAAATGCCTTAGATGTTATGGTCGAACAATCAAACAATTTTTTGACCTATTGAAACCAAAATTTGGCTCAGAGGTAAGTACAGGGTAGTTACAAATTCACCTACAGAATTTCATTGATTTACGTCATTAAGTTTACATTCATGCGAAAGTACAGATTGACATACGGTAAAGTCAAAGGTTCAAAATTTGGTAAAAATTTATAAGCTAGATGCTGAACCTGTGGACCAAATTTTATATACATTGTTCGTTACGTTAAGTAGCTATCGAATAGCTATTTTACTTATTCTTATAGTTTAGGAAAGACAGATTTCCTGTGAATCGATTTCGTTCAATATTTGATCAAATCGACAATTTTGGTTCCATATTTCAGCTTTCTAGTTTAAAGGATTTTTGAATTATTGTGTTATTAGACAGAATTTCAACATTGTGTTTTTTCGAACTCAGTGAGATCTGACACGTGAAAAATTCACCAAAATCTCAAATTCGAATCTTTTGATGATTACAATTCTTTTTCTATATTTCGTATACGAGGAAATAAAAATCGATCTATATGTATACTCTATTCATGAAGCCTTTTTTTATTTTATAATTATTGTTAAGACTCAACAGTTATAAAACTCTTTGGATAATTTCATTCATGAAAACTCAACAAAATAGGAAATTCCATTTTTATTTAATACTAGCTTTTACCCGCGACTTCGTACGCGTGGGAATAGATTGAAATTTATAGCATCAATGGTTTTATCTTTTGTTACTCCTGCGCATGCGTGAATTTTCAACGCCAATTGGGGCAACACAAATGTATGAATTTTCTACGCCAGTTGGGGTAACACAATATAGATTATACATTTTTAATTTCCTTTATTCTGTTTTATTTTAATTCAAAAGTACTTCAGAATGAATCCGAAAGATCGATTAATTAACAATGTTTAATTTTAAATGTATCGAAAACTAAGAAAATAAACATAATCGTTTGAAATAATAATCAAAATCATGTTGAGCCTAATCTCATTGGCGTGGGAAAAAAACCCCTGAAGCTTTACTCATTTGGCGACTTTTGGCGAGAAAGTTAGTTTTTAATTAATAAACAATTAACCACTCAATTAAACGGAATAAATAGTAGCCTATGCCCTATTCCAGACTATAATCTATCTCTCAGCTAAATTTCATCCAATTCTGCTCAGCCGTTATGGCGTGATTGACTAAAAAACATCCATCCGTCCAAACTTTAATATTTATAATAGTAGTATATATTATGCCTGGACAATTGTTTTTTTTTTCTCTATTTATCTTTACGATTATGGTATTGTTCAAGTTTCTTATCCACAAGAATTTAGATTATTTAGATGTTTAACTGTTACACATCTAATATACTTCATCTTATTCATCATTTTTCATTTCAATAAGAAAGTCAACCACTAATTTTTAGATATAAATTTTATGTGATCGCACGTACGTCATGAGGAATTTCAATGAAATGGAATCATTTAAACTCATTTGAATGTATTACATGGAATCATTTAAACTCAAAATTATATTTTATTTATGTGCTCATATCTATACATAAAATAATAAAGGCTTTTGAAATTTGAAATTTAAATTGTTACATGTTTGTATAAAAACTCACGAAAAATTAATTATAACCTATATGAAGAATATTAGAAAAAAACATTGTTGAAATTGAAAGAATGCAAGTTATCTGTTCAGTTTCGCAACTTAATGACAAAAGTTTCGTCAAAATATTTCATTGTTTAATTTTTGTGATTTATGTCATGCCAAATTCGTTATAAAAAAAACCCAATGGATTTTCGAAAATATTTTATAGAATTGCTGATTTATGATTTATTTTGAATCGCATTGAGAAAGAACTTCATGGCGTGTTTTCCTACGTTTCTAACTGCTATAAAGCAGATATATATATACATTTAAAAAATAGTGGATTTAAATTCAAGCATGTCCTGACTGTACTGCCAAAAATAAATAAAGCTGAGACAACCATTCTGTCAGGATGTTTCACAATCCTCGTTTTCTGCCAATTCATTAATTAGCAGATTCTATTGTAATCTTGCAAGGTTGTGTTTTCCATTTCAAGCTGTTTATTTCTTACTCGTTTATTTTATAACATTTTTTCTGATTAATTGAAAATATATTTCAATAAATAAATAAATAATCACGTTTCAGTTAGTTTTCTTTTTTAAATAAGGGAGTTTTAGCTTTTTTTATGCCAAAACATTAAAGATTTAATTAATTTTATTAATTAATTAATTAATTAATTAATTAATTAATCATTAATTTTATTTGAAACATTTATTGTTATCCCAAACCATATATGAACAATAAAAACACATGAGTTATTTAACTATATTCAAGTAATTCTGTCAATCAAATTAACTGTTGCTTTGATTTAATGACAGATTTAAATGTCAAATGTTTTGTTATTCTCTGCACGAGTCAGACATGTCAATTTTGAATGAGGAAAATTAATAGAATAACACATTCTTATTCTTTCTTTTACAATTCTAATTTTCAATTATCGATATAACCTTTACATTCAATCTTAATTTTCATTTATTTCTTATTAAATCTACGTCTTCAAAATAACTTCTGTATCGCAATATATCGCGGAAGACATTGACCTACCCTCGCGCTGTCAATCGAATTTCAGAGAACTTTCTAAAAAAAGAATTGTTTCTTCTTCCATTAAAAACTCATTTGCATCGTTTCCTTTATTCCTTTCAGGTATGAATGAAAGCTAGGAACAAAAATAAAAAAGAAGAGAAACAAAGGGGAGAAGAAAAAAGACAAAGAGAAAGAGAAAAGATTCGACACTGCTTGTTAGAAAACCTCAGGTCTGTCGGCAAGCTCATCAACCTTGGCATTTTCACCCCATCCCACAATGGGATGAATACTCACGTATCTAGACGATCAACTATTCAGTACAACTTATTTGCATAAGCAGACATGGCTGTTCAGCGACCAGACAGCGGATACAGTTGGGTCATCGTGTTATGTTGTGCCTTCATACATTTTGCGATGTTTGGCCTCTTCAGGTCTGGTGGCGTCATGTATGTGGCCATACTCCAAAATTATGACGTCAGTAGAGAAGAAGCGTCCTGGCCCTTCGCCCTATGTGCAGCTGTTTTTCAGCTTGTGGGTAAGTGCAAGAGATAGGGTCTACTTTCGTTTTTAAGTGCGTAAATGTCATTTGTCATCTAGTAAACAGAAACTGATGTTTCTAAACAAACTTTAGTAAATTTAACATATATGTTACTCTTGGATACAAGTATAAAAATACTTATGAAATAACTTGAATAAATTATAATCTCTTCCATTAAGTTTTTAAGTCATATGATGTTTTGGGGCCAATGTACCAATTCATACATTGCATCAATAATCTGAGGAATTATGCGTAGCAAATATTATATTGATTTTTCCCCTTTAAAGGAATCTCTGAAATAATATTCAAAAACACTCCGCCAATGTATAAAATGTTTCAATTCCAGATAAATTAGTTATCAAATGTTCATTATTTGATTCCTATCCAATTTATTTCATTAACAGACTATTCGAGACAACAAGTTTTTAACTATTAATTTAATATGAATTAAAATTATGATGAACTTCAAGATGAGTGATTTATGAAAAAACTTTCGCATTTCGTTTGCATTTGTTTTCTTGTATTTTCTACTCAGAAGCATTCTTTCTTTTATTAACACTTCTATCGCGCTGTCGTGTTATATAAAATAAGTACTTACCTGAATCCTCATCAAATTAATTATCCTTCAACTTATGACTTATTATTCCTCATTCTCAATATTTTATGTTATGAAAATTCTGAGAAATCCTTCTATTTTTCTGGAAGTTTCCTTCAACGTTTGTAACGAAGTTATCGATTACTCGATTAGCAGCGCGTTGCATGACTAAAGTAGAAGGGAACTGCATCAGACAGGAAATAAAAATTATCTAAAGTTCGTAAATATATAGATTGATCAAATAAGTTTTTGAACAATATTCCCTCGTGCTCTTATATTGGATTGTAACCTTTTTTTTTTTCTTCTTAAATTTGTATGTTAGAAAGAAATTAGTGCTTTCTCATGAAGCTTGATATTTATGTACAATAGTGCTGAAGAAGTCGCTGAATTTTGAATATTTGAAGAAAATGATTCATCGTTTAATAATCATCATTAATCATAAGTACATCGTTTAATATTCATCATTAATCATAAGTACATCGTTTAATATTCATCATTAATCATAATTACATCGTTTAATATTCATCATTAATCATAATTACATCGTTTAATATTCATCATTAATCATAGGTACACCGTTTAATATTCATTATTAATCAAAGGTACATTGTTTAATAGTCATCATTAATCATAATTCATCGTTTAATATTCATCATTAATCATAGATACATCGTTTAATATTCATCATTAATCATAGGTACACCGTTTAATATTCATCATTAATCATAGGTACATTGTTTAATAGTCATCATTATTCATAGGTACATTGTTTAATAGTCATCATTATTCATAGGTACATTGTTTAATAGTCATCATTAATCATAAGTATATCATTTGAGTAAACCATTTTACTGAAAAAGAACCCTCTCCATCTAGGCACAATAAAACATGAAAAATAAATAAAACTATTTTTAAGAGCTGGGAAAAAATTTGCAACATTTAACCTCGCAATGGAAACGTCGAATCAGTTAGACTTTATGACAATGAGAATTAATTTAGTTTTAGAATCGTGCTTTATATTATCATATTAGCTTCTTTTATAAAGCCTGTTTATTTATTTCATTAAAAAATAAATTTATTCCAATCCAGCCATTCAGTTACTTTGATAAGAAATAATTGTGTCATATTGTCGAAGTATAGTTGTAGCCAATAACAACTGCATTAAAAAAACCTTGTGAAAAAAAGCTCTCCATTCCTCGTCTGTATTGCAGATTTTATAAACAATAAATATCAGTTTTCATTCTACAATGATCAATTATTTTTATTAAGAAGTTACTTTCTTTTTAAAAAATTCTTCCTCCAATTTTCATTAGTTGGAATTCATTTTAGCACAAATTCCTCAACAAAATTATGGCGATATCTTCTCTACATTGTACGGCGTTCAGAATATCGTACAACATCGTAGAATATCGCACAATATCGTGTGCTAATAAGTTTTTTTTTTTCATTTATTAATATTGTATTACTTTAAAAACTTATTTTCTTTAATAATATTTCGAAATTATAAAACCCTTCATTTTACTTTTAAGTTTTATGCGTCTGAGAATACGAAATATTTAGAATTCTTTATTATGATTAAACTCATTATACGCAACATTCATTGATTATAAAAAGAATAAAACATTTTTTAAGAATTGTTAGGATAGTGATGCCCTCTAATTATTTCTTAAAGTTTTCTTAGTTGACAAAAAATTATATTCTTAACCTGACTGACTTCAAAATATCTTTTTTAAAAAGGTGTCTTCGTGCCACAACTAATTCATTTTGATTTCTATTTTAATTATTTTAGAAACTGCTAAATTAAATGACAAAAGGGAATAGATTACGGAAACTATTTTAACCTTTATTATAAAACCGGGAATATCTGAAAAATTGCTTGTCTTGACAATTGTAACTACCTTTGTAATCTATTATAATTCTGAATAATTTTTTTTTATGTATTTAAGGATTTTTTACTATGCTTTCCAACCTGCTCTAATGTAAATACTCCATAACTAGACGTGAACCTTGTGGAATTTCTATTTGAGATCTTTTCTTAGAATGGGCAGTGGAGGAATATTTATACCTTTCTTTAGAATAATTAAGTTTTCGAAGAAACAGGGAAAAAAAGAAAGAAAACAGTCATTTTATTGCTGTTAATTTTGGAAAAAGAACTGCATCAAACGACCGTTGTTAACATTAATGGAATTAAAATTCTTCTCAAATAACGTGACCGGATGTTCTGAATTAACCTGCGAAGAAATGACGTAGCGACGAAGGGGAGGGGGGCGTCCGTCCGTCTTCAGGGGGCGATATGAAATCAAAATTCGAGTGCGTTTATGTTATTTTTAATATGAAAAATGATAAAGAGCTAAATTGAGTAACACGTCTTATGGACCACTTATTCTTTTTATGCCCCTAATGATAAGAGGAAGTGAAAAAAAAATTATATCACATTCAGAGTGTCACCTTCCACAGTTACGCCATGTGCCAAATTTTATTAATCTAAATCGTTGCATTTTAAAGTTATTGTCTCCTCATACAAACACACATATAAGCCAACAGACAAGAAAAAATTTAATACAAATCTATAATTCTGTTAGTAAAAGTGTGCACCCTATTTTATCCATTGTAGCTCTTCATCTTTTTAATCATCATGCTGAAAGAATTCGGAGAAACAGACAGCATATTTTCTTGTCCAAAATCGAATGGGAATTTGCAAATTTGGTGCAAGGGATCACATGTGGAATGTCAACCATCTAACTCAAAGCCTATTTAAATTATTCTGAGCACAATAGATATAATGCCAAATTCAGAGAGGGCGAAAACGATAAAAATCACGAGATCGGATTGTTTGATTTTAAATATTTCGCATACGAAAATGTAAAAATTATTTGAATGTCCAAGATCTCCAAGATTTCGGACAAACAGATAGCATATTTTCTTGTCCAAATTCGAATGGGAATTGGCAAATTTGGTGCAAGGGATCACATGTGGAATGTCAACCATCTAACTCAAAGCCTATTTAAATTATCCTGAGCACAATAGATATAATGCCAAATTCAGAGAGGTCGAAAACGATAAAAATCACGAGATCGGATTGTTTGATTTTAAATATTTCGCATACGAAAATGTAAAAATTATTTGAATGTACTCTCTTTCTGTCTTAAGTCAGGAATACTCACAGTAAAGACAGTTGCCTACCGATACAAATTCGCATTGGAGACAACATTGTCACTGAACGAGACCCGAACTGGAAATCATCCAAAGAGGGTTTGCTTTATTTCACACTCTTACGTAAGTAAAACGGCAAGGACAAGGACAAAAGTGCTCACATTAGAGAAGAACCGATGGCATTAACCTAGAGAAAAACTGTAACATCATTACGTACTACAAGGAAGGTTGCGGGTGTGTTTGCAAAAGCCTCTTTCCAAATTTATTTTCATTTACAAAAATAAGGGACACTGGGTTGAGAAAAATGTTCTCTACAGCCATCTGTTTTTCTTTAGGGAGTATCTAAAAAAGCAACGTGAACTGCGCCCTAATTGCTGGTTGTGTTTTTTCTCGGCTGAGGTTGCAAAATAAATAATGACTTACATATCACATCGTGTGCCATAAAATAACACTTACTAAAGAGTTGCTTTATTAAGAAAGCTTTAACACGTGATAAAAACCTCGGCATATAAAATTCTGGTGTAGTTTTTAAGAAAAATAATCACCATTAAACTGTCTCTATAAAAGTTTTTACCTTTCCTGTAAATTTTTTTTCATATTTTCTGCAAAAATGTGTGTGAGCTTCCCAATTGTAATTTTTTTTCTTGCTGTGCTTTCAAGTATCAATGGTAATATAGAATTTTAATAATAAATTTAACACAGAAAATTGGGGGATTGACATTTAAATTATTTAATAAAAAAGGCACATGACTTCATAAAAAATTATCCAAACTGCATATACGAATAGATTCTTCTTTATTTATTATTAAAATTTGATGCAATTGATATATGATGTCTTCTTAAAATTGTAACAAAAATAATAATAATATCATTTTTCAAAAAGTGTAAATAAAATTAACCAGAAAAAAATTGCTAGTCCAAAATTGCGCAGCATAATGAATAATTCTTGACTTACCAATATTTATTTTATTTTCAAAATTCAACTTTAAGCTTGCATCATGATAATGTGCCTGTACAAAAAATATATTTAATATCGCCTAATCCGCGAGAATATAAATCTAATAACTAAAACAATGGAAAGCGTTCTGTAAAGCATACTAAAAATATTTTTATTTTTTTGCAAATAAGTAAATAAATAAATATAAAAAACACCCACAAAAAAAAAATGGTTTACCAAAATATGAAAGAAGAATTGTTGGGAAAAAAATTAATTTTACTAGAAAAACTTACTTTTTATTTTAAGATATAAAAATTATTTTCGTGCAGCAATATGCTTCAAAATTATTGAAAATATTTAAATTCTGATTAATTTTTAATAAAATTTTTATGTGGACTTTTTAAGAAGCCAACTACTACACAAAATGTAACTACATGCCAAATTTGGTAGTTCTTGGTTTAGCGTTGGAAACTGTTTTGAGACGCATTTTCATGACAAGCAATATATATGTAGTGCGCCAGCGTAAAATAGATAAAAATCATGTTAAAAATAATTAAAAGTTTAACAGAATTATAAAATTCTAATAAATGCCACTACATCTTACTATTTTTTTAAAAAAAAGATATCTCTATTTACAATAATTCTATATTATGAAGTACTGCATAAAGGAATAAGCAATACTTTATTTTTTATTAATAATTTTGCATACTGTAAAAATCGATGGGATGTTTTAATTTAAAGACTAGAAATTTTTCAAGAAAAAAATATTTAACAAGCAAAATGTTTGGATTTTTTAATCTAGTAAAGTTAATGGAAAATTTCAATTTATAATTATTTTTAAATTATTTTTCCTGTATTCCCTGCACTTAACGCAGATTTATATGCTTGAGTTCTAATTATGCGTCTGCATAGCAGTCAATAGATGTTAATAAATCTTTTGCATTATGTGCAGTTGTATCTATAACTGCTTAGTTTAGAAAATCAACAACTTAAGAACAAACGTTTTTGAGTTAAGTACTTTTAAGAAAATCTAAACGTGAATTACCGTAACTTTTAAAAAAATGTTGTAGTAGTAGGTTTTCTTTTAATAAGTTTCAGATCAAAGTGGTGCAAATTAGACTTTTATGTGTAGTAATAAAACGTCAATATTTCATATTTTAAAATTGTATTTTTTAAATTTAATATTTAATATGACGATTCTAGGAGCATTACGGATGGAATTCGGCAAATGCCATTTAAGCAATTGACAGTATAAGGTTATCATCATTTGCATCATGCATTTAGTTATTTTTATTTATTTGATTTCCTTGAAACCGCAAAAGCTATTTAGAGTTTTCTAAAGAACGAAAACAATTTTCTAGGATATAATTAGGGTCCTGTTAGGGAGTATATATGCCATCTTTGTTTTGTGTTAAAAAAAAAAGAAGAATGAAAGAAAAACTGTTGGCCTATTTTGCTTATAGACTTCCCTTTGGCGCGAAACGGATGCAGTTTGTGATTCTTTTACCTGTTTTATCCGGTGTGTGGTTTCTTCACTTATAACCTTTAAGGTAGACTTTCCTTTTCTGAGAATCAAAACAGTGTTTTCTTTAGCGTCCATTCATAATATTTCAATTCATTATAATATGAAAGCCAACAAATTAGTTTGAAGAAAAAAAATGATCTTGCAGATGTCAAATTGTGCAATCTTGCTGTAATCCAAATGTCAAAGGTACATCATATAAGAGTAAAATACACAAGAAATTAATAGGAAAAATTGCAGTAACCATACAATAAGAAATATTTGATTAAGAGGATTTTTTTAATGCATCATCTTTGGCATTTATGTAAACATACAGGAATACCTAGAAAATTTCACTTGTTGAGAGATGAGACGGAAAAGTCAATTATTGGACAAAAATAATAAAAATTTAATTCAATTTGATTTGATGTTTGTTCGCGCAAGAACATTGGCAGATTTCCAAGTAGGTAGATTGGGCAACTGCCTAAGACTGCTTGGCTAAGAAGCTCTGCCGACAAATCGATATGATTTTTAAAACAATATGATTAACCTAGTTGCCAAATAAATAAATTTGTAAAAAATAAAAATAGAAAAATTTAAAAATATGAATGTTATAAATTATATTAGAATAGTGTTGAGACTTTATAACATAGAATTAGATAACAATCTGTTTAATGCCATTTACTAGTTTATTATTTAATATAATAACATATGGAGTCATAAATCACAGTCGCTCAATTTTAAGTCATAGTAAATAAATAATATTATATACCTTTTTAACCCTTTCAAGGGCCATTTTTTTCTAGTCATATTATGTTAAAATATTTATAGGCTTGAAATTAGAATAAGGAAAGGGATTCATTTAGCTTATTAGATAAATTTAATTTGATTAATTAATTAATTTGGTAAATTAATAATTAAGTATCAAATCAAGACACATCATTTTGTGTAAAATAAAGAACTAAAACATCTAAGTTTCTGTCTTTCTAAAAAAATTGTCAGAACTTATGTCAACCTACATAAATTAATACAAGATTGATAAATTTGGTGGGAAGCATACTTCCCACGGCCCTAGAAAGGGTTAAAAAGTTATTGAAATAGAAAATCTTAAAATCTAATGAACATGTTAACTAAGTTAAAAAGTTTTATCTTTTGAAATGTGAAACTAAATTCATCAAAAAAATAAAGCCTCATTTTGTGTCACCGTAGTGACACAAAATGCCTTAATCTATCTCTGCGCAAGAGCCAGTGTTTTGATTATACTGTACTCTATTAAATTAGCAAATCTACGAAAGGAGATGAAATTCCTAAGCTGAAAAACAAACAAAAGCTAAAAAAGGTTTCAATGGTTAATAAAATGATGATTTTTTAAAATTATATAGTATTTAAAGACGTGTTTAAATGACAAAATTAATTTGGTATTTTCCAATTTAACTCAGAAATGATGAGTGTTACCTTGAAGCAATATACCAAATTTGAATGCCAACATACCTGAATTTGGCCCTAAATCAGTATACAAAGCCATTTTATGAGCGTATATGCAAAATTTTAGGTCATTCCTATGAGTAGTTTCTCCGTTACATAAAATTTTCATCATTTCTTCTGAAACAATCCATACTATTCACAAATATCAAATTGTTGACAGCATTTTTTTGTTGTTATGCGTATGTTAATGATTATGCCGTTCTTTTATCAAATATTATTTTATATATCAAAATTATTATGATTAATTAATTTAATATTATTTATCAAATATTATAAATATATGACAGATGGTTACAAGAAATATCTGTCATCAACTTTGAATTTTTAAGGATTATTAAAATATGTTTTGATTGATGCCCTTTCTACAAGAAATGTAAATTATACTTCATTATAATTTACATTTCATTCATAATAATAATAATTATATTCATAATAATTATATTCATAATAATTATAATTGGCTTAAAACATTTATGTAATTATAATATACCCAAGTTCTTAAAAAGTTAAAAAAACACTGTGATATTTAGCAATTATGTTTTCTTTGATATTATTGTTATTTCACATGCGGAATCATATCGCGAAAAGCTGTAAATAACTAACTCTCTGAATATGCTGTTTAGAATCACCCCGTGCTAACCGAAGCTATGCGGACGTCAATGCAGTTCTACCATGAAGCAAGCCCATCCAATACCAGGGTATAGGGTTAAGTAATAACCATTTATAACCAAAGGATCAATTTGAGACAATCAATCAACTGCTTCATTGTAAAGCCTTACGGATCATTACGGATCAAGATCTAGTAGAATAATCATTTTATAAAGATACTTGACCTATGCAGCAGGTCAACCAGGTCCTCAGTTACGTTGACAACACCTTAAAAGTATAAGTTTCACTGTGTATTGAAGGTAAATAGTCTTTTTTTAGGTTGGGTTGATGAAAAGTTACTCATCAGATTCCAAGGAGATAAGGGTAGAAATGATTTTATTAGCCAAAAAGATGGCAATCGCATGCTTCAGTAAATCTTTAATAATTTGATTTCCCCAATTAATTCGCCATTTACTTATTTTATTTTGCCTAAGTTAACCTTATTTAACGAAATGATCAACTGTCCCCACTGCCTGTCTACGTTGCCATTTGTCATCTTTATCAAAACTTCTGACTTGGTGAGTTTATCCTGTAATCCCATAACCTGTAAAGATTTGGTTGAAAAAAATCCCTTATTATATATTACTAGCTATTTGGATAGAAAATACTGCATAGTTAAACTCAGTCATAGCGAAATACATAAGCCTACTCAGTATACATAAGCGAAAACTGAAATGCTTGGACAGTAAATTCAGACACATAATAGAAATGAACCGCACCAATTTAAGCGAGTCCATCGCGGATTTTACAAGAAGAAAAAGATGCTGTAGTCACAATATACCATACACAATTTCATTTAAATGTTAGGTCATATGGGCAATTATATTTATCATATGACTTTTAGAAGATGTATTTATGAGGTGGAAAAACTAATGTCTAAATTCTTAGAGACATCATCGAATCTGATTGCAAATTTTTTTGAATATAAAACTTAGATAACTGCAATACTAAAAAGAAAATGGCGTCATATTTATGATTTTTCTTTTATTAAGCTATTATGTAATTTCATTCAATAATGTTTACTGAGCCATTTCCCTTACCTGGCATTACAATGTAGTTTAAAATCGATGTAGCATTACTTCTGTTAAATTTCATGATATTGCCATACATTACCATGAAGTTTAAACCACTGTCTTCTAAAGAAAAGTACGACATTACTTTTAATGTCAAGATGTTTTTTATGAGTAAACGTTTGTAGTACGGTTATTCTTATTTCATTGAGAATATTTATATATTTTTGCTCTAGAAGCATGAAACAACATCGTGGAGATTTTTTTTATGGTACTGTTCCAACCACGTTTAATTAATTCGGAGAAATAAGATTTCTTTATTAAATATAAATGTTATTTCAAAGATTAACTAATTTATATTTATTTTTTATATCGGCGGTTGATTTTGAAGCATAGAAGTGCCATAGTGATTGCGAGTTTTTGTCACTCAAAAATATTGAACTTCATTTTTTAATTAATTTTTTTAATTGATCCTAAGTACTCTAGGCACTGTGAACAGATGTCAATTGTTTGTTATTAGGCATAAATTGTTTGGGTACTATCATCAAGTACTTCTGTCAATAATAATCAGCTGGAGGTCTCCCCAGAACTTTCTCGCAATAAAGGTGTGACCTTTATTGACCTTGGAAAGCATTGGCATATAGTAGTTACAAAATATTAATCTTTGGCGTAAATTTAGAATTATTAATAAAACTATTGTGTCATCTATGGCGAGTTATTTGGCGATTAATCCCTGACGTGCGATTAATAGTATCCAAAAATCGAATTTGTGTTTTAGATGCGCTGTCCTCACCCGATTAAAACAAAAATATGACCCAAAACTACACTTGTAGTCATAAAATCTCATTCTCATAAAAACTAATTCCGTTTTTGAGTTATCACGTTTACTAAAAGGACAGACTGACAGACAGTCTGTCCTCTCGTTGAATTTGCTGAAAATTCGATTGGTGTCTAGACTATAGATGTTAATTCTGCGTACCAAATTTTTTCTACCTGTATCAAGCAAAATTGTATCTACCTAAGTCTCTTCATTTCGTAGTTATCGTTTTAACTTATATTTGAAGAGCCGGAACAGACAGATTTTTTCTGAAAAGAATTTGCTTAAAATTTGATAGAAATATAAATTCGGTATAAAGACCATATATCAAATTTCATTCGTCATTCGTCTAGCTCAAAGCGTTTTTGAGTTATTTTTTGTGACAGACAGACAGACGAACGGACATTTTTCAGAAATGGGCTTTTCGGACTCAAGGAGGGTCTAAAACATGGAGATTCAAAATCTCGAGTTCGAATTTTTTGACAATTGCTGTACTTTCTTTGCACTACATATATGAGGAAAAAAAATGATTAATATTTTCAAAAAGGAGATAATGCATTCATAGTACATCATAGTTAAATTCAATCTGCAGTTTAGACAGAACATTTGGCATCCGAGTCACATGACAAACATAACTACATACACCATTTAATTCTGATGCAAATTATGAGTACATGGGCATGGCGTCCTACTGAAAACTAACCAATTTTGTGACTTTAGGATTCACTATCAAAGTATTTAAGTGCGTCTAATTTGTTTAATGGTCTCGGAGATCTGACATTTAAAAAAAACCATAATATATTACTTGTAATGGAAAAAAATAAATGACGTAGTAGAAATTACTAAGCATTTTTTAATTTTATAACATATAGCCATCTTGCTAAATAATGTCACTATTTATAAGTCATATTTCGCCCATCCAACTGTCATGCCTGGGGTTTAAAAACAATGAGTTCAAGTACTATGTGGGCCCTCCCATAAAATTAAGTTTTTTCTTTCTCATTAATATTTTAATTTCATGATGGTTCAGCATTACTTAACTTGTCCAGTCTGGTATTCGATGTGAAAATTCCAATGAATGCGGTCAGATCTAGAATATCATAACTCTATTGGGTAGTTTTGTTATTGAATCTATCAAAATGAAATCAAATCTATTATAAGAATTCTATATAATTTTACATTAATGATGAGCAACCGTACACTTAAAGGAAAGAGATACTTAAGCCTCTGTTGTTAAGATTATAAGAAATAAGACTTCCTTATATCAAAAGCGTATCTTGTCGTTATTTCAACGAATTTGGGCTGAATAGCATATAAGCCAGTTAACAACTCGACAACCGAATGATCCTTTTGGTATAATGGTTTAGTTACTGGACTGCTAACCACAAGGTCCCAGGTTCTATCCTTCGCGCATTTCTATTGCTAAATTGGTGATCTCGGATGATAAACCTTCAACCTTCGTACTGATGCTGTGGCGCCATCTACCCGCAACCAAAGTCGTCAGACTCGCTTGACGCAGCAAAAACCAAAGTCACCAGATTCATTTGACGCAGCAACCCAAAGTCGCCAGACACACTTGGTGCATCAGCACCCACACACGTTCGCCATAACGCTTGGCGCTAATCAACTGGGTACAGGCCCATTTAGACAACAGCTACTCAATATATCAACAGTCATATCGTTCGTCTCACCTCCGACTCACTGGAGGGAGAGTACTGTGGTGAATAGCATATAAGCCAGTTAACAACTCTTCTACCCGAACGATCGTTTTGGTATAATGGTTTAGTTACTGGACTGCTAACCACAAAGTCCCAGGTTCTATCCTTCGCCCATCACAAACCGCTTCAAGTTATTCAACCGAGAGTTGTCGTTATTCCAAAAACGAAAATTTAAAAGAAATTATTCGTAAATAGTATCATAAAAGTCGATTGAAAATACGATACAAAAAGCCTGAGTGGTCGCTCCAAAACTTTCTCTCATACTCTCTGGGGCCGCGGTGGCCTGGTGGTAAGGTCTCGGCTTCGGAACCGGAGGGTTTCAGGTTCATGACCCGATTCCACCGAAGAACCGTCGTGTAAGGGGATCTGTTGCACGTCAAATCCGTCATGACCAAACGTCCTCCCGCTGGTGTGGTGTGGTGTGGAGAGGGGGGTGCCAGCTCAGGTGTCGTCCTCGTCATCTGACCACGGTTCAAAATTACGAGGTCCGTCCCCAAATAGCCCTAGTGTTGCTTCAAACGGGACGTTAATATAACGAAATCAAACCAACCAACTCATACTCTCTGATAAACTTTTCATGCCAAAAAACGCCTTAAATGGCATTGGTGTACAATAGTACAAAATATTTTTTGGCGTGAAATTTATCACTTTTATTGAATCTATTATGTGATCCTTGGCGAGGCTTTTGACGATAAATCCATGAAGTGGATTAATAGCATCCAAAAATCGAAATTGTTTTAAACACATTTTTCATTGTCTATTAAAATAAAGATTTGACATAAAACTGCACTAGTTGTCACAAAATCCCATGCTTAATTTGGTATATTTAAGTCATTGTATTTTTGAATTATTCCTTTAACATGTTTTTAAAAGATAAACCGACAGACAATCAACTCCTTTCTAGATTAGGTGTCTACATTATAGATATTAAACCTGTGTTCCGAGTTTTATTAATCTAGCTCTCTTCGTTTTATGTTTAATTATCGAACAGATTTTACTCAATCCCTCTGAACAGATTTTACTCAAAATTTGATAGAAATCTGTAAATTTGGCATATATACCGTATACCAAATTTGAACCGTCTGGTTTAAAGTGTTTTGAGTTATCCCTATCACAAAAGGACAGACGGACATTTTCTAAAAATGTGTTTTTCAAACTCGGGGTGGTCTGAAATGTGGAGATTCACAAAATTTTCGAATTCGAATTTTTTGACGATTACAATACGTTCTCTATACTACGTATTCGGGAAAATAAAAATGAGCCTTTTTATCTTTGAAATAATAGAAATTGCAAGCCTCGTATTCTAATTTATTATAATCTATAAATTATATCTATAAAGGAAATATATCTATCGAAAGTAGAATACAAGCTTTCTTGATGTATATCTTCTATTATTATTGAGAATGGGGAACCTTAATCTGATAATTTTCGTGCAAAATCACATGTTTTTCTCGAGCATTGATCACTGATACATTGGTTAGAGATTTATTTTGAAAGGTAACAATGTTTGCCTCGAATTATTACTTTGCTTGCTATTTCCAATATGAATGTTTTAGAGAAGTGATCTATATATCACGTCAGCGCATACTTTTATCTGAAATAGCAGAAATTGCATAGCAGAAATGTGTTATTGTTTTACAATGGATAGATACGTATTGAGCTAAAATACATGCAGTTATTTTTCGGGGGAAACAACCTTCAATTGTCACTAATATCTAAATTGATATTTATAATGTGAATTTTCGATGGATAAATAAATATAATTTTTTCTAACTTAAAACAGTTGAATGAATAAACCCCAAATGGATACCTTCCAGCTCTTGTAGAATATTGGAAACGTAAATCGGATAATTTCCGTGTAAATGCGTAACAGTTTCACTGAGGCATTGATGGATGATTTATTTTGAAAGGTTGCAATGCTGCAACCCCATACAAAAGATTCATGTAGAAACTGAGCTATAACTCATGAGATAAACAAATAATTTAAGAGCCCTTTATGTCCTTAGCACAATTCTTTAGGAAATAAATTATTCGAACTCTAAAAACGTACAAGTCCTTTCCTAGAAAACGAATAAATCTTCATGTTTCCGAAATGCATTTTAGTGCCCACAAGAAGAACTTTGAATGAGTTATAGACATGCTCAATGTTTAATTCCTTTTTTTTCAAAAATTACGGCTACTTTGAAAGAGAAGTGAAGCCATTGTTGAAAAAAGATACTATTACCTTGAAGTTTTTTTTTTTTTTTTTTAAAGAAAAACTTCTTAAAAGCTGAAAAACAACATAAAAAGGTTACCCTTTAGTTTCTGTTGCTACAGATACTATTTATATGAAGTTCAGTATTAAAAAAACTCAAGGAAGAAGATAGGAATTGAAGATTTATCAAAACTCGTTCTTAAATGAAATGAATTTGATTCCATTTTTTTACATAGCACAACCTTAATTTAAGAATGATCCTAAGACATCATCGTGTTTTATATTAAAACTTGTGACCATCAATAGCGAAAACACCACTCTTTATTATTCCTCAAGCATAACGTTCTAGAAGGGTTTTGGAATCTTCTTTAAGTGTTTGTGGTGTATCAAAATTGTGATTTCTTAATCAGAAGTTGCCTTGCTGATAATTTAAGCTCTTGGAATGATAAAGATATTTTATACAATTAAAAAAAATTTAACATCTTGCATTGAAATGACGAGTGCAGATTGTCATGAACTTTCTTGAACAAATTCACTGCGGCGATCAACAGCCAGCAATTATTGAGAGTTGATGCTTTTTATGAAAAGTGTTATCTATGGAATCTAAAGCGTGATTTTTTAATCAGAAGTGACCTTGCCAAAAATTTAAACTCTTGGAATTGTAAGGATATTTTATCCATTTAAAAAAAATCACCGTCTTGAATTGAAATTGCGAGACAAGATTGCTCTGAACTTTTTAAAGCAAACTGACAAAGGCGATCAATCGCCAACAATTATTGAGAGTTGAGGCTTTTTATAAAAAGTTTTATTTAAGGAAAAGATTTTTTTATTAAAAAAATGTGTATCTTTTTATATCAATCCCTTCTCTTAAAACTAAGAAAATGAAATAGTCTTCCTGAGAGTGCTGGCTGATATTAAATTGTAGCTTAACCCTTATCGTGGCAAGATTGCTTTTTTGAAGAAAAACAAACAAAAAAAAATGTATATAGATAGCTTATTTTATATTTTATATATATTTTTATTTTATAGTGGTAGCATATTTTTATAAAGTTGTATATATGGTATACTATACAAAATGTACATAAGGGTTAAGAGGTAAATGTTTTTAAAAAGCGTTAAAATAATATTTAAACGTTTCTCATTTATAAAAAGATAATCCCAATTAATTCGTAATTTCTGTATTTCTTTTACGCGAAGCGAATTTTAACTATAAATCGTTTCCGATGTTGAAAGAAGCTAGAATATCCTGTGAACATAGAACTCACTTTCGAGGTTTAAGTGAATATTATACCAATATCTTAATTGTTCAATTAATTTTCACTGGAATTATTCACAATTGAGGATTAATAAATGACAAACTTTCTGATGCTAATTTAAATGACGATGAATCAAAATGCGAAGAAGTTACTGTACCATCTTTTAAAGAAAAAAAAACGATTGAAGAGCTTCGAATTTATTTTGTTAAAACATTGACGAAAACACATTCAGTGAACTTAATTCGATTCACAACGTTGTATATTTTAATACTTTAGCATATGAGAGTAGTAATACATTACATACTTGTAGTAATACATCAAAACTACCTTTTAAATGAATTTGAATTCTCGATATTAAATATGTAACAATAAAAATTGTTTATCACATTTTCGCTTAATATGTTTTCACTTATGTCATTCCTCTGAAATACCTATAAACAATGCTTTGTTGTAAATAAAAAGGTTTCAAAATACTGATGTCTTGGTTAACCGCAAATTTTGTCATCTTTCTTAGCTAACCTACTCACCAAAATGATTTCCTAATCTCTAAAGAATATATCATTAGGCGTTTTGTGACTCCAAACAATGCACATCATGAGATCTTATTTTTAATAACTGATAAATTTGGTTTCACAACTGAACACATTTTTAACTTAATATTATAGTTGAATTTTTAAAGTTAGTAACTTTTTGAAAATGTTTTTTTAAAATTCTTTTAATCAGTATATCATGAAAAAAAAAATGGCTGAAATATTCATTCTTCTTCATCATCTCTTAAAATATCTTCTATTAATTCATGATATGTGAATAATGATATCAGTATCAGAATTCACATAGCGATCTCTTCTTCTTCTTCACCATCTCTTAATATATCTTCTATTAAGTCATGATATGTGAATAATGATATCAGTATCAGAATTCACATAGCGATCTGTTCTTCTTCTTCACCATCTCTTAATATACCTTCTATTAAGTCATGATATGTGAATAATGATATCAGTATCAGAATTCACATAACGATCTGTTCTTCTTCTTCACCATCTCTTAATATATCTTCTATTAAGTCATGATATGTGAATAATGATATCAGTATCAGAATTCACATAGCGATCTGTTCTTCTTCTTCACCATCTCTTAATATATCTTCTATTAATTCAGGATATATGAATAATGATATCAGTATCAGAATTCATATAGCGATCTCTTCTTTGAGAAAACTCCTATCTTCTTCGAATCTAGAAAAGACGTATAACCAAAACTTTGTATTATATAAACCAAGTATTTTATCTCTATAATGATTATGAGTAAATCGGAATTGGGATAAAAAAGACACATGGATTAGAAACGTATAAACAATACTTTATTGTGCGAGTCAAATTTCAGATCCAATCTCTCAATGACAAGAATTATTATCCTAAAATAAATACTCCAATCTCTTCATTATGCTGGAAAGATCAACCTAAAATAAATCATTCTATGGAAATTCAAAAATAGCTCAAAAGAAAAAAAAAACCACTTTTGTTGATTTATTCCCATTGAAATTATATTTGAACACTACTTTCACACAACTTTATAACTTATGAAGTACCAACAACAAATTGTTGGTACTTCATGATTTCACTTTTAAAATTCACAGGATTTTATTCTCTAATCTAAATATGCCTTTTCATTTTCTCTGTAATTTTAATTTAATTAATATGTTAATTCACCTGTTTCTATAAGAATTTCGATTTTAATTTTTACAAATGCAAATTTATTTGCAAATCAGGCATTGTGGAGGCAAAAATGATACTTGTGCTAATGATGACGAATTGTACAATAAATTCGTTTATGGATGAAAATTAATATATAAAACATTTATCATGTTCCCCTTAGATTCCCATTTTAATTAGTCTAGAAATATTGTTTGCATTTTTAACTGGAGAAAACCTGCCCACTAAAATTGCATGAGCCATATTTTTACTTATTTAGAAAAAAATAATAATAATAATAATAAACTATTTAGATTCTTCTCTTATCTAAAATGTCAAGAAAGGAAAAATAATATAGTCTAGAGTAGAATAATATATATATATATACGAGGGCAGTCTGAAAAGTTTGAATTTTACTGTATACGGTCATAATGCTAGAGCGGCGCCACTGTGCACAGTGGAAGTGTTTTCTGATTTCTCTCAAGATAACTGAACGAAATTGCTCAACGCAAAGATGCTGCATCAGATTTTATCAAAGGTTTGGTGATTCTCAAAGCTAAACAGGTCGTAAGATTCAGCAAGTGTTTGGAGACGATGCTATGGAGGTAACACAAATGAAGAAAATGTTTTAAGAAGTGTTTTAATCGATTCAAAAATGGTCCTACGTCGGTTGAGACGATCACGAATATCTACTGGAAGGACAAACAGTGATAAAGGAGTACTATTAACAAGTTCTACGCCGACTCGAAGATAGTGAAGGTGCTAAGGGCCTACTTTGATTAGGTTCCTAATTTCGTCCCGTAAGTAATATATTTTTCCTCGCAAAAAACGGATACATTTTAGACAGCCCTCGTTTAGATAAATGCATCGTATTTCAGCATTTAACATCATTAATATTCAGCCGTATCAAAGAGTCAATAAAAATTATTTCTACTTCATTAAGCCTTATTTCTTAAATTTATTGAACAAATAAAATACAAATAAATGCAATTTTTAGTCTCAAATACATTTGTTTTCTCTTGCTATAGTCGTTTTTAGGCACAGTTTTTTCTTATATTTGGATACATTGAATTTTTATTGAGGTTCCTTGACCTAGAAATAACCAAGTTCCATTATATTATCCATACAATCAAATCTTTATAAAATATTGATCCTATTTTTCATAAAAATATTTACAGCTTTATAAATATCTAAGTATCAAACTTGTCACAATTTCTTGAAACTGCACAGCACTTCATATCGCACCAAATGCTGTTAGCATCTTATGGAGATCTTTTAAGAACCACTATCATCATCATTCGCTGTAGAGTCTTGATTATATATCGATATAATCGACAGTATTACGATAGTATCAAATACTATCGATCTTGACATATTTGCAATCTGACATATTCGAATCTAACATATTTTGAAATATATCATGTTCTGTAGGATATTCAGAAATCACAATATTTTGATCAACGTGGTCCATAGAGAAAACTAGACAGTATTTACTTTCTTTAACAATTTCTTTATTTTTCCAAAGCAGCTAATTTTGTCAAAACTTTAACAAAAAAAAAAAAAAAAAAAAATCGGAGCATATATAGTAAATAACATGTAACTGCTATTTAACTTCAAGGTTATGTAGAAAATTATATATATATATATATATATATATAGAGAGAGAGAGAGAGAGAGAGAATATATATATATATATATATAGAATATATATGTAAAGAATTTTGTTAAATAGAAAGCTTCGTTAAATTTAAATGAAGTTTAAAAGTAAATTTATTAAATATACATTAAATATATATATTTCTAGGTCCTGCTGTTAGTGTTATAACGCACTACATCTCCCAGAGGAAAGCTTGTTTACTGGGCTGCGCCATAGCAACAGTTGGAATAGCAGCTTGCTATTTTGCAGACAGCGTAGTGTGGATAATGGTGTTTTATGGCGTTATACATGGTAATTTCCTCTTGGCATCTTTTTGTTATTAATGTATGATGAATATGTCCCAATAATTTCTTTGAAATATAATTTTCTCTGAGGGAAAGAGAAATCAGAATTGTAATCAGTAATAAGTGACATCGTAGGGTTTTGGTTAACATTAAAGTTAGCATTAAAATAATCCTCCCCCTCCTTTTTTTTTTCTAAATTTAAATCGAAATTGTCAATATTGCGATAACGTTTCTGATCTGTACTAAATTTCTGTATAGTTGATTTCTTTTCTTATTATATTTATTTATGTATCCTGTACATATATTTCCTGAACTGGATTATATCCAAATTTTACTGAAATACTAAAATTCATACATCGAACTATTTATTACTTAAGGAATTACAAATGTTTAGATGATGATTTATTTATGAATGATTGTTTTAAGGTTGCTCAGGGAATTTCATATAATTCTTGAATCTTAATAACTCGTAAACTAATAACTTAGTCCTTTTTTTTTTTTCGAAAAACATAGTAAATATTACTAGATATTGCATTATATAATATTAATTCCGATGTAGGTGTAGGTTGAAAGCAGTCCGGCATGGCTAAAGGAAAACAACGTTTAATTATATATGTACAAAAAAATACGACGTGCAAGTAGCAAAACACAACCGATATGTACACAAAGGACAACATTTGTAAAATTCGCATGCAAACAGCAAATCGCTATATCTAAAAAAATATTACTCGTTCAGACGGCTCAACTGAATAGCAAAGACAATAGCAGAGAGAGAATCCAATTATTTGACTCACTTCAGCATCTCGCTTTTATGTAAATTTTCCGATAGAGCATGGAATTTTCCAGAAGAATCTTCGGATCTTGTTCCCCTTTAGATATAGATTCAAAATTTTGAACGATTTGATTTCCAGTACGTTAATTTTTGTCGCCAAAATCGTGGGTCATTAGTCCGGTATTCATTAAATATATCTGTATATCTGCCTTCCCAATTATGAGGCTTACTATGCACGGAAACAATATTACAGATATTCGTAACAACACATATCCAATTATCTAAACTATTCCTGTGTTGATAATAACGAGTAACTCCAAAGAATTTAAGAAATTAAAATATTTTATGTTCACATCAGATATTATATAAATAGTACACTATCCATAGGGCTAGAGAAATAGTCGTGTAATTACTAGAAAAGACATAGACTAGAAAGGATATAGAAAAAAAATAAGAAAGCGCTTCATAAATGTATACCGATATTATTATATAATATTCCGTTTATATTCCTAATGCTTCGAATAAATATCCAATTCAAATAAATTTTTGAAATAATTCTGCTTTCGCACCTCATTTATCCACTCATTAGGGGAACTGTAGTTAAAATAGTGTCCAAAATGTTATAACATGGAACTATCTGACACAATATTTCTTTCACTGCATGAAACATTTAAATTTTAATGATTACCATTGTACTTAAAATAAAATTACATTATAAAATACGTATATATTACAAAATACACGTTTGCTGCCCTTTACTGAAAAATGTTATGGGAAACAGATTTTTATTTGAATTACTTATTACTTATATACTCTTTTTTTTTTTCTTCTTCTTCTTTGAAATCCATAAAGATTACCGAAACTATCTTCACGCGTCCATCTGCTTCTTGAATGGCGCCATGGATACTTAAAGCAGTTCTAGTTGGTAACTTTAATTTGACATCTCCACTTCATTTAGCTTGATGTAAACAACAAGAAACGATAAGTAAATTTTAATATGTAGTGAACATAGGAAATCAGAGGAGACTTACAAAAAGTGTTATAAATGAAAGAGCAACGATAAAAACGGAAACGTGAAAGCTGCCTCAATGTTTTATTTTTGATTTCTTGATCTGTGGTTATAATAGTCTCAGATTGAAATTGGATGTTGTTCGCTCTAAAATAAATTTCGAGATCTGTGTCAAATTTTAGAGTGTTTGTTTTTTCACATAATGAGTATGATAAAGGGATTGTATATACAAAGCGAACAAAATTAGCTAATGCCCGAAATAGTTTCAACTGAATGACGGAAAAAATTACTGAATACTTTGTACCGTTTTGGTTGACTTAACACACAGCTATTCTTTATCTAGGTTCAATAATAAGCAGCGAAGTGGGGCACCATTGATAAATTGTAAAAATCGGTTCGTTATAGAAGGAATAATTTCTGTATGGGAGAAAATCTAAATTTTATGGGTGACATATTCAACGAATAAAACTAATGTTCTTTGAAAATATATACATTTTATTACAAACAAAATTCTTCTACTTCTTTCATTGTTTTCAGTATTTTTATAATAAAGGCCGGATTAAGACTACTACAAGGCCTTAGATAATATATACCTAGGCCTCTTACCCCTTTTTTTTTCCTCTATCGAACTTATTGAACCAAATAATTTAAAAATTAATTAGTTTAATTTTAATCTCTGTATAAGAAGTTTTAAGGCAGCAAATTTAGACAAATTGTAATAATAAGTCTTCAACTTTGGGTCATTTCCAAGAAAGTTGGTTGCATACAGTATTTCGCTTATAAACGGAGCGAGAGAAAAAAATTCAGAATGAAAATTTTAAACTAATTGTAAACAAAATTGTAAAAAAAAAAAAAAAAAAAAAAAAAAAAAAGACAAATCATTTTAGCACAATTAGTGCATTACCCAATTATATTTAAATTACAAAGCAATATATATTTAGAATTATAAAATGATGTAATATGAAGTTTGCAAAAGTAATTAAACAGTTGTTCATTGTTCGATAATTTTCCAAAGTGGTGTTTTTATTTAAAAAGATTTAAGCACACAGATATTATAAATTAAATAAAAAACCCAAAATTAAGTTATTTTGAAAATATTGCAACTATAACTCGGATCGATGGGCCCTACCAAATTTTCGAAGCCGCCTATTCAAATGCCTGCTTTCCTATTTAATAATCCAGTTTTTATACAGTGTCCATATAATTCGCATGCAATTTGAAAAAGTTTTCTATCACATATGTTGATAATTTTGTCGATATATGTGATAGAAATCAACTAAAAATAATTTTAAAGTTTTTGTACACTATTTACTTATAATACGGTGCAGAAATTAACAACAGTCTTTATTCACAATTCCATTTTCGTATAGCACAGTTTAGTTAGCTTGTGTATTTATTATAAGCAATACTTTTCCACTCATGTGGTTTTCATTGAGCTTTATCCTATTTAATCAGTTAGAATTATGTTTCAACTCGAAGCGATTTAAATGTGTTACAGAAAAGAACTTCATATAATAGTTTCGGTTTCAAAAATTCAATCACATTTTAAAAATTAAAATGATTAACGTGGATCCATTAAAAGGTTAAATAAATTCATCCTAGATTAGAATTTTTTTTCAGTTAACATTTTTTTTTTTTGGATACTTAGATAAATACAATAAAAAAAAAATTCGAGTACAGAACCCCTCCCCCCCGATTTCCCCTTTGTTTATCCCAATGTAGAGGTGAAGGTCGTGTTTATAGTAACCGTCCTAACCTTTTCTGATTCTCAGCAACAACAAAAGAAAAAATCGATCGCATGACATTGATTGCTATTTCTAACATCTACATGGAATTCTTTACGATGGTTTTTAAGATCGGTTATTGTCTAAAGTAGAAATGTACTCTCTTTTTCCCTTTCGTTTGTTGAATTGGCTTTCATAGAAACCGAAATGGCTGGTTTTGCATTACGTAGCAACAAATTCATGGCACGTGTACTCTATCGAATAGAATAATTTTTTTCTTTAAGAAATACAAATATATAAGCCCTATGAATGTAAAATAAAATAAAAGCACTGTGCAATGATTCTTAAAATGCGAATATATTTTATAATATTAAAAAATAAAATTTATTAATGAAAAACATCTTATAGATAAAAGTTCATACGAAGATCACTTTTACAATTGATGGAAAAAAAAAAACACAGAAGAATCGTTTTTCAAAAATTTATATTTTGCAAAACCTGATTATATAAACAAAGTTTTGAAGTATTTTTACAATTGAAGTAATTGTGAATAAGTGTCTGAAAATAATTGAAAAAAATGTAAATAAATGTTTTGAATGCTCAAAAATTTTCATAGTTGCATATTACTTACTATACTGGCTTACTAAAAAAATCTACTATAACGCATGCAGGAAGCGAGTTAGGTTAATGTCTATTCCGGCATTATTATATAATATTTGTTACTATGTAAACTGGTCCAAATTACATACCTCATTCCGAGGAATTAGAAATAACAAAAGTTTAATTTTAAAAGGTAGTTTGTTGTATGGATAGTCGTAGTAAAATAATAGAAGAGCGTTTAGTTCTGAGTATTTTTAGGTGTTTAAATCATATATATAATTTGATTTAAAATTATTTAAATATATCACTTATCCGGATAAATTTGATATTATTATTCTAAAGTTTGCCGATTATATGCTAATTTGATAGGAGAGTGCAATTTTTTTTTCTCTTCATTTATCTTTTTATAGTTTATGTCATTCGTATGGCATTACGCTCACAACCATTCATAATATCCCATTTCTTTACGATTGATAGCGTTGCTATATAATTTTGACATTCTTCCGGATTTGAGAAAACAACTATGTGCGATCAACAACTCTCACTTTACTGAGATAATATCATGAATTAAATTTTGCAAACATGTACTTACAATCAATCATGCAATGCTATTACGAATCTGTGGTAGTGTTTCCTTGTATAGTTATTCTCATAATAAGGAAGAGAGACTTGCAGATGTTAAATGGATGCCATGTCAATGGCCTCCAACTTAGCGAAAGAAATGAATATATATATATATATATATATATATATATATATATATATATATATATATATATATATATATATATATATATATATATATATATATATATATATATATACACCTTTATTGGGAACCGAAATATGAGGATTTTTCTGGAAATAATCCTTCTGTAAGAAAACTTTTCCGGCTGATATGACGAGATGTATCAACATAAGTAGATGGAATCACCTCCATCCGTATGGCCTTTTGTTTGTATCATAAGATATAGGAATTTGAGGACAATCGCACTTTGATATTGCGAAGAGAAATTGATTTTTTTGGGGGGCGGGGGGTTAGAAAGTAGCCTTGATTTCTTAAAGATAGAATGTGGTATGATAAATTCTAATTTTGTCACGAAAGGTGTCGGAAACAAAACAGTGGTCCAATATTTTAGGGAAGAATAGGTTACAGAGGAAAGCACAGACCGTTATAACATCCTGAATGGCAGTCTGATGGGTAAAAAAATACAGAGATGACCTTTTTTGAACATTTGTTTGACTGTCAATGGAGAGTCATCGTAGATGCATTTCCTTTAATTGACAACTTTCAATGCCATAGAATTCATATCATGGTACTCTTTTTTTGAAGCAGAATATTGAGTGATCAGCTTGCTCACAAGACATGAATCCAGTAGAGTATGCTCTACAGAAATAGGCTACTGCTCGTTCACTCACTGACAATTTGAAATCTAGAGTTGGTTTTAAGGAATAAGGTAAAAGGTTTCCTCAGAATTTACCGAATCATTTTGCAAATTACATGCCAAGCCGATTATTAGCCATTTTAGCAATGCGGGTAGGTAAGTTTTAATGATATCTACGGAAATTCGAAGAAACACTATTTGTTTAAATATTTATTTCTAAATAATTTGAAATTTTCGCAAGGACACGAGACCTGCTTTATCAATTTAACTGAATAAAATAATTTTGCTAGCCAAATTTTCGTATCATACTCTTATAACACTTCTCAGAATAATCTATTATAATTTATCTCAAAAAAAGATTATTGAAATAAATATATTCCTTCAAAAAATTAAGAATTTATTTAGCAGTTACTTGCATATTCTTGTTCATAATTCTTATTAGTGCTTTTAAAAATTTATTTTTTTAGGCATTTAGTCTCGTACCAATGGCCCATTGCGCACCTCTAGTCCGGCGCAATTTTCCTCTTCCCTTACTTGAGGGGAGAGTGGTCCTACAATGGGTCAGATGGCAGATTTACGACCATATGCATAAAGGCATATGGGAAGGAGGCTTTAGAAAGATTTAAAATGCTGCGATCAGTTAAAAAGCGAGAAGAAAGAACTGTTGTAGGGTCTTCTAAACACTGTCAAATTTTGCTTTTTTCGTTCCGTTCCTACGCAAGATTATCACGTGGTATTAAGTTTTTTTCTATATAAAAATTTAATTATCACTGATTCTTCCAGTAAACGAGAAGAAGCAAATGAATTCTTCTTTTGAGGGATATACTATAAAAATAATTTAAAATTCTTTAAAAAGCGTGATGAAAACTAAAATTTACTGTTAAGCTAAATAAATACACTAAAGTGAATGATTTTCTTTCATAGGCCTGGGATTTGGATTAGTTGTCACTCTGGTTCCAGTAACTCTCAATCAATACTTCGTGAAACACCGAGCCACTGCCATCGGCATAGCCTTCTCCGGAGGAACCCTGAGCTCTCTGGTTTTTCCAGCTGTAATGGAATGGATGCTGGAAAAGTATTCACTAAATGAAAGCTTCCTACTTCTGAGTGGAGTGGTTATGAACACATTGGTTGCATCGTGCTTTTTGAGGGCTCCGCCATGGATGGAAAAAGCTAAAGAAACAAAAGTCAAACTTTTAGAAGAGGGTTCTGATGCCAAAGATTCCGGGGTATCTACTTCTGATGATAACCCAACCGAATCAAAAGAAGCAGCAATTCCTCCCATCTATAAAATCATTACGGACAAGAATTCAGAAAATAAACGATCCTCACTTGAGAAAGATAATGCAATAACAGAACAATCCAATAATGTAAATGAGTCGCTGCAAGACCTTTCTTCTTCTCTAACTGTAGATAAGTCAAGTGATAACACAAATTCAGACACACTGTATAGTAATAATGATAGTGTCCTATTTGATGGCTCAGATGCAAAAATTGAGTCAGATAAAAGCCACGCAACTTGTGACAGTGACTTTATTAAAAATGATCCAGAGGTTAAGAAACCTCTTATGAGCAATGATCAAATAAATATTGCACCTAAGAAAAATAAAGAATCGGATGAAGTCGATACGCCAAGGAGCAGAGCTTTTCATTCCATTTCGAGCATTCTGAAACAACCTATGTTTCATCTCATCACTTTTACCATGTGTATTTATTTCCTAGGCGTTCATTCATTTTTTATGGTCATAGTAGACTTTGCAAAAGATAAAGGAATTCCTGAAAACAAAGGAATATATATTATATCCGTATTTTCAATAACCGATTTCTTTGGAAGAGCTTGTCTAGGTTGGGTCACAGATCGAAACTACATAAGTAGAAAAACCATGGTTGCTCTCAATCTTGCTGTATTAGGTGTATTATACCAGATTTACCCCTTAATATACTCTCTGCCAGTAATTCTAGCAGTATCTGCTATTAATGGTTTGGCTGTTGGATCTTCCATTACATTATTTTTCGTTCTGCAAGCGGAATGCTTGGGAATGAAGAGACTAACGCTGGTCATAGGTTTGACTAGTTTCATAAACGGAACCCTCAGTTTACTAAGGCCAGGAATTATTGGTAAGTAAAATTTTTTAATCATTACCTTTAAAATTTTATTATTTTTGTCAAAGTTGTTGTAGAATCCAACTTTTTTTCACTGTGTGGTATAGAATGCTATAGTTCTAAGAAATTTAATCTAAAAGATGATGAAACGGTTTTAAAATTAAATGCAATCCATATTTTCCTCTTATCTGAATTGCTTACAATGGTGGTCAAAATTGTGGACACTTTTAAAAATTTTAATGTTTTCGAACTTTATATGCTTATAGAAAATGTAAAGTTTCACAAATTGCAAACTCTTACATATAATTTAAAAGAGAATTCAATGCTGATTTCAATACAAAAAGCAAAATTCAAATATGTGCAATACAAAAAAAGTTGAGAGGTAATAATTATCGAGATATATTAGAAGCTGATGATGACTGCAGTGAGTTATCAATACTTAGTAGGGTAGCCTTTATTTTTTATTACAGCTTCACACTGATGTTTCATTGAGCTGACGAGAGTTTTAAGCTCTTCCTTCGTTATTGCATGATGCTAGGAAACACTTATAGCTTCAATTAATCCTCTTTTATTTGATGAACGCTTCATATGTATAAGAGTTTTCAAACGGTGCCATAAGTTCTCAATAATTTTGAGGTCAGGACTGTTTCCTGGCCATGATAACAATTCCATGCTCTTTTTACTAAACCACGTTTTCGATATTTTTGCTGTGTGGCAAAGAGCTGAATCCTGCTGAAAAATAAATGATACATCATTGGGAAAGAAATCGCTGACGGAAGGTGTAGGTTTTGGCTCTAGAAAAGTGTCAATGTATTTTCTTGCATTTAATGTCCCATCGATAACATGGAAGAGACCAATACCGTCTGCTGACATGCATGACCAAATCATAACACTAACTGAGTTCTTCATAGTTGCCAGAATGCAGTCAGGATGTAGCTCTTCGCCTATTCTATGTTTTACACATTTTCGTCATCACTACCGAATAACAATATCTTTGTTTCCTCACACCATATAATTTGTGATCACTGATCATCTGTCCGATTAATGTGTTCCTTTGCCACTGTAATATTTTTATACGCTGCTGTAAATTGAGATAAGGAATTTTTTGTTGAATTCTACCTCTTAGTCCACCATCTAATAATCTTCTCCTGATTGTTCTTGAACTGACATAAATGCTAGCATCATTCAAGTGACTTCTGGTGGCTGATGATGACATTCTTCCATCTTGGAGAAATGTCTTTTTATTCTTTTGTCATGAATAGATGTGGTGCATCTTTTTCAGCCATTTCCTGCTTTTATTATTATTATTATTAAATTTGTCTCCTGATAGCGTAAACAAAACTTTCGGACTGCAAATGTAGCTACTGAACTATCCACCTGTCTTGTAATTTCAGTATAAGAAAATCACATTTTTATAACACAATCTTGGTTCTCTTTCTAAGTATCCAATCTATTCTTTTATTTGATGTCATTGTTTCTTGACTAAATATTAGAAATATTTCCAAAAATTCCAAATATATATTAAAATGTTTCATAAAATTTCCAACTTACAATTTGATTATATAAAAAACAGTCTTCCTTCTACAGAAAAAAAAGCACAATAATGACTTGTTCCAACTTTAAATGTGATGTCATCTTCTGCTAGCAGTTATTAATATTTGATTGCTGCCCAAAACAAAAACAGTGATTTGACAGCAAAGTTAGAAATTACAATCCATTTCATCACTGTGTTTGTTATTCAGATTAAAGTAATAGTAAATTCTTTTGTATTGCAAATATTTGAATTTTGCTTTTTGTATTGAAATCAGCATTAAATTCTCTTTAAAATGATATGTAAGAGTTTGCATTTTGTGAAATGTAACATTTTCTATAAGCATACAAAGTTAGAAAACGTAACGATTTTCAAAAGTGTCCACAATTTTGGCCACCACTGTACATCTGTAAAAAAAAAAGTATGAAATTTAACGGCAAATTGAAAAATCTGCAGAATATGGTAATATTTTATTGCCAGCAAAGATAGTTTTGGGATCGAAGTTCATTACTTAAATTTTTAATGTAATTATAGCATGCAGTATTGATTGACTATCTATAGCACAAACCTATTGCAAAAATGTTAAGAATAAATTAGTAGCTAAAATTTATTAAAACGAGCAACTTTTTCACTAAATATCGAAATTTTATTACTAATATATTAATATAGGTGAATATTAAGTAGAAGGATCAAGGACACTGACATTCAAAAATGTATTTAATAGAATTACAAAAGATTAATAATAAAAATCATTCAAATTCAGCAAATGTTTCCATGTAAATTCTGCATTAGTTAATCTTTAAAAAATACGTTAATTTGATTCTTTTTATTAGTAATGCATTTCTGAAACATTTATGTTTATCTAAAGATTTTTTCTGTGAGAAATTTTATGGAAAATTGCAATTGCAATTCCTGTTTTTTTTTTTTTTTTTTCTATCAACTTTTGCAATTTTTTTTTAACATTCTTGAGGTGGAAGATCAAATGTTTTTAGAATTTGAGCGGCAAACTGAATAGGAAAGTATAATGAGTTGGCCGGCAATAAGATTAATTAAGAAGAAAAATTTCTTAAAAGAGTGATTTTTAAATTTTAATTAAAAATAAAATGAAATTTCCATCATTCCACTAAAGTACATGCTATAGAAAAGGCTATAATCTTGTAAAAATTTCAAATTGATACCTAAATTATAGACAAACCTAGCTGAACGAGGACTTCCCACGACGAATTATTTACGTAAAGAGTAAAACAAAGCGTTAAAACGATAAAGAACTTTTAACGAATGGTATTTCGCAGAACGAGTGACGAGGAGACATCTCGACGTCCCATTCAAGATTGGCTTCTGTTGCGTATCAAACAGTGTTGAGCTCTTTTTTGAAGATAATTTTTATTTCTGTATGGAAGAAGCTTTGGTCAGTTAGTGTTACCGAACTCGATTCCAAGGGTTTTGAACAAGGGCCGTGAAGTCTTAATCGACGAGATTGTATCTTTCCGAGGTCATGAGGCTAGAAATAGAAGCAATGGCATCGATGGATTGGTGAAAGAACATAGCTGGAGCTGCATACCATCCGAGAGCAAAAAATCTGCGGAGGAGATTTGGTCAGGAAAAGGGGAAATAGTAACCACAGTAGAGCAACAACCTTCCAGTGAAATGATGCAGATGTTGAAAGCATGGGAAATCGTACGTTGAGAAGCAACATCCTAATTAAGTAGTAAAGCTGTGTCTCAGTTTCGTGAAATATTGAAGCATAGCTAAAAACAAATGTCTTTCGATAACTTTATTTCAAAAATTATATGCTTGATTATTTTTTGAATGGAACGCATTGTTCTATTTTACACGGAGTTCTATGAAAAACACCAGCTGGACAGTCTCCCCAAAACTTTCTCGCACGCTCTCTAATAAACTTGTCATGCCAGAGAATGACTTATTGGCGTACAATAGTTATGAAATATTAACTTTGGAATGAGTTTAGTATTTTTACTGAATCTATCGTGTCATCCTTGACGTGTTATTTGGCGATTAATCTCTAGCACACGCTAATTGTAACCAAAAATCGAATTTGTGTTTTAGACACGTTTTTCTCAACGGTTGAAACAAAAATTTGACTCAAAACTGCATTTATAGTCGCAATTTCCCATACCAAATTTGATATATTTAAGCCATTTCGTTTCTGAATTATTGCGTTTTACGTTTCTGAAAATGCAGACCGACAGACAATCAACCCGTAGTTCGATTTGTCACAAATGTTGACTGGTGTCTACACTATACATGTTGAATCTGTGTACCAAATTTTATATAGCTCTCTTCATTTTGTAATTATCCTATTGTTACAAACCTGTAATTTTTGCTTCCCAGCACGAATAGTGCCATCGTTAGAAAGACCGTTTTACGATAAGCCCTGTGAATGCTTGCTGATCGGGTGCCGCGTAAGTGATCTCAGAGCTTGGCGACAAAATAGAAATCACTGGAAACTTCGAGAATTTTATCGATCCATCCAATAGGAGCTGAGATACTTCCGATTGGTCCGAAAACCTTCTCGCCCCCCCCCCCCGGGAACTATAAAAGGCAGGCAGTCTCAAGCCGGAATGAATTGAATTGGAACCGGAATCGTAAACGAGTCGTCGAGAGGATAGCGAAACAATGGTGGTATAGTCCGGTGAAGTGGAACTCAAGCGAGTGCTGAACTGAGCTGTGTTCCGAGTCAATGTATTTATTGCGGAAGCAATATCGATTTTACAAATATAAGATAAACTATAGTAAGATTTATTTGATTTTATCACTTAATTTTATCAGCATTATTGATATTGATTTCTTTTTTGAAAATTTATTGTTAGAAGCCAGTGTGAAAAAACACTTTTAACAATTGAAGATATTTTATAATACAGAAAAACGACCCATTCTTACATGTTGAATTAAGCATTTAAATCAGTTTTTTTCTAAATTAAAAACAATATAGATTTATTGTAATTTTAAAATAATACATTAACTCTCTAATTTCAATGATATGATATAATTAACATTATTTTCAAAGTGTTTTATTACCTTGTAATAATTTATTATTTTCTTATTTTATATACTTTCAGGTTTATTCCGCGATATTATTGGATCATATAACTGGATGTTTCATTTCGTTGGCATCATTTCCATATTATTTTCAGTGATATGGGTTGTAGAATCTTGGAGGACCAAAGAACAAAGTGCTAATCGTGTACAGGATAAAAATGCATGTGATATTAAAGATGGCTGTTGATTTGTTTAAGATGCTCTATTTTCTATTTATATACAAACATTATACAACATATAAGTCAAATGCTAACAATTGAAATAGGCAAATATATTGTAACCTTTGTTTTTAAGCATGAGTTTATTTTTTAAAAGTATAACAAAAAATTTATTTCCTTTTTGACACTTGAAATTTTTTAATAGCATTGCTAATAAACTGAAACATTGCTTTCATAACAGATTTTGATCTTTCAGATAACTATTTCCTTTTGAAGGAATAAATAAATGTTCACACCAAAAATTGCCTTCAAGTATATAGATAATTAGAGGAATAATTTAACATAACTAAAAATATTAGTGAAATTAAAGAACACTATTTCGCAGAGTTTGTATTCTAATTGCAGAACACAGCTCAAGTACTTTTATTATTTAATAAAATAAAACAAAAAGTCAGCAAATATTGCTTTAATTTAATGCAGGAAAATGAATTTACCAAAATTTCATACAATAAAAGGAAATTAAAAGCCAATTTAATAGCCAGAAAAAGCTACGTGTACCACTAATAAACATAAAAAGTGTGCATGTGTCTGTGTTAATGCTTTACAAGCATTACCAGAGCATTTCAAGCCAGAGCATGCTCTTTGAGATAATTTTTTAAACAAAGCTTTTCTGTACATTATGTAATTACATAACTTCCATAAATAATACAACACAGAAAGGATTTTTGCACCATCGTAAAATTTAAAGTATCTTTTCAATGATAAGAATTTTTCCTGCAATATTATTTATTTTTTTATTTTTAATCAGCTTTAAAAATATTTTATAACACATTTCATTATTGAAGATCAAGAAATGAAGATATGCTTTATTTTTCAATGACCGTTACAGTTTTATTAAATTTTCAAGATTTTATTATACTTAAAATTATGTATTAACTTCAAAATCGGGCAATTGCAAAACATTTTTAAATGCTACAGCTCTTTTCTATGATATAATTGGATGTGTAAAAAGGGAAACGGAAAATTAAGGAACACATAGCACAAAATGGTGCAAGACTTCTAAAATACTGTCTATCGAAATTTGAAATTATTTTATTAACAAGACTATGAAGATATAGTTACACAATATATTTAATTGTAATTTCTGGCAACTATTAATCTTAATGATCCAATTGGTCATCAAAGGTGGCTAGCAGTAAATAGAAAACATGGCATACACAAAAAAATAAAATAAAGTGGATTCATATTCATGAAAAATTTCTCTGTATCCACTCAGTATTTATTATATAGACTTTGTTTTAAAATACTTCTAAACTCAGATTGTGCATGATAATGCAACCATTAATTTTAAATAAAGTTATTCAGAAGAATTCCATTTTTACATAACTGAATCCAAATATTCAACTTGTCTTCCACTTACACTACTACACATACATAAAAAAAAAACAGGTTTTTTTATCCAATGTTCTGTCAGGTTAAAAAAACTGTGCAATAAACTATAAAGCCTAAGAACAAGACAGTTTCAACACATACCCCAAGAGTATGCAGAAAATCAGAAACCAAATGTGCTCTTTACAAATACAGAAATTAAAATTTGTTTATTACCTTCGGTTTTTCCCTTGTAACCAGAAAGTGCAGCAATTTCATTTTATAAGCAATGGTTAACTCTTATCTGTGCATTAGGTACAGAAAAGATGGTAGTTTATTTGATGCCACAATCTTCAATACATCTAGCACTAAATTAATTGCAATCACCCAAAACAAATCAGAATATTAAAAAGAAACTAAAAATTCAATTGCTCAATTTTAAAAAAACAAGACAAAAAAAAACTTTCATTTTAAATCATTATATATGATTTAAAACATTTAAAATGTTTGACAGAATGAGTAGAATCATATTTGGAATTTTATCAATAAATAAAAGCTTCTTTTCAAAGTCCACTCATAACTTTAAAGGAAACACAGAAAATATGTTTTATGTAATTATTTAAAAATAATGACATATTTTTTTAAAGATATATTTCCAATTCTGCCATCGTTTAAATTTTTAAGATTAAAAATATTATAAGCATTACAAGGAGGAAGAATTACATTTTACATTACAAGGAGGAAACATAATATTTTCAGATACATAACATTTTCTCAAGTTTAATAATAATATTGTTCAATATGACATAATGACTTTTGTTTTTAAAAATAATGTTCACAATTAAAGAAAATGTTTGATAGAAAAAATTCAGATGACTAATGCAATAAAAAATCGGATTCAGAAAACTTTTAATGCTTACACCCTTTTCCATTTAAGCATAACAATTTGGAGTTAATATCTTAACCATGCCTTTGCAAAATTAGCTTACTTTTCTAAAATTCCAAAATCATTTAATTTATTAGATCTGAATCACATTTAAATAGATTATAAAAACAATTAATGATAAAAGTTATGATTACAAACATAAAATTATAATAAGACAATTACTTTGGGTTACTGACGGCATTAAAAAATTCAGATAGTAATTAATTATTCATATTTAGATAAGACAACTCTAAACAAATGATTTTGAAGATTAAAAACAGGAATGATTTTGAAAGCTTAAATAACGTATTAGTTGAATAATTATAAGGAATAATATTTCTTTATATTATAAAATGCATCTTTATTAACAGAAAATACAATAATGTATGTACTATATTATCAGATTAAATCATAATCTCAAAAATAAGAAAAGGCAGAACAATAGGAACTTATAATAACTTACAGTATTTATCATAAAAGGATACTGAATTACCATGATATTTGGCATTCTATAAAATTAGGTATGCTACCAAAGATCTCATAAAAATTTTTTGCAATTTCACATACAATAAGATGAAAATAAATAAAATTTTAAATAAAATTAAAATTTAACTGAATAGAAATATATTTTTAATTAAATATTTTACTAAAGAATATGAACATTTGATAGTTCTAATATAATATCAACACTTCAAAATATTAAAGAATTTTGTTAAATTATCATATATGAAGCCGGTTCCATATTTGATTAATTTTTATAAAGAAAAAAAAATTACATGAAAACTTTTTTAAAGTACTTTATTATGATTTTCTTTTTAACAAATCATAATTTTATGCTAAACATTTAAATTCTAAATCCCTATTAACAAGTTTGATTTTTATTTCAACAATTATTTACCTAAATTTGAAACTTATAACTTTGTATTATTAAATATCAAATCAAAATTATAGCTTTTCTCATTTTAATAAAATACAACAGAATTAAACCAATTAAATTCTTGTATTTTAGATATTTATCAAATTCTTCAAAAAGCAGAAATAATCCATTCTTGATAATTACATACGAATGAAATAAAATAATGATCAATAATTGAAGACTAAAATTGGTAAACATTTTGCCAACAAAGAAGTATCAAAATTAAAGACATGAGAAAATCATGAACTTCTCATTCTAACACTTAAGATGTTCTTTTGAATTACTTAGCAGAATACCAGATATTTTTCATCTTTACAATATTATAAAGCATAACTTAACCGTAAAATGTCTGAGAATTTTTTCGTTTTAGCAGTTGCATTGTTTGTCCTTTTTAGTCTTCAATTTTTATACATGAGATAGAAATCTATATCTTCACATATGTACATTACATTTATATAAATGATCAATAAATTAATTATAATTTATTTATTTGTGCAATTGTCAACCTACAATAATAAATACTTACAAAGGGTCTAATTTTCTACTTTAATATATAAAAAAATAGAAATTTTATGTACAAAAAAAACATCAGTTATACTTTAATTATTTAATTTCCATTACAAAAAGAACTTTGCACGTCAAAGAACACAGACACACAGCCTATAAGTTGAATGCAAAAGAAATGAGTTTTCATTATTTTTTTTGCCCTTCCAATTTCATTAACAAACTATATTGCAATTTCTAATTTTTTTTTTCAGTTATTAGATCGAAAAATATAAAGAAACATTGTTTAAACATAAGAAAAAGTGGCTTACATATATTTAAAATTGTTTTTAATTAGAATAAAAAAAAATTAAATCTGTTCTAGAAAATGGATAAATATAATACTATTCTACCACAAATATCAACAACTGTAACCAAATTTATCTGAAATGTCAGTTCTCTTCATTTGTTATAAATATATTAATTTTCAGACAAAGAGTAGATAACAATTTTTCAGTATGATTCATAAAATTTTCAAGCAAAAGCTAATTTCCAAACAAGTAATAAATGTACTAAGAAAGAAAGGAACAGACTCAAAATTAAATAACGAACTTTTATCAATATTTACAATATTATTGAAAGTTTTATAAATTATAAACAGATTCTAAAAAGAAGTAACAGCATTCATGCAAGTAACGGGAATTTTTAAAAAGTTAACAAATAGTTAACAAAGTCCATTAAACAACAGTTATTCTCATTACAAGATATCTCCACTTTCAAAATAAGTTAAATAAATAAAATGTGTACATTTAATAAATAAATGCAAGTTTTATTTTCGCCTAAAATAATTTAGAAAGCCTTTATTAAAATATCACAATCGATTTATCAGTTTTCATCATCACTGGAATCGTTTTCTTCTTCGTCAAGTTCTTCCATTGGAAATCTAAGTATAGCAGCAAGACCAGACAGTTGATCAAGTTCTGAAAGGAAAAAAATAAATAAAAATGATAATTCTTTTTGAAATTCATAATTTTAACAAATATTGAAAAGGAAAACTAATAAAAGTGTATGTTAAAATTACAATATGAAATTCATTATTTCATTATATATTTCATCAAGTCAGTTAAAAGTATAAAACAATTGCCTTTTACGGTTTAATTAGTTATTTCAGAGAATAATTATTCATAGCTCTTTAAAGTATAGAATAACAATAATTCATCATATTTGTTATCAATAACTACCGTATTGTGATGAATAGTTAGCATTCTGATAACTATTCATCACAAAGTGGGACTTTAAAATGTGCATGCAAAATACTATCAACAAAATGATATATTTGTTTTAAAAATAATGTTCTATGTCATTTCAAGTGCAAATTCAGCAGTCTCTGTTATAACAAATGATTTAGCTGCATTAAGCACAATGACTTATATATATATAAAATTTAGTAAGTAATTTTGTGAACTAAATGTGTAGTTTTGCCTCCAATTCTTTTTCCAATAAATTAAGAAAAGCACATTTAGAACACAAATCAGATTTTCAGATAAAATTAACCACATTTATTACTAATAAAATCCTCAAGTTTACAGGATAAATTAAAAAAAAAAAAAGAATGCTAAATTCAAATCCTTTGTATACCAATGTCATGCAAGGCACTCTTGGTATGACAAGTTTATTAGAGAGTATGCAAGAAAATTTCGGGGAGACCACTTCTGCTACTTTATATTTTAACTATCTATCATTAAATTATTTTATAACAGGTTATAGTGGTGAATTATTATTTCATTATATATTTTAATTGATAGTCACCTTTGCACACCTACCATATTAATAGTACAATCATCTTTAATTAATTACATCTAATCATAATAAAAGATACATTACTTTAAATTATAATTTCATACTAAACACACAGCAGTTCGACTCTTTAATTAACAAACAAAATTGATTTTCAAACAAAATTGAGGAAATCAATTCAGTTGTTTAGGCTCTATTCCTTTTATTCTGAGAGAGTTTTTTATATTTTCATAAAATGGTGAGAAGCAAGAGGCTGTTGATAGTATATCTAGAGGTCAAGAGCCGCACAGTGACACTAAGGGATTTTGTTAATGTTTTCTACCAAAGAGATTATACAGTAGAGTACTGTTTTAGAAATTTCTTTTGAAAATGGACAGTGGCAACCATTAATGATATATTTATGATCACCTTTTATATAAAATAAAAAAAAAGCATAAGCAAACTAGCTATTTGGGTTGAATCTTTAATTCTGCCAATTATTTGAAATAACTGAATTATAATTGTAATACATATCCATACTTTATTTGATGAGTGTCACACAGTAGCCTGAAAAGTTATTCTTTGTATTTGGGTAAATAAAAATGAAATATATATATATATATATATATATATATATATATATATATATATATAAAATAGAAACTTATTCAAGAGCAGCAATTATCAAACTATATATATTCTGCAGTGAAAGCAGTTTGAAGGATTTTTAAATATGCCTTTAATATCTTCAATGCGCTGCAACTAAATATTTCCATCTCCATGTCCAATTCAAAAGCAGACTATTCCTATTTACTGTAGATTCCCATGTACAGAAACTCTCCTACACATTTTTATACATGGGCTAGAAGGCATTTATTTCACAAAAATAGGGTTGAGATGCGGAAAAAAAGAGCCATGCCAAATTTAATGAAATCAAGGTCAAGACTTAGTAACAAATTCCAAAAGTGCCTACATCTTTCTGCCTATCACCCCTTTGCGGATTTAAATTACTGCAAGTTGTAATCTTGGACTCTTGAAAAAAACAATATTTCATTATTTTCTTAATTATTTAATGTACAAATTTGAGACTTTAAAATTTAGGCTGTATATCCAAAAGGCACAATAGCATGTCTATTTTAAAAAATATTTTCTAAGAGCTTAAAATTATTGGATTAAAATAATTGGTTGTTTAGAGACATAAAAGCTAATTGCAAATAATAACAAAAAAAAAACCCATTCATAAAAAAATTCTGTATCTATTATTTCTACAAATTAGCATTGTTTAGAGTTATTAAAATAGATTTTTTTTTCTTTGCATATGACTAATCTAATAATCAGAAATACACAATGAATAATAAAAATATATAGGATTGGATATTTCAGAAAAGTACATCAAATTTTGTACAATAATGTTTCTCTCTCTTATTTATTTATTTTTTAATTTACTTACGTTCACCGGATGGATGTAAACTAGAAAACATTTTTACTTCTCCACCATTTTCTCTTACACTATCAACTAAATCAACAAACATTTTCCTTTTCTTAACATCATTACATCTAAAAAAGGAAAATAAATTAATTAAAACCTCATTGAAATAAGAACATTACATTCATTCAAAAAACATTAAATATACAAATATCAATTCTACACAGCTTTAGTTTTTTAAGATCATTTATAACATGGGGAGGAAAAGCAATGTTGTTTTTATGTATCAGATGGTTTTAAAAGTGAAATTAAAATGAAATATTATCTATTAAAACATTCTTTCTTTATTCAACACTAATTTTAACAACAGCAAAAAAATAATCCTTTAAAAAAAAAAGAGGGGGGGGGGGAAGGGGGGGCAATAAATTTCATTAAGCAAGAAAATTCCAGAAAATTAAGATTTTTATACAATATAAATTAATAATACAAGCAATATAAATTCAAAGAGGGATACAGAAAAAAGAAAACTGATATCCAAATTAAAAAACTTTATATTAAAATAAATTGGAAATTTTAAAAATATAAAGTAGTAAAACATTTATTAACAACAAAAAGAGAAGTTATATATAATTCTAAGCAGAAGCGATATAAGAATTTGAAATATATTTTGAATAAGTTTTAATCTAATACACTGGAAGATTACAACTAATCCTTTATGAGATTTAGCTTAAAAATAACTATTTAAAGGGCAACATTTTTCTGTACATGAAAATACTGTATAAATCATCTATAATTTTTTCCCCATTCATTCATGGAAGTAAAAATAAATTAGTCAAAAGTTAAGAAATAAAATATATATTTTATATGATTATTAAATTACACTAAGTGTTTAAGATCCTTGTAAAAAAAACATTTAAATACACTTATTTTTAATTTTAATATCTAGAATACACATATTAGTATAACTATATAATTCCAATTGCAAAGTGGAAGATTCCTAAATTTACTTAGAGAACCAGTTCACAAAAAAGATTGCAATATAAACAACATATAAAAATAAATACATATATATACACAATAAATTCTAATATTTTGATGCAATGCAAGAAATTACCTGAATAATTTATCACTAATTAATAAAGTGTCAATTGCTTGAGCTTCATTAGCCTTTAATACATGGTTCACACCATAAAAAGCTTTATTGGGCTCATTCATTAACATACTATAAAACTGTTCTAGACACTTCACTTCTCCAGCTGCTTTGGTATCCGCTAGTTTACTGGATATTGCTGGATCAGATAATACTTCTAAAGAGAAAAATTTTACAATAATGCATTAAAGAAATAAAGATTAATTTATTTTAAAACACAGGCAGGTTAAAAATAATAGTTTAATGTAAATAATTGAAACTGACCTTTAAGAATGATAATAGAAGATAATAATAATAAAAAATTATCCTTGTCATATAGAATATGTTTCATCAGAAAGCACAAATCCAAATATTAACATTTTACAATGTTTATTATTTTAAAATAAAAATGTTTTTTTAAACATTAAATTTTTTTTTTCTTCTTTAAAAAAAAATTAAAACCATAACTTAATGACAACAATGAATTTTACCTTTCAAAGAATGTTTGAATCCTGAAGAAGCATGCACTAACACAAACAGACCTTTATTTTCCAGTATAATTTTATTGTCCATCTTAATGGCTTGCTGTATCATGTATTCAAAGAATTGGTCCTAAAGATTAAAAATCAATAATTAAAAGTAGCCAAGTGAAGTGCTTAATACTTCTTCATTATTAAGTAAGTTTCAGATATAAATAACTTATGATACATTCAGTAAATGATTGGATTCAGGTTTTTAATCTCAAACAATGAAATACAAAATTAGATTCATTTAACTATCAATTTGACGAGTTCTATAAATTTGGTATTAAATATATCAGAAAACATGAAAATTTTGTATTGGAAATATATGTTGATAACTAAGCATACTCAGAAACATATATTTATATCAATTTGATTTCTTTCAAGGATTTCTTCAAATTTTGAGTAAATTTATACAGTATAACTGTTTTTTCAGACATCCATTAAATTGAAGGATTTATTATCCTCTTCAGTCCAGAATTTTTTAAAACTGGTTTAAAAATTTGATTTCTAGATCTTTCACCTTTGTTACATCTCAGTAGTTTGTGGAAAAAAATATGTGCTGATCAAACAATTTTAAGTCCCATAATTTTAAGGTACACATATGTGTACCTCGGGTCTTAAACAAATTAAAGCATCCTTGACAAAAAAAAAAAAAAAAAAAAGTTTTCCTGGTTATTTAATAGCTTTACTTTTTCCTATTCTAAGGCCTTATAAATGAAAAAAAATACCAAATTTATTATATTAATAATCTATTAAACCTTATTTTGAATGAAATTTTATTTTTTAAGAATATTACATAAGTAGATACTGCATTTTGAGCACTTGACTGTTCTAGATTTATATCCTGGATACCTGCATTTTGATTCATAATTATTGGCCATGGCTTGACATATCTAGTCTTTTTCTTTTGAATTGGGAAGGGACAATTTTTCTTGATCTTTTAGAGGTATTTTCACCAAATGGTGGTAATGAAATCTCCAATGGTCTTTTAGTTGCATTTCCATCATTTGATGATCCTTCTTCTATTAATTTGCTTTCATTCAAAGATGATTTTTCACTTGTTCTTGATTTCTTTTCTTGCTGATGATGAGAATTCCCTTATATTTCAGGAGGGACCGAATTATATGCATTCAAAATTTCATTAACTTCATAACATTTTTGGCTTCATTCCTAATAGCTCTGCTTGTCACCATTTTATAGTATATCAAGCAATTGACGACTACTAAATCTACAAAATGCGTGAATGCTCGTGTTGGTCATTTTTTGTAATTACTGCATACCGGTAATATGCAAAATAATGACTGATGCCTCCCATATTATATGCTTTTACAATAACAGATTATTTCATATCAGCTTTTTGTTTCCATTATTTTGACTATCTTCTGCCTATTTCAATTGGCTCATTACCTATACATGTGGATAATAACGTCACAGATTTATTATCTTTTTACTTGACAAGGCACATTTGACTTTCATCTGTGACCCATTCATCCCATTTGCCATGTCTCATAATTTTCAATACATGAGAAATTCTATGGCTTCCCCTAAAATCACTTTTTTCTAAAAGTTCAATAACCTCCTTTTGAGTTAAAGCCACATGATGTGAAAAAAAAATTATTATTAGCTTATAAAATTCGGTATGCAGTAATGTCTGATTGAAATATCAATTACTGATTATAAGACAGCTATAAAATTAAATTTCTTACTCAAGTTAAAAAATAAATAGTCTTAAATTTATATATTATTACAATACAGAACGTAAGAATTATTTATTATAAAAAAGATATACAATATATTCAAGGGCAAGAAATGACAATTTGAAAACAAGTGCTCAAAAGATAAACAGCACAATGGATCGCAAGCAGCCAGGAAATGTAAGCGAAAACGCCCGAGGTGCACATATATGTACCTTAGTAAAATTTGTATTTTATATAAGTACACACCGAAATCCATTAATAAATAGTGTTATTTGATACAGAGAACTTTTGCAAATTATATGTGTAAAGACAATTAGCACAACCCTTTCCACAATCTAATGTTATTTGTCTTATTTTGCAAGTCATATGTAATTTGTAGTGTTATAACAGTTGTATAACATATAAGTGTAATGAATAAATCTTGTTCATAAAATGGATTTTATTTTAAAAGTAAAAAAGTAAGATTATGTATCACAAATACAAGTTTACTTTCAAAGTGGCAAGTTTCAGTAAAAGCAGATATACAGCTAATCTCTGTAAATTTAGAGTTAATCATAATTTTTAGTTTTAATACAAAAAGATGCAAAGGTAAATTAATTTTTCTTATTACTGTTCACATCAGGTAGAACTTTTTGTCACAATCCTTTGTAATTGTATAAAAATCTGTAATTCATCATTAGTTATACCAGAATTTGAAAAACATTTTTTTTATATATTTTTCTATTCACTTTATAGAATCTTATTAAATTTTTTTCGGGGGAGGGGGGGTGAAAGACTCAATCAGAATGATTTATAACAGGGACAGGTAAGCTTAAAAGGCTCTATAAATCAAAACATTTAAGAAAATTTACAATTATATTTGGAAGAAACAAGCTTTCAACATATGAATTGCAACATGAATTAAATAAGATAAACAAACATAAGATACATTTTGAGACTCATATTTAGAAGATACTACCCATACTTGACTAAGAAAACCCTATATTATTATATTATACATTAAACATATTTATAGGTGAAGTAGTTCTCTAATATGCAGAAAAATGAGAAAAAATAACATTAACAAAAATATTAAAGAGATTAAAAAGAACACTTTATTTAAGTTTTGAATTCAAGTTATTAAATTTCTACAACATACCAAAAATTCAAATGATTCGACAGATATAGTTATGAGTATCCAAATGCTATCTACCATACATTATTGATAATTTTTTTTTTTTTTTTTTTTTTTTTTTTTGGCAGCTGGCATGGCGGTTCAATTTTAAATTTGAATTTACTAGATTGTGGGTGCATGTAAATGTGAAAGTGATTAGTATAAAGTGTTATTCAGTTTTTTTTTTTTTTAAATTTGTAACTTTGTAAAGTAAGTACTTTTTTGTTTTTTATACATTTTATAATATTAAAAGAGTGAGAAATAAATAGTTTCGTGGAAATTCAGTGCATTTGAAATATATATTCATGGATATACAAAATACTTTCTTTCCTCCCCCCCTCCCAATTTTCAATGGCTGTAAGTCAATGCTATATTTTTTTAACATTTTTTTGTGCATTATAGACCCCAATACATTTTTTTAAATATTGTTTTTTAAATCAGTAACAAAATTCTTGCATTTAAGGGTAAATTAATTCTTTTAACTTTCTTAAACTTAATACAAGAAATGTTAATAATTTTCATGAAAACCCAGGTAACACAATAAATAAGATGGATAATTTAAATAATGTGATATGACAACTACCTCCATAAAATCGAAATTAAGCATATAGTGCCAATTTTCAAAAGCATACATGTCTCAATACATGTTTGATGAATCTTATAATTAAGATTTGAATTGCAGTACTCTTATATAAAGCATAGCAAATGAAAAAGTCACTCATGATAAAAATGAAATATCTAAATGGTATGAATTTCAGAACAAGTTTCAAAAATGAATATACTAAAATAAGCAAATAGTCACTACCATAAGTATAATTCAGTTGCCGTTATGCAATATAATAATTCAATCAAAATCATATTATAAAATAATTATGAGGTAACAAAGGAGTACAGTAAATAATAAAACCAAATTTCAGTTGAATATATATATATATAATTAAAAGGCAGAGCATAAAGATAAAATGAAAAATTTATCATCATTTTCCACTTATCTTCCTTTTGTGTGTCATTTATTCTCTCACTAGAATCAACTTAATTTTAATAATACTATATTATATAGGATATAATGAGTTTTTATAAAAATATTATGTGTTCTTATTCAAATAATTTAAAGTTACTAACAAGTGCACACTAAATCTCATTACTAAAGATTGGATTACAGTTGCAAAAGGAATAATACATATAGTTGAAATTCAATAGATACAAGGTTTATTAAACAATTTTAATTTATAATGACAAATGTGGAACCTTCAAATTAACATTATGATAATCTTGCATCAACACATTCATCACATATTCTAGCTAATGATATTAATTTAAATAAGTAATATTTCAAATTATAAATTCTGAAGCAATTATAAGCATTCAAGGTAGGTTCTGTATTCAAGCAATGAATACAGAAATAAATATATAATAAAGAAAATTATTCTCCAAAGATATTTAGAAACAGAGAAATACCTTTACAAATCCTGGACTAGCAATCAGAACACATTTAACAACTAGAAAGGAAGGAATAGGTATTATTAATAAAAATACATCCAAATTTTGTTAGTTAGAATAATAATAATAAAAATAACTAAACATATATGTGGTATCTTAAAACTTACTATCAAAATTAATGTGTCGATTTACTGCTTGATAAACAGAATCAAAAAAACGTTCAAGACCCTAAAAAGAGAAAATAATTTCCATTTATATTTAGAAAATACATTTGAAATTAATGAAAGAATAATCGAAAGTTCATGCAAGAAAGATTAATTTTAATAGTAAAACTTGCTTACATATATTCACGAATGTAAAGAAAATTCAAAACTTTTATACACAACAACAATTTAAGTTGACAGCAGAACATCATTCTTAATTTCAATTCAATAACTTTCAATACAATCCTAATGCATTTAAAAAAATCATATTTATATTAACAGAATTCAGTTCTACACAGCATTAAAATTTGATATTATGAAACTTAATTAAAATCTATCAATTGAAACACTAAAGAAATATATATGATTTTGTTGAGATTTACTTTTGAGTTGAATTACATTTACTATTGAGTTTGTTCAGTTATCTATACATAGTCAACTTCAGATGCTTATTAAGTAATGCTTTACATATTCAATAAACCAGTTCTTTTCATTTATGAAAAACACAGAGGGGAAGTACATGATCAACTTTCATATTATCATGCAGTTACATTGGGCTTATGAATAAATACAAATATTCTGCTCTAAACATAAAATTAATTTCAATGCTTCACATATTTTGAAAAATATTATTTCTTTCCTTTAGTTTATCAGAAAATGACCAGAAACACTGGTGGATTTAACTAATTCAGAACCAACGTGACAATTATAATGTATTTAAATAAACTAAAAATATCAAAAGGTTATTAAGTTCATACAATCTTTGAAGTCATGTCTTAATTTATAGTCTTCAGATTAAATAAGCATATTAATGAAGAATCCTAAAACATACAATATGATATTTTCATAATTTATTTATTGTTCATTCTGAATGACAGTGATTATAATTCACTTTTCATGAATTGGATTGTAAATGCAATTTGTATCATAACACATTTAAGGAAATCATGATTGTTTCACCCAACTTTTTATCAGGGGAAATTCTTACACTCATATATGGTATCAAGTTTGTTGGAACAAGTTAATTTGGTTTATTTAAGTGAAGCAACAACACATTTAGAAATTTTACCAAGATATCACAAGTGGTCTACATAACTATCTGAGATTTTAAAGACATTTTTGGAAAAATTTATATAAGAAAGCACACAAGTATATGAAACAAATTTATATCATTTCACTTCTGCCTTAAATTTCAGAAAATTATATTGAATAGCTCTCAGAAAGCTGGAAAAACTAATAATTTGTAATACTAAAAATTTTATAAGTAATGCATAAATGATAAAGCATTAGGTAAACATATGAATTTATACTAAAGTTATTTAAGTCATTATAGATAAAATAAAACTGCAATTGAAAACTTGACTAGTATATAAATTAAGGCTGATTTAATATGAATATATAACTGAGATTTATACCTTATCATGCTGTGCACACATTCCTTTTCGTTTACGAGGAATATTTACATCGATTTTGGCACGTACAATTGTCATACTAGACGTCACTAAGCATACATGGGCAAGACCCTCTTGCATAACAACTGCTGCAAGATCAGCATTTTGTGCTGGATCACATGCCATGTCTTCAAAACAATAAAAAATTTATTTTACACAAATATCTGGAGATCAAGGTTAATGGCTAGAATTTTAATATCAATACAATACTACTTAATAACTTATGGTTCATTATCTATAATTAATTGAAACCATTACAGATTAAATATAGTAATGCATTTTAAAATGAGTATTTATTCAATGTACATTTAACACTTCAATTTTATTTCAGTAGAGAGTAAAAAATAATTTTGAACAATTATAAATTAAGGAAGAAAGGCAAAACTATAGTTGAAATGGCACATTTATTATAAATACACTACACATCAACTAATAAGAATATTATATCAAAAGTAATTAATGAATTAATAATCAAAAACTCAATCATGTGCATTACTTAATTATACAATGAAATCTATGCATTATAATAAACCTGCCTGTAACAGTATTTTCTTTGATCTTGGAGAAATTCCTATTTAATTCATGCGTTTTGAACTGCCTGCAGATATGATAACTTTCTAAATGCATTTTGTCTGTAACAATAATTTTACCTCTTTAAAAAACTTTTAAGTACAATTTCAATTTCTCTCTTTCTCTTAGGAAAATGGGCACAAATTAGCAACAGGAATGTTTCTGTCATCAGATAAGTAGAGTCAGATCTGTTTATTTGTAGTAAACACTTCTGTCTGACCACTTATTCCTTAAAATTTCTTTCTGAAGTAATAAAGTCTTGAATATTCAATGGTGTAACATAAAAAATTAGATTTAAAAAGTTATGCGTAACTTCAGAAGTAGATCAAGGGTGAAAAAAAGTTCATGTTGCTATAAAAGTACAGGATTTTTCAGCCAACAATAACTAATTATTTGGGGAAAAGGAGGAGAAAGCAAAATATTGAAAATGCTTTTGTGACATGAAATGAAATGAAAAAAAAAAAAAAAAAAAAAACATATTACCATTGATGTTGTAGATAAAGCTACCCTAAATTGCAAAACTTTCTCATTAGTAAACAACTAATTTCTAAAAGAGCTAAAATTTTCATATTTTTTCTACAGAAAAAAAGATTTCAAAGATAGCAATGAATGACTCTCCTTTTTAACTCACCCTTTCATGCATACATTTATTGTTGATAAAAATTGTAGCAAAAAAAAAAAAAAAAAAAAAAAAAAAAATCAAGCCCTGAAGAATTTTAACAATTAAAAATTATTAAATATAATCTTGTCTCAGTAAATATAGGATAAATCAAAGGAATAAAAAAATTAGTATTTGTATACACACATACATATACAATGAATGTGCAAATGATCAAACTGCTTACAACAATACTTTTCCTATAGACAATACTTTTTCCTATAGATTCTTAAAAACTGTTAGGACAACACTGTTAAAATTACAAACTTTTTCTATATATTTGTAGAGTTGGAAATATATTGCATATTGTATTTTATCTGTAATGTAAATATGAGTCTCTGTAAAAAGGGATTCAAATGAACTAGCTGTAATTAAACTTGTGATAACATCTTAACTGTGTGTGCTTTGCTGCTCTGAAGAAGAGCTTCAAGGTTGTGCAGTTCAAATCTAACATTGATTGCTGATAAGATGTAAACTCACAATGTTCTGATAGAGACGGAGATATCTCTTGGTGTAATAACACAGCTTCGAAATTATGATAGTTAAAGAGTAAAACCAATTTCTCAATTGTAATTCAATTTCAGTTTGTTACATTTTAAAATTATTTTGGTATTAAAATTATTGAAAAATTCGGAAATTATTTTAACACTGAAAATAAAAATGAGGAGTAATATTTTGTATTGTTTAATTTAATCTAATATTTTGAAAATAAATGTTGTTGCCAAATATATATGTTTGCTACTATTATTAAGGGGAAAATTTAATTTATCAACTATTTTACTATCAATATGGGGCAAAGGGAAAGAATTATAATTAAACTGCAAACTATTGATTTTTCAAATAGTATCAATCAAAAAAAGTTATTTGAAAAAGAAAATTTTCATGAATAAATTAATATAAGGGAAACAAAAAGGTATTTGTATGTAATTTAGTAGATAGTTAGATTCAAACTTTTCTCTAATTTGATTTGAAACTAATATTCTCTTTATTTTTTTCCACTATAGTTTTATGATGGGATAATAAATGCACATAAATATTTTTCTGTTTTTCAAAATTTGAGAAAAGAATCACAAATCATTAATTTAGAAATATTTCAAATTTTCATTCTTACCAATTCTTTCTAGAGCTATACTGTCCCAGCAAGATTTTGAAAGGGTAAATTTTCGATTAAGCTCCAGATCTAATGTATGATATGCTCCCATCTATTAAAATAATGAATACTTTATTAATTATATAAAATAAAAAAAACTTTCAAAAACAAATATTATTAATGCACAAAAGAATAGACAAACAATGAATAAAATTATGAAGTAAATAAAAACTCTTTATAAAATTCCTCCCATTCAAATACTAAATAAAAGTATATAATAATATTTTTAAACATAAATATTTTAGAATATTACTTACCTTGACATATTGATTTTCTTGTATATTTCGACCTTTTACTCGCAACATACATGCTTGTGTGTCAAAGTCTATATCTTCAACTCGAATTGTTAAAGTAGTGCGAACCCTATTACTCCCAGTGCTACCAGTTGCAGATTCTGTTGTGACTTTCCTGTAAGATTTATAGTATGGTTAATTAAGAAGAAGTTATAATTCTATAAAGTATGCCGATGCTAAATTTTACACATTTGAAATAATTATATCAATACAAGAAAGTAAAATGCATCTTAATTACTAATTAATACAATGACAATTCTTTCTAACTATCCGATATTTCAAAAAGAAAAACTGTTTCCTTTTAATTTGAGATGCAATAATTAGATTAATTTTTTTAGGAAGAAACAAATTATTGTATAATATTAACCATACAAGCACAGATATTTATTCAGAACATAATTTTAATTCTTTATTTGATAGGTTTATTCATCAAAACAAGAAATCAAATGATCAATTTTGGAAACAATATTGATCATTTGTAATGTGGAGCCAATTTCGATATGATTGGAATTAATAAGTATAAGGATTGAATGACTAATCATGTTATGCAATGTAATTTTAGATTACTGAATAGTTAAGATTTAGTGTTATATAGTTATGGATGGTTATTATGCTATAAAACTAATGTTTATATAAATCATTGCCATAATATCATATTATTAAAAACAGTAAAAATTATGGAATACATTTTACTTTGTTAAATTAAAAACATGCAAATTAAGAATACAGTTTTAAACAATAACATACCAATTATAAACCTTATCTCAAAGTGATGCATTAAAAAAATCATTTAATATACAGAAGGTAAATCTTAAGTTCCTACTCCGTCATTACAATAAGGTATATCATGGAGCCTAATATAGGAGATGATTATAAAAATAATATATTTCAAGAATTTAAAAAAAAATCATGAGCTAATGTAAAATATTCATTCATTTTTTAAAAACACTGCAATATTAACACTTTGCTCTTGAAAGGCAACTCTTTAACGCTGCAATTCTAAAGGTGACTCTCACTCATGACATGATTTAATGCAGCAACTCGAGAAGTTACTCATGCTCACCACTTTGTTTGGTGCAGAAATTCGTTGCATGCCGATAACTATTGTTCCCTTTATAAAAACTCAGCATACATTTGAAATATTATGTGTAGGTTCAATTATTAATGGTGTGAATATAAAAGTTTTATATGCTAAATTGTGCATGTAATAATTTTAAGTTAGAGGTGAGAAATTTACTAAGAGTGCTATTAAACGTCTCAAGCTGCCGGTTCGTGTGTGCGAAAACAGCCTTGAAGGCAAAGGGTTAAGCAATTCCTATAAAAACAGAGAAATAAAATCAATACATTATTTAGATTATTACATTATAATTAAAAATATATGGTGCCTTTTCATCATCAATAATACATATGTAAAGTTATGGTCACACAAAATAATTCAAGACATATAATCATTAATTAAAAATATATGAACATGATCTTATGTTATCATTCATCAACTAACTGAAAAATGATTTTTGAGATTTGTGTTCATAAAAAAATGCTATTATATAAATGAAGGTTGACTTCCATAAAAATGTGTCATATTAATTTTTATTTAATATAAAATTTAGAACTCCAGTACAAAAGGGTCAAATAATGCATCAAATACTAATTAATAAATGTCAGGAAATTCAAGGAAAAAAAATTATGTTACTTCAAAAATTGTTTACAAAATAAATACCCAAACATACATTTTCAAAAATTAAATGCCTACCGAATTGTCGAGCATTTTAATGTATCACCTTCAGCAACAAGATTATAAGCATGCCACATATCTTCAGATTCTTCTGGTATTAGGGTTATAGACCTATTGATAAAAAGAAATATTTCATTTTTCAACATTTCAATATGATAAAAATGGTTGTCCTTTTAACATACTAGGTATATATAAACAAATAATCATGACAAGTAAATAATATACTTTACTCTCTCTCTCTCTTTTCCCCTTCTTCAATGTTTTCCAACTAAGTAAAGTTAACCTACTATGAAATTATTCACAAACATAATATTCACCTTAGATTAATTAAAAATGGTATTATGCATTATATTGCATTTTTTTATTTGAGCCAATTGCACACTTCAATAAAAATAGAGCAAAGATGCAATTATAAGGAACATGTGGAGCAGCTGATTTAACTCAAAAGTTAAGCTATAAAAAAAATACTTAACACTCTACAGAAAATATACAATGCTAAATGAAAGCTGATTGAAAATTAACTTTTATAAGCATTTATCAAACATATTTATAATGGCAGTGTTTTTTATGTATGTTTTCAATCAACTGCATCTCATACATTTAATTGATTTTAAATATAAAATTTTAAAAAAAAATTATAAGTTGATGCTATATTTTTTATGTATTTTTTGGCAACTCAAAACAATTAATGATATTAGACTTTATACTTTTCAGTGATTATAAATTTTAAAAGCAACTGCATAGGAAATAAGATTATCAAATTTATAGCTTTATTTAGTTAGATAACTATTTATTTTACTTCAATATGATAATAATTCTTTAAATGCTATTTTTAAAAAAATATTTTCAAACATAGTATAAGATTCTAAACCAAAGTCCAACAAATGACACTGGTTTTCAGGTTTCAAGGTTTTCAGGTTTACTGGAATCAGGTTTTCAAGAGTCATGGCATTTTCAAAACAATCAAACTTTAAACCTGGTAATGCAATCAAACTTAATTTTAAAAAATTAATTATTATATCTGAAATGGGAATGTTAAGTAAAATATTTCTCTTTAATTTTCAAAATACATTCAATATACAAAAATAATATTTATTATCAAATCGATGTGTTTAATAATAATCGAAGTAAACATTTTCTTTCCCGCAATATAGAAAAGATAATTAAAAAAAACCATACGTATTAATAATATAATTAGCTAAACGAAGCATAATTATTATATTTCTATATTAAAAAAAATAGAATTTGATTGTCAGCAAATCGACCAGAAAGTCAAAATAAATATGCATAGTAATGCATTCAATGACAACTCATTTTCTTTTTTCTTTCCAGAATTTTAATGTCAAAAATATTAACACACTATAACTCAACAGAGTAAATTATTGCAATAGAAATAGTATCAGAGAACTTGAAAATTCTTTCCGAAAAACGAAAAATCATGTAAGGAAATTTGAAAATAAAATAACTTCTCAGTAAATTTTTCATGACGACTTATGAACAAAGATTTCTTTCGATAATATAAATATGATATTGTAAATCCATGGTAAAAATAAAATGAAAGAAAAATCAAGAGGTTTTGTGGGAGGGAAATCATAAGCATCACATAAAACTGTTAACATAGCTGCCTAGCACTAGTATAATTTAGAACTGATTAGAAAGGATAAAAAATTCACAAAATCATCTTGTACTCACCCACTACCATCCTTTTCTATAGCCCTATGTATTAGCTTCATCTTGAAAGAAGCGAATAATTATTTTTATTTCTACCTGTAATTGAATAACGAAAACATCCGTGTTTTGAAAATACTACACGCAATTTGTGCTTTTCAGATATACAGTGAAAGTTATGAGTAATTTGCGGTGTAAACAATACACATCATGATATTTTTTCCCACAAAAGACAATTAGAAAAAAGGACAAAAAAAAAAAGTCATAATCAAGAAATGTAAATAATTTTTAGACTGAAGATTTTCAACTTAATCTCGAAAATTATTTTTAATTAAAGCTTATAAATCCTCCATTCTAAATCTAATAGCAAATCCTATTGTTTTCGATCAAATTTCTATTCATGTTTCTCCCACTGTCAAATCATATGTAGATATATTTAAAACTTTGATTAAATACTATTAAAAAAGTAATTTTTCAAAATCATAATGAGAAAATATTTCGAAAGATATCTCCCCTCCATTCCTTTATGAAATAAGAAGAGCATAGGCGGCAGCAGAAAATTTCTGACAAGGTGGCCATACATCGTAGCCGGCGAGAGACGGCCACGTATACATCACCTAGAAAATTTTGTCTAATTTAGCTTAGCATTTGTTTGAAACAGATTCAAGGGATCTGTCGGTGGGACTCGCGCTTTTGTGGTCATAGCACATTGCCTGGGATAGGTTCTGTGTGATACCAAAAATTATTTTTTTGCTAATTTTGTTTTGCTCACCTTTTTATAACTAACTTTTGGACATTCGGTAAGTTTTTTTCTGCTCAAATCTCTTGTATTTATATTTATTTATTCAAGAGCTGCAAAGTTGTCATTCTTTGAAACTGAGCCACTCAACATTTATCGTTTCCTATTCGCCTCCTGGAAATGATACTATTATAGTGCATAACATTTCAAATGAAAATTTCTTTAAGAGTGGAAAATCCTCTAACGAACTTAATATCCGTATTTGCCAAAGACAATATGAGGAAATAGTGTCTAACAGAGAAGCTGCATCTAAAATCCCTCGATTGAACCTATTCCTTATACAAGCCTAGTTTAAACAGCACATATATCGACGCAGCAATATTTTAAATTTGAAATTTACTAGGCAGGGAAAAATCATTTTCATGGCATCGGATCCTGTGTGCGCTGCTCAAATTTTAAGCTTAGAAAAAATTCTTGACATCCCAGTCTCGACAAATGACATTTGGGAAAAGGTGACAGATTCTTATTATTTGATATACCCAGTCAAACTTTGCTTGAAGAGTTGGCTGAGGAATTAACACAGAACAACGATGTAGAAATCCTTGAAATGAGAAGATTTGTTAAATCTAACTCGACTCGAGAATCTTCTCCTGTCCTCGTCACAATACTCGGCATTGTGTTACCAAAATCCATTAAGATTTGGTTTACGAAACAAAAAATCCAGCACTTTGTAGACAAACCTCAACAATGCACGAAATGTCATAGTTTCATGCATCCAACAAGAATTTGCAACAAACCGATCTATCATTTATGCGGTGTAACACATGATAGCAAATGTCAGAGTTCTGAAAAGTGTATAAACTGCCATGGTCCGCACTCAGCGACATCGAAATCTTATTCCCGTTGCATCAGAGAACGACAAATGTTAGAATTTAAATACCGAAACCACCTAACGACTAGAGAAGTCAGACGCCTCTTTCAACAGTTCTCAAAATTAAGTTACTCCAACGTAGTAAAAGAAAACATATCTGTAAGCGAAGGCGAGGATACTGTAAATAAAATCGAAGCTGTAGTTAAAAATATCACAGAGAAGCTAGAACAACAAACAAATATGCTCATTGAAATTTTTCAAAAAAACTGTAGAAAAATTACTGCAAAATCTTGCCAGCATGTTTAATCAAGGAGAATCAAACATCTCCTGGAAGGAAAAAAAAGCAACAAAAGTCTTCCTGCATCCCATTCCGATGCAATGGGATGCAGGTGGTCCTTCAAGTTTAGCTTAAAGCTTTTTGGGTGATTTTTACTCGTTTTCCTCTTTTGTTCCTGTATTTGCTCTTCGAGTTCCTAAATGGTGGTATTTCTTTTCCTTCTTTTCAAAATCTGAGTTCGAATTTGCAAGCCTGCTTTTCGAATCCCTTTTTCTTTTTGTCCTTTTTAAAGCCCCAAGCTGGGAGCAGTTTCTAAATATTCTTTTTTCTGTCTTTTTAATGACTTTCTGCGATTGAATTGTAGGGGAATAAAAGGCTTTCAATTCCTCCTTTTTCTACCTCTTAATTTTAGGTTTTTCAAGAGACTTTTCTATCTGAAACCGAATCTTTTTCCTTTCCGAACAAATTTTTTTTTTCTGTTCACACAGACAAAATAGATCGGGTGGTGGACTTCTGATTGACATTCCGGTTAACATGTCCGGAAGAATAATTCCTAACAATATCAGAGAAGATCTTAACTTGGAGCTTTCGACAGTCGAAGTACAATTCCAGAATATTAAATTTAACATTATCAATTTATATGCTCCACAGGGCTTTGACATTTATCAAGCAAAACCCTTTTTTTTATTCACTAACCTTACCTACTTTCATCTTTGGCGATTTTAATTTGCACCATACTCTTTGGGGAGCATCCCGCTCATCGGCTCTGAGTAACGATTTCATTGATTGGCTTACTTATTCACGGTTCATAATTCTCAATACAACTATTCCTACGCACAGCTCCTTAAGAACTCAATCTATCTTAGATCTTACTCTCTGTTCATCTGATATTCATAATCAAACTTCTTATTATGTAATGGATTCAACTTTCGATAGTAATCACAACCCGATAGTCATTTCCTGGTCTGTTATAGAAAATGTCAGCCGCAACTTAAAACGAGAATCACACAACAAACACGCGAATTTTTTTAATAATGCCAAACAATTTTCCATTGAAGGAATTATGATGCACGCAATTAAGATAATAACCCAAAATACTTCACTTAAACTATTGTCGAATAAGTCTTATCCTCCTTGGTGGAATCTTTCTTGTAATAATTATGAAAAGCTCAACAAGTACTTTCGGAAAAAAGAAATCAGAAACATTTCTGAAACAGATTGGATAAAATACAAAAAATTTGCAAGTCTATTTCGTTTCCATGCTAAAAAGGCGAAAAGAGAATACTGGGAAAAATTTGCTCAATATCTCGTAATCCAAAAATGTTTTTTAAAATTCTAAATTTTCGAATCACACAAATCCGAACACTAAACACAATAACATTATAATACAAAATAACCGCTGTATTTGCGATCCAGCACACAAAGTGACTTGTTTGCAAAGACCCTTTCTAATCAAAATGTGAATATTGAATCTATTCCTTTAGCGTTTTCTGGAATAAATTATTTCCTCAACAGAAAATTCGAAATTTGGGAACTTAAGAAAGCAGTCCATAAAACCAAAAACTTTACGCCTGGAGCTGACAACATCCCAGCCATCTGGTTCAAAAATCTCAACAACAACCAACTTTAGATTATTTTGGAATTATTTCAACACCAATTTGAGTCGGCTAACATGCCCAAACAATGGAAACACGCTCTAATAATACCGATTCCAAAACCAAACAAAGACAAAATCAAAGTTTCTTCTTATCGGTCCATTGTCTTAACCTCAGTTTTTTGCAAAGTCTTCAACTTCCTCACTCAACGCATTACTTACAATCTAACTTGTAACAAAAAACTGCATAATAGTTTACATTGGTTCATACCCTTCAGAGATAACCAAACTGCAATTTACAATATTCAGGCAAAAATCGCAGAAGCCGACGAAAAAAAAAAAAAGACTTCGTTGGTGTGAATCTTGATATCAAAAGTCCTTATGATTCTGTTCATATCGACAGCCTTATTTTTGAATGATTACAGCTTGGTATAACAGGCAACATGTCAAAGTGGCTATTCAACTTCCTGCAAACCAGAACTTTCCGGATTCGCTGGAGGCACTCCCTTTCTAGTAACAGAACACTGAACATAGGGTTACCTCAGGGCAGTGTTTTATCACCAATTTTGTTTGTTATCTTTATGCACGACTTTTCCGAAACCATAGAGGATGGGATCGAATTTACTATTTTTGCGGATGATATCTTTGTCTTTTGTAGCCATCACTCCTGGGAGATTGTAAAAAAAAAAAAAAAAAACCAAAACACAATGGAAAACATATACAAATGGTGCAATTATTGGAAACGAGAAATTACTGCAGAAAAAAGTGCAATAGCTGAACTGTCCAAGAAAAAAAATTGCAACATACCCACGCATTTCTTACGCAGATTACCCTTTAAAATGGAATGAAATGATTAAATTTCTTGGAATTCATTTTTCTAAAAAGAATCAAAGCTCAGTAATCTTCAAGAAATCTTAGAAATCATGCACGTAAAAAGTTGAATGGTCTCAAAATATTCTCATCAAAAAACCATGGCCCCAGAAGTAAAGATATTATTAATATCACAAATAGCATTTTCAGTATTTTTTATTATGGTTGCATCGTAATCAACAGGTTTTCCAAGATTCAGTTTAAAGCATGCAATGCAATGCAAACTATAGCCCTGAGAATTGCTTTAGGCCTCCCAAAATGGACCACGAATGTTGCCCTACAGAACATTTCTTTACAGGAAATTCTTTCTGAAAAAAAATCGAGACTAGCTTCCCAGTTTTTAATCAAGCAAATTGCCAATGGTTTACATTCTCCACTTTTAACAGAGCAATCCCATAACAATCAGGAAATTCAATTAACTACCAAAGACAAAAAATCCATCTCGTTTATACTCAATAATTTAAACGTTTCTACCAGCCAAATTATCACCTTGCCTAAAAAAGCATTGACCAACTCTAATCACTTTGAAATTTTCCTTACGGATTTTAAATTTCAAAATAAAAATTTGTCTTTGATTGAAATTAACAACTATTTTAATGAATGCATTCGGAAATTCTTTCCTGATCATTTTATCATTGCTACTGATGCATCGAAAACACCCCAGCACACCTCAATTGCTGGTTTTTCTTCCATCCAAAAGTTCATGTTTCGAGTCCATCACATTAATTCCATTTTTACTGCAGAAAGTTTAGCCATTGCCGAAGCATTAGATGTTCTCGTTGTTCCTGCTTGTCTGATTCTTACAGATAGCTACTCTGCGCTTACATCGTTGAAAAATATCTCCATATAGTCGCCAAAAATTATTGAACGTATAGCCTCCAAAGTTGAAACTTTAATCAGACTAAACCAAAAGATATTCTTCCTGTGGGTACGTGGTCACTCGAATATAATCTGGAACGAACTTTCAGATCGCTTAGCCAAAGAAGTTACAGAAATTACACCTAGGATTGAATGGATCTCTCCTGAAGATATGATTTCAAGCCTCAAAAATGCGTCGCATCAAATCACTATCAATAATTATAGAAACAGTAAATATTTCAACACTTTAGGAGACATCCCTAGCATTGAAGCACTATCTCCATGGTCCAAAAATCGGAGGGAAGATGTTGTTTTGGCCAAATTAATCAGCAAAACAATTATAACACCAGGACTGTTGAATCGTTTTAACCTTCATAATGATCCCCTTTGTCACGAATGCAATAGCATTAATAATATTGAACACATAATTCTCTCGTGCAAAAAGTATTTATATTATAGAGACAAGTTGTGGACTTTTCTACAATTAGATAAACAAGATATCTCCTTCAAAAATGTTGTGGGTAAAATAACTGCAAACAAAAGAAATCTACAAGTTTCTCTTAAAGCACTGAAGCACTTCCATATCCATTAAATTTTCTGTTCACGTTCTTTTTGGGTCTTTCCTTTTTCACACCACCGTGTTGCGGGAACTGTCCATCTTTTTGTACCGCTTCTTTTCACTGGTAATTCAGAATCTCGAACATGATATAATCGCATCAGCGGAACGGCTTTGTAACTGTTAACTAACTGGAACTTCAATTTGTTTTTGTGTGTGTGTGCGTGCTCTTGTGTTTTTAGATATAAATTGTTGTTCTCTTCATCTGGAAACAGGGGATAACAGCCTTTGATGCTATAAATCCCAATCACCCACTTCTTTCAAGTTCATATCACAATTATTTATATTTAATTAAAGAAAAGGAATCGTTCAATAATTAGTTCGTTCGAAATAAGTAATTATTTGCAATGACTAACAAGTCAAATTGTGTCGGTCAGTAAGAATTGTCCAATTGCAATAAAAGAAAATGAACAATGATTAATATAACTATTGAATAGTGCTTCAATGATATACTCATTATAATTGAAATCTCATTGTAAAATAAAATAATAACCGAAATAAGTAAAAATATTTATTTATTTATTATTAAGCTTTATATTTAAATATTTTACGATAAATGATAGATACTCTAATTAGGTAAATGAATTCTAAAAAAAAAAAAAATGAAATTATCGAAACTAAAGGTTAAAGAACTTTTGGAATCAAAATTAGATTGTTCATCAAAATACACAAATTCAATTATTGTTGATGTAATTTTTGCTGACGTAAATAAATATTTACTTAAAAGGAAGTCTCTCCTTTTCTATAAAACCCAGATTGTTAATTCTAAATTTTTTTATTAAAAAGTATTTTTTGAAAATATTTTATCTGAACAAATTTGTATATGCAAATATATTTCTTGAACATAGCATTTATTATAAATTCTTTTTGAAAGAATTTGATGTAGAAAAAATTATAAATTCTTTTTGAAAGTCAGAATCTTGATAACACGAGAAAAATTAATATGCTCTAAAATTCTTTAAAATAATAGCATTTTCTGAAATTCTTATATGGGATTCTTTACTAATTCAGGCTCACCTAATTGCACTAAAGTTCCTTCATGTAGGCAGGTGGGGTTCAAGTTAAATCTGATGTTATAAGTAAGACAAATGTCATAAAACATTTGTCTTATGACAGCTTTTGAAGTACGAAAGTTTGTAAGGGAGGATGCCATCTCAAGTGTCGAACTCATCATCAGACCAGAGTTCAAAATGAAGAAACCGTTGAAAAACACCCTAATGTTTCGTAAAATTGAAATGTTAGTATAGTTAAAACTGAAGAGGGCAAAGAAAGAAGAAACTAGATCACAGAAAAGCCAAAACTTTGCAGTTCTAATTTCATTATACATTTTATTTAGGCTATTAGTTTGTGTTGAATTGATATCATTTCACTACAGTAAAACAATTCTTTTTAGAGAATCAAATATATTTGATTCTGTAATATGCCTCCACTCCTTTACAATATATATTGTAAAGGAGAAGCTACAAAATCAACCTATGTTTCTTCCAAACCTTAACCAAAAGGAATTATTATGATGAAATAAATCGAAATAAATTAGAAAATCTTGTATGTTTATCGCTATAAATAAGCATTTGGATAAATAAAATGACGCTTCTTTTCTTAAGCTTTCAGTAAAGTTTGAATCAAAGAAAATAAGTTGACAGATATATCCATATATTAACTAACCAAGAATCTAACTTTCCCCTTTTCCGTATCAAATAAAATAAGAATCCATCAAAATTTTCATCCATCGTGTTGATATTTTAGTGATCAACCAAAAATAGATTCGCAAGAATACGGCACCTAGTTTACTTGCCAGCATTTTGTTTATTCAGCCAAATGTAGCGCAAACTACAGCTAAATGGACAGAAACTGGATCAGGTGTCTGTATATCAGCTTAACAGCTGTTAACCAAGTCGCCTTCAGAAAAATTCTCTTATTTAGTCTATTTATAACTAAATGTCTTTAAAATGACTTTTAATCCTCAGATTCTCTAGAATTCAGCTTTCTACAATTTCATCCCCTCCTCGTCCGATTTTTGCTGACGAAAAGAGGCAAGCGGTCACTGACTGGGTGAGAATTTCCCTCTTGACAAGCCCATTATCAAAACGTCTGAAAGAGAATGGGTAATTCTGTGCTTTTTTGTACTTTCAATATTATCCCTCCATTTCATTTTAATCGTTTTTTTTTGTGTAGTTGAAATTAAATTCTAAAAGACGTGTAGCAATGATAGTTTATGGATACGAATGTATTTACAATATATATCTTTCTATAGATGATGTCAAAATGCAATCATTATAAAAAAAAAAACAAATCTGGGGAATTAATTTTCCAAAAGTTTTCTCGCTTTCTTTCTAGTAAAGGTGTTATCTCAAAGAACAGCTTGGATGACATTGGCGTGCAATAGCTACGAAATATTAACCTATGGCATAAATTTACTTTTCTTACTGAATTTATCATATCGTCTTTGGCAAGTGTTTTGGTGATTCATCCCTCGCATGCTGTTAAAAGTATCCAAAAACCGAATTTGTGTTTTAGATAAGTTTTTATCACCGATTGAAACAAAACTATACCTGTAGACATAAAATTCCAAATTAAATATAACATATTTAAGTCATTGCGTGTACATGTTTTTGAAAATACAGACCGACAGCATGTCAATCCCTTATTGGATTTGGCTATAAATTAAAAAGGTGTATAGATTACAGACGCTAATCATGTGTATCGAATTTTGTATAGCTATCTCTCTTCGTTTTGTAGTTATCGTGTTAAATTATATTTGAACAGCCGGGCAGACAGACTTCCTCTAAGCGGATTTTGCTCAAAACTTGATAGATATCTAAAAATTTGGTGAAAGGCAGTTTATCGAATTTCATTCGTCTAGATCAAAGTGTTTTTGGCCGGCGTCCTGGCATAGGGGTAGCGCTTCTTCCCCGTGATATGGGCGTCCTGGGTTCGAGTCCCGGTTTGAGCATGGTTGTTCTTCATCTGTTCTATCTGTAAGATGTGTGAATGTGCCCCCCCCTGTAAAAAAAGTTGTGCAAGGGAATGTGAGTGAGTAGCTAAGACGTTCTCTTGGCTCTAGTTGGCGCTATTAAAACAAGAGACGCTCCCTTGGCTTAAAATCGCTGACTTTGTCAGCGAACTTGTCCATGGCAAGTGCCATTAGAAACAACAACAAAGTGTTTTTGAGTTATCTTTGTTCCAGGCAGGTAGACAGACGGATATTTTCCAATAAATAAGTTTATTTTCAATAATCGCCGATGAATACAAATCATTCAATCGATCGATGAATATGATCCATTTCAATATTTTATAAGTCAATTTTATCGAACTCAGGACAGTCTAAAACGTGGTGATTCATCAAAATCTCAAGTTCGAATTTTTTGAAGATTATAATACTTCTCTGTGCTGCGTATCCAAGAAAGGCATCCAGGTTGTTGTTAAATGAAATAAAGAAAAATAAAAACAATTTTTCAGCGTGCTAATGCCACTTCCTGCATATTGTTCCATGTAACTGAAAGTTAAATCTACAAAGCGGTATTATAGAAAAGACTCGATTCTCTTATTCTGAACAATAAAGATAATGATATAGAAGGGATGAAGCCCATTATAATAAAAGATGTAATTTACATGCATTCCGAAATTTGGAACCTTGGCAAAAAAATAAATCGTCACCCGAACTTTTCATAAAATATCAGGCCAAATTCTAAATCAGCAAAGAGATACCAACAGCTTGGCACCAGGAGACAATAAATTCAAGGACATATTTCAAAGAATAATCGAGTGTGAAAACTCAAGTAGTTCTTTCGGGATTGATAGATGTAGAGAGCGGCAAACGAACGTTTTGAGCTTTGAGTGATGAGGAATTTATTCGCATCTTACAAGCGCAAAAGAATTATTGTAAAAAAAATCCTGAGTAGTCAGTTGCAAGAGTGATTCTGAGGATGACAATATAATGGAAACGAATATTTGAAAATCAGTTATGTTGAGGCGTTGAAGCCTTAAGAAAAGCAGTTCAATGTTTAGAACAACATCATGATGATTCTACTATTGAATTTTTGTTGATGAAACGATGATGCGATTGTATGGCATCTAATTTTTCATACAATAAAAGGTAACAGATTTTTTTTTTTGAAATCTGATTTATGCTTCAAAAATGAAACGTGAGAATTTTAATAACTTAGAAAAAAATTGTTAAAATATTAATGTGTTTGCATTATCAAACTTACCTTTATGATTTCAAACAAAAATTTTCGAAAATCTCTTTAAAAGATAGGCTATCATAGTTTAAAATTCAATCATTATTAAAAGAGTTTTATATTAATCGGAGTTTTATAATTTAATTATATTAAAGATTTTATATTAAATTTCCATTCAGTATGGTTTATCGATATTTTATTGTATTTAAAAAGATTTATGTATTTAAAAGATGTATTTATTTATAAAGATGTATGAAAGATATATAGAGATGTACTTATTTACTATTGTAAGGATTTATTGTTTAAAAAAAATGTATTGTATTAAAAAAATTTTCAGGAAAATATGAGATAAGCAACATATAGAAGGATATAATCTTTACTGTAATGAAAAATGCGCATTTGTTTGGCATCAGAACATTCTTTTTGCGCTATATCTTTATTGCTCTAGGTGTAAAACAAAAACGACCTCAGATATGAAATGACGGTTTTAATATTGTCTGTGAATGTATCTCAGATTTTTATTTATTTAATCTGTTTTTATAATTTTTATCAAATCATAAAAGTTTTTTCAGAATTCGAAAATATTCCAAGCTTAATTTTTAAGTAAAACCTAAAGAATTTTTGTTTTAGTTGTTTCAAGTATGTAAATATAGATTCATTGCAATCCTCAATTCCTTTTCTAGATTTATACTCAAAGAATGTCGGAGATTTTTCGATAATGAGTATCTTTCGAGCAATAAATAATTCTGAATGGAAGTAATTGCACTTTGTTAAATGGCAAGATCAGCGTTTTTTAATCTGCTACTGCTTCCGTATATCACGGAAGATTGTATCTTAAAAAAAAAATAAAAAAAAAAAATTAGCTTTGTCTTTGGGTAAATAATTCTGTAGTGGGACACATCCGTACGAATCATAAATGTCCAATAAATTATGCGTAGCTCTTTTAAAAAAGGGTGTAGGGTTTGCTAAAACATGATATCCGTTGGCAAGAGTATTTGGCGGGAAATAAATTTTGAGGCTTAAACATAAGGAAAAAACTTCTGTCTCTGTGTGTAAGCGCTGGCTCTGTACAAACCAGACCGTCTGTCTATCAAATTCGGCAAATATATACTTTGGCGGGTAGAAAAGTGATATTTTGAATTTTTAATTACAATTTTAATTAATCAAAAATTAAGAGAAATATTGACTCTTTTTTCGTGAAAACTCTCTAGAATTTTACAGTAGAAAATAGTTTTTAGTTTCTTAAAATTCAAAAAAATATATATTTAATGATACCAAATTTTTTACCATATAATTTTTCTTTTTACACTTAATAAATTTCTGAAATATTTTAAACGCATTTTGCAACAATACATTTCATTGTTGAAAAGACACTTAAAACCGATCGTAGGAATATTTCATCTTTTTTTCCTATCCTTGTGACTAGAATATGAAGAATAGATTTATTTTTCCATGATGAGTAGGTTTCAATATTATATATGGCTGTTGAAATTTTTTTTGATATTTTTTTTGTATTTACGAATAAGATTTAACTTCAAACTGAAACAATGTTGGAAATTTTTTTTAAATGCCTCCATTTTAAAATATCGCTGCTTTTACTATGATGTAATTGAAAAAAAAAATATGTGCATAAAATAAAAATAGAAAAACAGAAAATGGGGCAAGTGCAAAGCACAATGAAGATAAAAACAGCGTAAGGGTTTTGAAATAACGTAATATATATAATATATCAAATTTAAAGTTTCAGAGCAATTTGTTGTGGAAACAATTAAAATTTTCCTCCACCATTAATTGAACTAAAAATTATCTAATGGGGGAAATCCAAGGTCAAAGGGAGGGCCGCGGTGGCCTGGTGGTAAGATCTCGGCTTCGGAACCGGAGGGTTTCAGGTTCGAGACCCGATTCCACCGAAGAACCGTCGTGTAAGGGGGTCTGTTGCACGTTTAATCCGTCCTGACCAAACGTCCTCCCACTGGTGTGGTGTGGGGAGGGGGGTGCTAGCTCAGGTATCATCCTCGTCATCTGATCGCAGTTCAAAATTACGAGGTCCATCCCAAAACAGCCCTAGTGTTGCTTTACAATGGGACGTTAATATAACTAAAACTAAACTAAACCAAACCAAGGTCAAAGGGAATACCGGAAATGATCTCATCGTACCGCGTCTTACTCCTTAATGAGATGGAATGGTCGAAATGTGGTCATCTCAAAATCCGTTGGCGAACAGTATTTCGTTTTTTAAGTTTACTCCCATTCTTTTACAACTCTTTCATGTATGTTATACTTAAAACTTGATCTCTTGACTGTACTACATTCTTGCTATTGGTCAGTGCAAACGTAGCTTTCCTCATTTTTTGAAAGTAAAATATTTCAGTCAACAGTTGTTTTGCGGGTTCCACACCAGTTAAGCCAGCATTTCTCTATTTTAAAAAAATTGATTGCTATTAAATATTTATTATTTGATCGATATTCAAATGGAGGTCTTGGATCTTATAAAGACTTCAAAGAATAAGGATTCTGCTATATTCGATGGTTATCAGCACCGATTACATCGAACCAACAAACACAATATTAATAGTTGGTTGTGCATAAAAGAAAGATCGTCAATTTGTCGAGGCCCTCTGAAATTAAAAGATGGAAAAGTTCTGCATGTTTCTACTCGTAACTGCAAACCAGATATAGCGGCAACATAAATAGCGAAAAAATCATGCATAGTCAAAAAACGTTTTCGAGAGGAAGGAAGTTCTATTTCAAAAATTTACATGCAAGAAATGAGTCCTTTATTTAATCGAGGTCATGATTATACAGGAACTATACTAACTCTGTCTGCAATTAGGAGACAACTGAATCGCGTCAGGCAAAAAGAACAGGGAGGAGCACCAGAACCAAAAAATTTACAAGACATTATTTTGGATGGTGATATCATCATGGACGATGGGTCCAGTTTTTTTGCTAGTCGGTCAATTCCCAAGCAGCAAGAGAAGTCGCTAAACGATTGGCCAAGCATCGCAGCCATCTGATATACGCCGCCCGTATTTTGCCAATGTCACCTTTGCATTGGCGCGACATCGGATTTTGACCATATTTTTTTCTTTCGCCTCTGAAGATCGCTTTTTCATCGGGGCGAACTCCTCCGGCGACTTAGTGAAAAAGACCGGCTCAAAGCAATCGGCCCATAGTCGCCTCGATGTCGGGAAAGTTGCTTTTCCTAGGTGGCGCTATGCGAACATATTTTAGAAATTTCCCATGAATCACCTGGCGTGTATTGGATTTTGAAATTCAACCAGCAACGCATACTGTCATTTCAAGAAACTTGGTAAGTGTAAAGTTTTTATTATTATATATTTGTAAATAATATATTATTTATTCTAAGTAGTGAATAAAAAAGATTATTTTTGTTGAAGCCGTTAGAATTCGTTGCTTACCTGAAACATGGAGTTGCACGTGATATTATTAGCGTTAGGCGTAAGCGACCATTATCATTTCTTTTCTTGTTTGTATTCTTTTCAAGTGATTTTATTTCCTATCTTTTTTTTTGTGTCTGTTCTTAAATTATTGCAGATATTTTCCCATTTCATTTACAATGCCTTTCCTTTTGTTAACAACAATTTCTAATGAAAAAAGTTTTTAAAAAAATATTAAATTGCGTTCTTATGTTTTGATTTTGCAATAACATTTGTGTTATTATTTTTATTTCGACATAAGGCTAAAAAAATAGATTAGCAGAATATATTTATTGTAAATTTCAAAAAAAAAAAAAAATCTGTAAAACTTGCAATTATGTAGTTATATTTGAATACTCTTATGTGAATAGTTTATAATTATTTCACCTTTCATAAAATAGTAACATAAATTTTACACCCATTAGTTTATATTATTTTTCTCTATTGTCCTAAACATTATTATAATATTTGCCTATATAGTTCATTATCAGATTGAAAACATTATCAAGCTTATGAAGTTCTATATATCTATTTTACTCCTTAATTACATATCTCCAATTGTCAACAAATATTTTATTTGTACTTTTAAAAGAAGTGAAAGCTCAATCATTATTCTAATTAAGGAATATGTTTTTTAGGTTCATCAAATCTGCAAAAAGAAGCTCTTTTGCTTGTTAATTACTCATCTCCAATTGTCAACAAATGTTTTATTTGTACTTTTAAATGAAGCGAAATCTCAATTACTATTATAATTGTTTTCTAGGTTCAGCAAAAAGGAAAAATGAAATGTATAAATAAATGTATAATTTTTTATATGTAGCTGAAGATTCAGTTATACATATATATAATATTTATATAAATGTGTGTGGATTTTTAGAAATTTCAAACTCTTCAAGTATTACATAATAAATAAAGTTTAAATAAATTTTTTATAAATTACTTTGTGTCAATAGTATTTATTCTTCTAAATTATAAGTCATAGTTTCAGGATTTTGCTTGGGTGTATAAGTCATTACAGAAAATTCAGTAAAAAATTTCAAGTAAATTATTATTTTACTTTGTATTTCTAAAATATTATTTAATGAAGGTCTTTGTAAATAAATTGTTTTGCATAGTTGTTTTTCTTTTCTCCTAAAAATAAAGAGGGGAAAATAATAATTAAAAAAATATTTGTCTAAAGAAATTTTGTATAATTGAAAGTAGTGTTTACATTTTTAGGTATGGAGTTTTTGTGAAATATTCAGAGTTAATCATAGATCAAATTTGGTTCTTGTGCCATTAAACAAAACCAAACTAATCATAGATTTTTAAAAAAATTAGAAATTTGAAGTAAATTGTTAATTTGTGCTTGTAAAATGTTATCAATTGGACATTAGCTAACACTAACATTTGTAATGAGGTATAAAATTTCTACACCATAAAGTAACTTTGTAAGTTAATAATAAATAAGATTTCGCATAAGTGAAAGAAGTGTTGTATTTTTGTGCATGGAATTTTTGTGAAACATATTTTTCAAATATTCAGAGTTAATCATAGATCAAATTTGGTTATTTTGCCACAAATCTAAACCTCACTAAACATAAATTATGAAAATATTAGAAATTTGAAGTAAGTTATTAAATAAGAAGTAAGTTTGTGCTTGTAAATTGTTGTTTATTGAATATTAGCTAACACTAACATTTATAATGAGGTTTAAAATTAATGCAATATGAAGTAACTCTGTAAATTAATAGTAAATAAAGTTTCCTATAATGGGAAGAAGTGTTCCATGTTTGGGTATGGAATTTTTGTGAAATATTCAGTGTTTATCCTTAATTAAATTTGGTTCTTGTGCTACAAAACCAAACAACTAAATATAGATCAAGAAAATAATAGAAATTTGAAGTAAATTATTAATTTGTGCTTGTAAAATGTTGTATGTTGGATATCAACCGACACTAACATTTATAATGTGTAAAATTTCTACAACTTGAAGAAACTTTGCATGTTAATAGTAAATATAAGGAATTTTGTAGAATTGAAAGAAGTGCTGCATTTTTGTGTATGGAATTTTTGAGAAATATTCAGTGTTAATCAAAGATCAAATTTAATTCTTGTGCCATAAAACCAAACTAATCATAGATAATAAAAAAATATTAGAAATTTGAAGTAAATTATTATTTTGTGCTTGTAAAATGTTATCTATTGGACATTAGCTAACACTAAAATTTATAATGAGGTATAAAATTTTTTCATGAATTAATTTTGTAAAATCAATAGTAAATAGAATCAGTAAAATTGAAAGAAGCGTTACATTTTTGTATATGGAATTTTTATGAAACATATTTGTGAAATATTCGTTGTTTAACATTGATCAAATTTTGTTATTTTGCTACGAATCTAAACCTCACTAAACATAAATTATGAAAATATAAGAAATTTGAAGTAACTTATTAATTTGTGCTTGTAAAATATTTTCTATTGAAGAAACATATAATAGGAATTATATAATTTAGTGTTTTAAACTATTTTTAACCAATGCATTAAATTTTAGGGTGTTAAAATAGGAATTTGTGTTTTATTCATTAATCTTTAGGAATTATTTGTTTATTGCTCACATTAAGCAATATAAAAGTGTGTATAGTAAAAAAAAAAAAAAAAAAAAAATTTTAATAAGAATTATATATTTTTCTGTTTCGAATTTTTATAAAATAGCTTTTAAAAACAGATGATATAGGCAATATATATAATACATCTACTTTTAAATTTCTAATATCAGGTAAAATCATACTGATTAATTATATAATTGAAACTATGATTATGTTAACATTTCTTCCCATGCATTAAACAATGCAAATAAATAGGAAATATCAATGAAGGAAATAAATCTTATATGTAGATAGATGTTGAGGTGATCAAATTTAAAATTATTTCAGATAATTTTAACATTTGTTTATTTTTTTTAAAGAGCAGTAAAAAAATGTCATTTAAACATTTTATAGGGTAAGATTGTGGTAAAATCTATGCTATAATAATAGTTAAAAAAAAGTTGGAAGAATTGTTAGAATGACATTTTCCATGAATTTTTATCGAAAACAAGTATTTTATGGAATTTTAAATTTATTAAAATAAATAACAAACACTACTATTAATAGGTAAAAAAGAAAAGTAAACTATTCAAAATATCTCGTATTTTCAGTCTTTTGACAAAATTTTTTAAGTATGATAGTTTTAAATATTATGACACTAGTTTCTAGAGTTTGAGAAAATTGAATAACCATTAAACTAATATTTCAATTTGACACCAGCAAGTGTTCAGAAATAAATTGCCTATTGATTGGCATTTGGTTGCCCATTGCTAAAATACATGGGGAAATTATTGGTATTGGGTCGCCCATTGCTAAAACACATGGGGAAATGATTGGTATTGGGTCGCCGATTGTTAAAACACATGGGGAAATGATTGGTATTGGGTCGCCGATTGTTAAAACACATGGGGAAATGATTGGTATTGGGTCGCCGATTGTTAAAACACATGGGGAAATGATTGGTATTGGGTCGCCCATTGATAAAACAGGTCGCGAAATGCTTGGTATAACGTCGCCCGTGATAATAACAAGTCGCCAAAGGATCGGCAAATTCGTCGAAAACAAGTCGGGGCGACCATCGCGCGGCGTACCGCCGGGGGACATGACCAATGTCGGGGCGAGATCGCCTCCGATCTCGCCCCAATCTCGCTCGTTCCGTGGGGCGATACTTGGCCAATGGTTGGCCAACGATCTTTTGCTGCTTGGGTTTAGACATCAGAATTTAAATTTTCGCCAGTTCAAAAGGAAGAAATACGCTGAGAAATAGTAAAAAAGTTTTCATGGATGGTACCTTCAAAAGTTGTTGCATGCAATTTTGCCAGGTCTACACCATTCATGCAATTTTGACGAGAAGTAATCAGGAAGATCAAACAGTTGTACCAATAGTTTTTTCTCTGCTTCTTAGAGAGAATAGCGAAACTTATTTAAAACTCTTTACTGTTTTAAAAGATGCAGAATGGAATCCTCATTCCATTATTACGGATTTTGAAGTAGCTGTTATAAAAGAATTTGAAATGTTTTTCCCGTCAGTTAAAATATCGGACGTAACTTTCACTTCAATCAATGTTTATGGAGAAAAAATTCAGAGTCCTGGACTAGTTCGAAAATATAAAGAAAATGACGAGATTCGCCTTCATGTGCGCATGTGCGCAACTTTAGCACATCTACCAGAAGACGATATTGAAGACGGTTGGCTGTGCATTCAGGAAACATCTCCATTGCATCCAAAGCTGCAACAATTTTATGATTATTTTGTTGAAGAATGGTTGTGCAACTCAGCAATATCTACAAGTATGTGGAATTGCTATAAACAGTAATATCTACAAGTATGTGGAATTGCTATAAACAGTAATATCTACAAGTATGTGGAATTGCTATAAACAGTAATATCTACAAGTATGTGGAATTGCTATAAACAGCAATATCGAACAAATAATGCAATTGAAGGCTGGCACAATACGACTAGACTTTTTAATCACATTCAAAGACTATTCTTAATAAACCACATCCAAAGTTTAAAATTATTGTTTTGGCTTTAAAAGATGAGTCAAGGTGTAGTGATTTTTTCATCAGCTGAACAGAAATGAATTTAGAAGGAAAAAAAAAAACGAAATAAAAAGTATACCCAATTAGATCAAAGAATTTCCAGAATCATTAATGAATATGATGAAACGAAAGACATGAGAAAGTGAGAGACTTCTTTAGCTTACATATCAAAAATGGAATGATAACAATATTAATGGATTTATATACAATATAAAGAAAGAATCTGATGAAAAAAATATGTAAGGTAATTTTGTAATTATAGTAATACTAATATGAAAACGAATTTAACAATACTCATTAAAATATATAGCTATAATAGTTTTCATTTCATTAATAAATTGATAAAAAAATATCATTTATTAAGTTGAATTATTTAATGTGTAATAAAAATATTTAAATTTGAAATGAATAAATAAATTTTAAAAATATGCAACAAATCACAAGTTCTTATTTGTAATATTGATTTATTCATAGATTTCTTATGCGTTATACATATTAACAATCAATATTTATATTTATAATATTTATGTAAATATTTTATTACAACTATTTGTAGAAATATTTATTATTCGTATACAAAAATGTGATAATTCTTTCAATTCGGTTTCAGTGGAATGTCTCAATTTTGTTTTTAGGTGGAAAAGTTTCAATGTTGCCAGTCATTTGTATTTTTAATTGCATTTATTTATAAAGTTGAAAAACGAATGTTATGCAATAAATATCTGAAAACTGAAACTGAAAATTTCATTTAATTCTTTCTCTCTTTTTTAATTTAACCTCATTAGCAATCACATCTCAAATGTCATGAATAGATTTTTTTTTTTTTTCAAATTCAACGAATTGTTGATTAACGGTTTATTTGAAAACAAAGTAGCTGTATTTTTATTTGCACAAAAGGTGTTTTTAGTTTAAGAAAATATATATAAAAGAAGAAGAAAGTTCATTCTCTAAAAAAAAAAAAAAAAAAAAAAAAACGCATTTTAGAGTCAACAGCTTCATCTGAAATTTTATTTGTAAACTCTTCTAATGCAAACAAATTAGATTCATGTAATTTTCTAGCGTAGATTTAGTATAACAACTAGATGTGAATTTTTTGTATGCAATAAAATTATCTTTGCATTGTAGAAAGTCTATAAAATCAATAAAAGATTATTCAAAAGTGATGAAGTTTTCAAAAAATATTGTGAAAGCAGAATTAGTTAAGCCTTTTCTTTTTTTTTCCAAATATGTTTTCTTTAATAGATCTGCGGTTGCTAGGAACAAACTTTTAAAAGTCTTAAATGTATATCTTAGTGAAAATAATATACATTTATATGCAAATTAAAATGGTTTCTCAAATATATATTATGGAAATTAAAACTCGCTGATATAAAATGTTTCATGAACTATCAACATTGAATAAATATTATTCTATATTAAAAGAAATGCATTAAATACTAAATAATCTTAACGCATAATTTCTACTACATGTGCTACAAACTGGGTTTTTTTTTTTTTTTTTTGCTTTTCTTCATTTTGTATCCCTTTAAATTGTATTTTGTTGTTTGCATTAGGAGAAAAGGGGAAGCATCTCTTTGAGTAAATGATATTTAATATTATTCATGCATATATTTCATAATAAATGAATGCTGAACAATGGTAAGAATATTTTTATACTTTAAGTATTTAGAACATTTCCTGTGAGAGGCTATTTTGATAGTAATTTTAAAATATAAAAGTGATCTAAGAAATAATTTACATTATTTTTTTGTAGATAGTAGCATTAAAGAATTAATGTTCTGTTAAATATTCCTTCAAATCTAAATAAAAAATCATCAAACCTTAGCCTAAGTTCTGAAAAAAAAAATTATAGCTCTTACTTAAGTATTATAATGCAATTTTTTTATTTAATAATATATTAATAGGGAATGATTCATTTCATTTTAATAACACGATTACAAATTTCTATAGCGGAAATATACTGAAGATTTAATCAAGGTTTCATGTATTATGATTGAAAGTAAATTACAGAAATAAAAGTGAATGTTCTCTTATATAATTATGAAGAAATAAAATATCTCTTTAAAAACTTCTTTATTGCTACAGCAAGAATTTCTCCTGCAATGCAATAACATTGCTCAGAAAAGTCAGAAGAAGTCTGACTTTATTTCTTTTAATAAAGGACAGGACTTTTGCAAACTATGGGTCCATTGCGAACTAACCATACTTTTTCCATAGCAAAATATCTGCAGCATGCGCACTTTTTTTCACGAAAAAAAATTGCGTAAGAACGTCCGAATCAATGTGTACATCGAAAGGAGCCCTTATAGCCATTTCTAATGCATATAATTAAATTCCCAAGAGATTTGAATCTACAATAAGGGAGCAGTAATGTCAACATTCCAAAGAGATTATTTAAATAATTCTAATGAAGGGGGTGAAAAAGGGCAGGATTATTAAATAAGCAAAGTTGGCAACTGCCAAGGAGCCCCTCAGCTCTTGAAGAATTATAGCAGTTTTAGAAAGTTATTTAGTTTTATACTTTATGACAGAGAGCCGTGCGATCAAATTTATTCACGTCAAAATCAAGTACTGATTAAATTAATTTTGAAACTTTATTCTAGTAATATTCCTAATTACCATTTACAAGTTACTTTTTTGTGTTATTTTATAATTATAAAAGATTTGGATCTTTTCAGTTTTAAAAAATCGTCCCCTCCTTTTACAATATTATTTAGTGTTTTAAAGAAAGTTGTCTTTTACTTTTAACATTTTACTTAAAGTTAATTTTACATTTTAACCATGCACTTTTTTATATGTGAAATATTGAAATGGATTTTTTTAGAAAGGGACTTGCGATTGCAGTTTTTCAAAATTTCCTACTTAAAACTGCTGAATAAAAATTAAATTAAAATCAATAAATTGGGGGGGGGGCGGAAGTGGCTTCGAGATTTGCTTTAGCTGAGGTTCCATGGAAAGTTTAAAACGGCTCTGAATTTTTCTGAAATTGGAAATAATTACATTGCTTGAAATATGAAAAAAAAGCATATTTAATCAGTACAAATTTACAATATAAGTGTAGATGTATATTTTGAAATGTGACCAGAACTTCATTCATCAAGATTTTTAATGACTTATTTTACATATAAGAACGATTTTTTTAAAAAAATTAAAATTTCTGAAAAATGTATAATACATATATTAATGTAAAAATCATTTTTTATTCTGTTTTATTTTTCAGCAGTAGATTTGGGTTATGGTTTAATAAATAGTGCATGTAAAAAAAATTAAATTTGAATTCAGCTAACATCTCTTACAGATTTTCACAGATGCAAATGATTATTAGCAAAATATTAATATACTTCTGTTTTAATAGGCTGTTTCTTTTTGCACTGTTCTTATGTACTGTGTGCTTGCAATATTTCATATGCAAAATGAAAAGTTATATAATGAACAAATAATTTATCTTTATCAGAGTACAGATTTAAAAAAAAAAATGCAACAACTTTGAAATTAAATCTACGATATTAAAGAGAAAATATTAAATTTATAATGGCGCTTCTACTTTGAAACTGATTTTTTTCGAAACTTATATAACATGGAAACTTAACATCCGTGGATAAAAGCTTTTTTTACTATTTACGGCATTTCAAGAATTGCTTTTGCAACTATTTCCTTCTTACAAATCATTTCAATATCACTAACCTTATTTAATTGTACTTCAAACTTAAGAAACAACCTTTTTTTAAGTGCCTGTATTAAATAACATATATTTCAGTGTTCGAACTTAATGAATTAAACAAACGAATCAAGAAGAAATAAAGCAAAAACTAAAAAACCCAAACTCTTCCGTTCAACGCAAATCGCTATATTTATGTAAAGTAATAATGCATTTATATCTGAAATGCAGAAGAAATGATTATTGTTTCGAAGAGGATACAATATTTATATGAGAAGAAATATCATTCGTCATTGATTTTTATCATGCATTTTTAAATAAATTGATTGAAAAACAATGCATTTTTCATAAAAAAAGCAAAGTGGAAATTTTTTAGATAGTATTAATACGCATGAAATTGTATTAATGAACGTATCATTATTCGATAATGCGTTAAATATCATGTTAACTTTCGCCAAATCTGACACTTTTAGATAATGTTTAAAATGTTGCAACCTATTCTAGAACTAACCCTTATCAGTAACACAACTGCCCTTGGAAACAAGACCATTGATTGACAGTTTTATGATCGGTGCGGAAAGTGTACTGTACGGAAAAGTCCTACAGCCAAAATTTCTTTTTATATAGCAGCAGTTGTTCTATTTCTCTCATTTTCTTAATCTTATTTTGCAGGAAAAATTTCAAAATGAAGTGGAAAATATTTGTGTATCTCATGAGCGTTATTTTGCCATTTGTGTTGCTTCCATTAGCGTTGTCTTCACACCAAGTAAGTGCAGAACAAATTTTGGATTTTTCTTAACTTGAAGGGAAAAAAATGTTATAACCCAGGGTATTTTAAACCAAGGGTCGCAATAATAAATATACAATTTATTTTATTTTTCATTTGAATTTAAAAACTCAATTTATTTTAAAAGTAGGATTTGTGATCATAAATGTACAAATTCTATATATTTTTTTTAATTAAAAGAAGAAAACGTAATAACCCGAGTTATTTTAAACCGTGGGATAATGAATGTACATTTGTACGTGGTGATAATGAATATACATGAATATACATTTGATATATTCATGTATATTCATTATAACCAATATGAATATACTTTATAATGAATATACATGATAATGTATGATAATAAATATACATTTTTTTACTTTTTTTATTTGAAGAAAAAAAATGTAATAACTCAGGGCAGTTTAAACCGAGGGTCGCGATCATAAACATGCAATTTTTTTATTTTTTTTTTATTGGAAGGAAAATATTATAACCCAGGGTATTGTAATGTCTTAATCCTGCCCGATCAAATAAAAGAGCAGCGTAAAAAACGATTCCTTTATTTGCAGCCTTATATATGTACACAAAAAAAACTCGTTCAGATATAGGTTAATATTATTTACAAAATTTTTACGACAGTTGAAATTTAATTATGAAATAATTCCTCAATCAATTCGAAGAATAAATACAAAAAAAAAAAAAATGCTAACTGGCTGTTAGTTCAAGCGGCTACTCCAGAGGTAGCTCCAGAAATTCACCGATCTTTATTTGGTGGATCTTAACACAGAAACCCGAATCACACGAAGTTTCTCACAAAATAAGGAACACCTTCGAACAATCGCGGCTCTCCGACTCCTCCTTAAAACGGCTCTCACTGCTCTGCTCTTCATCATCAAAAAATACTTCATTTTATTTCCGATAAATCTCCGCCTCTCATTTTCTCATTGGTGCAATTGAGCTATTTATCACCCAATAGCTGTTCAGCAATGCATCCTCACTGGTTTCTAGTCGATCGTGGGAATATCTATTAATGATTCATCTTTGTTCCTGACCCTTTTCGAACACATGTTAATTATAGTCCCTTCATAATGGAAAAAAAGTTTAAGATCTGCATGGCTTGATGTTCTTCTTCGTTGAATATATGATAGATCTCTATGGAACGACGAAATAAGGATGACGAATATTTCAAGAGCGGTTATTACGTAACCAATATCAAAAAGTCACAAATGCAAGTGATCAATACTTTTCAAAGAGGGGTGTGATTCAAATCCTTGATACGATCTTACTGATGATATTTCGATTACAGGTTTTGGATCACGATAGAAAGTAAAAATCGATACGATATCACTGAAATTTGTCGGAGCGGTGACTGCACTGGAAAGTAACAATCGATACGATCTGTCCAATGGAAGCTCTCGAAAGTAATCTGTGATTGGATTGAAAAGTGAACGGACCGGTTATTGGAATTATCGTATCGTATCATTGAATAGCATATCACTGAAATTTATCGGAGCGGTGATTTCACCGGAAAGTGCGAGGCTTCACTGGAAAGTGCGAAGTCACCGCTCCACTTTACGGGAGTGACCGATATTCGTATTTGATGATGCACTATTCCATACAGATCACTTTTAATTGCTCGTGACATGATTGACTTTGAATACATGTATTCTGTTTACTACTGGCCCCATCTATTGGTAGAATATAGGACTAAAGTAAACATTTTAAAGAAATGACATATATTTTTAACTCACCTTTTCCAGAAAATGGTTCACTCTAATAAATAAATTAAATAAATAGTTTTGAGAAAAAAAATAAAATTTTAAGAAGTAAGCTGAAACAGATAAATTAATTCAATCACACGTTACTTAAATTAGTAAATTAAGTATTAATTGCAATTAATAAATGTTATATTTAATATTAAGTAATAATTTTTAATTAATAATATGATTGAAATAACAGATATTTGGAACGCATATTTAAAAATAACAATAGCAATAGTATTTGTTATTCAAAAAATCGTGGATTATGCATCTCTACGACGAAATGCACATTTGCTGTTCTTTATCTTGATACCACTAATGACCCGACACAATGGCTCTGCTAGAGAAGAGGATGCCCCATCTGGCAATCCGGAGGCACTTAACAATGTGTGTGTGTGTGTGGGGGGGGGTAACAGCTGACGATACATCTGACCGTAATGCCAATTATCAAATGAGGGAAATGGGGAATTTTACAGTATTTTAAATTATATTTGCAATCATAAACATACAATACTTAAATTTTTTTAATTAGGAGAGAAAAAATTATAACTCAGGTTATTTTAAACTAAGAGTCACAATCATAAACATACACGTTTTATTATTTTGTATTAGTAAAAAATGTGATAGCCAAGGTTATTTTAAGACCAAAGGCCCGATCATAAACATACAATTTTTTATTTTTTTTTATTAGAAGAAAAAGTTGTAATAGCCTAGGATATTTTAAATTGAGGATCGCTATCATAAATACGATCAGAAATAATTACGAAAAAAGTAAGAAAAATATTAACATCATGAAGGCATTCATATCACTTTTACTTTTCGAAACTTAATTTTCGTAGTGTTTTTCTAAATCCTTATGTTTTTCCTGTGTTTTTCTAAATCAAGTTATAAACTACAGAATATTATTCCCATTCTAAAAAAAAATTGACCTTTATACAAAATGCTTTCATCTCAATTTATGGAATAAAAATCTTCAAATTTTGTTGCAATTGAAGAAATTTTAAAAAGAACTGAATTTGAGAAAGACAAGATTTTAGAAAGAGAATTGATTTTCTAATATTTAAGCAATTATTTTCCTTTTAGGAATTGCAGTGTGCATATGTAATGATAATAATTGCTGCTTATTGGATATTGGAGCCAGTTTCAATTGCTGCAGTTGCAATGCTTCCTATGGTCCTTTTCCCAGTATTAGGCATCATCAGTGCAACAGAGGTCTGCAAAAATTACATGAAGGTAAATTTTATTGTTTGAATATCACAAATTTCAAATGTTAGCTGCATTCGAAGACTCTCTCTATGTTGTTACGAATCTGTAATGTTACTTCCCAGCTATTAACTCTGTTAGTTCCATTGCAGGAAAGACCGTTTTATGATCACCTGATCATGATTTGGATGCTGATCGGATGCTGGATCAGTAATCACCCCCCCCCCCCCGGGGCTTAGTGAAAAATTTGGTGACTTTGGCGACAAAATAGACACCAGAATTTTTAAGAATTTTGGCTATAGAACCAACAGGGCCTCAAATATGCTTGATTGTTCGAGAACCTTCTCTGCCCTTCCCCAGAAACTATAAAAAGGCTAGCAGTCGAAGTAATAGACAGTCGTAGAGAGGTTTAGAGTCTCATAGGGAGTAAACGGCGAATTAGTTAGATCAGTCCAGCGAAGCTCAGACGTTGAGTGGAACTCAAGCCATTAGTAAATTGAGCTGTGAGCCGCATCCTGGAGTTTATTATAGAAGCAGCATCGAGTAGTGCGTGGATTAGCCAATCGTGTATTAGGGAGTCGGCAGTTGGATACAACTAAAGCGAGGAGACAGTGGAGAATTACAGGAATTTGGAGAGACCGTAGAGAGTAGCTATGAAGATTCCCACTTCCTGCTGAATTCTATCTGGCCGCTTTGTGTGCTGTGATTATTGTCAGCTACTGATTACTATTTGTGGGCTGCTGTTTGTACTAAGTGTGCTGCTGTGTATTGCTTGTGCATGTTTCGGCTGTGTTTTATCGTCTATGTCTTCGTGTTTTCGTATTAATAAACATCGTCTTTAGCTATTGAGGCTTGTTGTCTGTGTTGCACCACGCACCCACTACAAGCGTTGACTTTACGGATTTAGTGAGGGGAAGTTCCGTAACAATATGAATGAAATCCTCTGTTCATAGGTTACAGCGATGTATCTATCAATATATTTTTAATCATAAAATTGCGATAAACATTTTGGAAGTTCTATTTTAGAAGCCGTATGCGTGTTTTCTTTTATTATGCATATGAATTTTTCTAATTAAATATCAGTAGAAATATTATAGTGCTAATAAAAACATAAATGTCTAAGTATTCTTGCGATATATGCTTAATTAAATGCTTCATTTCTTGTATTGTAATTTCACTATTTTTTTCTTCCTTATGTAAATATAATATGCATTTCTTTCTTAGCTTTCAATGACTGAAGAAAATCTATAAAATTAATTATTTAATGAAATTAATCTTTTCTATTTATATTATTTGTGTACCAGAAAATTTAAAAAAAAAAATATTTTTCGCGAAGCGTTTACTTGAAGACTACTAGTTCTGAAAATTACTATTTTAGTATAATTTTAAGCTGAAAACGATCCATTAATTAAGTGAAATAACAGAAATAATGACATAAATTAAAGACATAATAAAAAGACATAAAAAAAGTCATTTTGACTGTGTGTGTATGTTTCACATTTTCTAAATGACATGGATGATTTCAATCAAACTTCGTACATTTATTCATTAAGGTATCTTATTCTTTATATCGCCAACTGTTCAGAGTACAAAAGTTAACTAAATATTCAGTTAATTTGAAATTAATCGAAATGTCGTCCTTTTTCTTTGGCAATGCCAAAGGAAATTATCCTACAAGAAATATTTTGATATCATCTTAAAATTCAACCTTTTGCCATTTCAGTGATGTCAAATTACTTTCTGTGCAATTTTTTTCAAATGTTTTAATTTTTTTCAAAAGTTAATATAGGATTTTCTGAAATACGGAAGACACAAGTCTTCAATCTAATATACTATTATTTTTTTGAAATTCATATTTTTTGAAATTATTATAATTGATTAAAGGTAATTATTTAAGAGCGTATAAAAGAAATTAAAGAAATAAAAGAAAAACTGGCATGCCTTCAACTTAAGCGATTACTAGCCAGCAAAATCCAAGGGCAGTCAATCAAATGATATAGGGATTGTATGAATTATGGCAATCTATATAGAATTAGTTTTACATTCAAAATATTAAGATAAATTCATTCTAATTTCAAGCAAACCCGGGTTTATATTCTATTTAGTTGATAATAAATGGTATATGATTGCGTTCTACAAGCCACATTGTTTGACCCAGGCATATATATACATTGGTGGTGAAAATATGAAATTTAGAGCAATTTTCTCTGAAATTTTTACCAGTTTGAATTAATTAAAAATTGAACGAGACTTTGACATTTTACTGTGATAACTTTCAAAAAATATTATTGGACAAGAATAAATTTGTCATCCCCTTAAAACTAAAAAAATCTTTTTAATGATTTCTATTTTAATTGCCGTGCAATTTTTTCTAAATTGTAACAATTATCAAAATTTGTTTTTGCATAATCTGCAACAATAATTTGCATTTTTGAAATAAAATTAATTTTTTTTTCATTATTTAATGTAATACTCAATCGTGCGATTTTTTTTCATTATTGGAAGTAGGGATTGCAATACCGGTATACCGGGATACCGAATACCGGTATTTTGAGCCATTTGTACAATTTTGTAATACCGGTATTCACAAGTTTAAATACCGGTTTTTCGGTATTTACTAGAAATTTTTAAAATGGTCTCCACTATATGTTCAGGGATCGCGAACGTAGCAAAATAGTATACATTTTTGTTGTTATGTCTCCGTGACAGGCGAAATTAATTAGCTGATTAATTGCTTAAATCTAAATTAGCGAAACATGGATTATCCCTGAAAGAAAATATTTTATCCATAACGACTTATGGAGCAACAATTATGAAAAAAGTTAGAAAGTTGATTGGTGCAAATCAGCAGTTGTGCTATGCACATGGATTCAATTAGGAGTAATAGATGTATTATACCAAAAAAATAAAGAACAGGAGAATCCAAATACTGTGGATATAGAAACTTACGATTCCAACTTTGAAGAGAGTAAAAGTGAGAGTGATATTGACAATGAAGATAATGACAATGTAATTGTTGAATAAGATATTGCTAATGACGATGAAATATTAATCTATCAAGAATTGCTTCCTATAATTTATAAAGTTCGAAAAAATGTTAAGATATTTAAACGTTCCCCTATAAAAAGGATATATTACTAAAATATATATTAACTGAAAATAAAACAGAATATATGTTAATATTAGATTCTAAAACACGTTGGAACAGTTTACTCCTAATGATGGAACGATTTTTGAAACTGAGAAATCCAATCCAAAAAGCAATAATCGACTTAAACCTGTAAATTATTTTTTCAGATAGTGAATTCGACTTAATATCCAGAACTATATCAGCTCTACTTCCAATAAAACTGACTATTGAGGCATTATGTCGGAGAGATTCTAATAACAGCTAATGCAACAATAAATTTCATGTTGTAGTCACTGAAAGAACAGCACACATCACTATCTAAAGAATTATATATTACATTGAAAAATGGCACAGAAGAAAGTCATACCGAAATAGAATATGTCTTTTGGTATTTACATAATTATAATGATTTTAAAAATGAAAATGAAAAAGAAGAAAAGAAAATAACAAGTTCAAATCTGATTAAGTTTAGAGTAAATTTTCTTAAAATTTTTTACCCACAAACCTATCCACATTCAGAAGAATTCGGTTCAATTATCCAAGATTATGATGTCACTACTGTCGATAGTGAAAAGAAATTGTCTCTTGAACAAAAATTAGAATTAGCGATAAATAAAAAAAAAATTCAACGAACCAAAATACAATACAGAAATCAGCTATATCCAAAACCATCCGACGAGAAATCGATTTATTTGAAGATGAGGGATTTAGAGGTAAATACTTTAAAAAAATATATCGCGCATTGCTAACAGTACCACGAGCTAGCGTAGATGCCGAAAGAGGGTTTTCGACAGCTGGCAATTTTTACACAAAATTACTTTTCAGGTTTAATGACAGTACAATTGATACATTATGTTTTTTTAAGATCCCATTTCAAAAATTTGTAATAGTACCACAGACTAAATAGTGATATTTACACTTTTTTTGTGATTTAAATAAATAAGATGTTCCTTTACTTTTTTGTGATTATATACTGTTATAATTTATAAGTTACAAATTATTTTTTGGGATATTTACACTCTTTAACAAAACTGGCAAATAAAACAATGAAACACCTGTGTTTTCTTTCTTTTTCTAAAATTTCTAATACCGGTATTAAAACCGGTATCCCAGTATTAAGATTTAGAAAATACCGAATACCGGTATTGAAATTTTGGTCCGGTATTGCAATCCCTAATTGGAAGCTGTCCCCCTCCCCAGAATGAGTACTGTATGTTTCCTCTTATTATCTGTGCAGTTTATTTAAGAAGCAAAGCAGTACGGAGAAGTCAACATGCAATTAGAAAATAGATTACCACCCGATGTTTTTATTAGCTCTATGATGTTTTGGAACTTGAACTCAATAGGGAGGTTCATGTGCGCGCATGTAAATTGAAAAAATAAAAAGACCAATTAAAATAATGCTTTATGATCATCAAAATTCGATAATAAAATATACCTTATTACGAAAAAAAATGAACTTTCTATGAATAAAAGATTTAATTGAAGCTAATTTTTACCAATATTTCCGGGGAGCCAGCTGATCACCAAAGGTGGCTGGTATTAATAAATGTTCTACTAAAAGATTTGAATATATTTTTGTGATCACAGGAAGGCTACATGGCATTCATTGGAGGTGTGATGGCTGCCTTATCGATGGAGAGCTGTAAACTGCACGAAAGAATTGCTCTCAAAGTTCTGCTTCTAGTCGGTGCAGAGATTAAGTGGTGAGGATCAGTTTTTTCCTAGATATATTCTTTTGATATTTAGTAAAGTGTTTCAAATAAAATATTTTCATAACAGGCTTCTTCTTGGTTTAATGCTTACAACGACGTTCATGTCCATGTGGATGTCTAACACAGCAACAACAGCATTAATGGTCACCATTGTTGACGCCTTGGTTGGAGAAATCAGTTCGAATACGACAGAAATGCATCTAGATGAGAGTAAAACATTCTTCTTAAATTATGTTATTTGAATCATTAAGTGATATTTAATTGAGGTTATAAATGATTTCTTTCATTCTTTAATTTCCATAACTAAAAATCTTTCTTTAAATATACTATATATGTTTCCACACACACACACACACATGATGGACTAAAAACAAGCACTCTGCTATGGGGTCTACCAAATACATATATATTTAGCATCATACAAAGATAATGAGATGCGCACATAAGCAAGCAAGTGCGCGCAATAATTTTAAACTAGCTCTGTTCTTTAAATAATGTCCTAATCACTTTAATCTCACTTCGGTATAACTTTGATTTCAAAGTTGCGCTAGCTATTAATTTTCCCGCTGAATGAAAATACCGGTCTAAAAATTCTTTAAACAATTATACAAGATCGGACACTCGTTCTTTTAGCCTTTCTACGTACCTATTCGGTTCGTCGTTCTGTTCTCGCCATATCGTGGATGAAAAAAGCTAAAAATTGCAATATATTTAAGAAAAATTAATCAATAAAAGGCACAAAAACAAGTCAATGACTGCTCCTTCAATCCAAGTTATATATCCATAACCGATCGAGCTATGAAGCCTCGAATCTCATTATTTTAAGCCAATGAATGTCTACTTTGTGGAAGTGATGTTTGTTGATTGGTGGATCTACCTAGAGTTGACACGAAATAAAATTAACTAAAATGAAGAACTTCAGTGATTTTTAACTCAAGAAGTACAGATCACAGATGAATCGATCATTTTTTTTGTTTCGATATTAATGCGTCGAAACTATTTTACTAAATAAACCAACTGGCTGCAGGAAGCTACATAAAAGATTTCGTAGGTTTTTTTTTTCATCACTATATTTATTGAATCATGACATCTAAAAATCGTATATGGCATTTAGAACATTTTTCTAAATGAAATCATATACCTATCTCTGAAAATTTAGAAATTTGACATTTGGTCAGGATTGGAGTCGATACTTTATAGTCGTATAAGAATTGTTTTTTTTTATTTTAAATAATAAATCAATCAGATTTTAAAAATTGCATACAGATAAAATAATACTTTTCAGTAAAATAATTTAAAAATGATCATTTGAAAAATTTGACATCTTTAGATATTTTACTTATATTTTTGTTCGTTACATTACTTCTTGAAAAAAAAATGCATTTCATGTACTTTTCAGTAATATTTACCTGACGAATTAATTTTCTTGATACATAACTGCACACATGGTGTATTTTAGTACGATTTAGATAATTAAATTTATATTATGTTCATTTGCAGTTTTTCTAAAAATTAAGCTCGTCTGTTAGTTTTGCTAGCTCTTTTGAAAAGAACAGATTAATAGTCCAGATAATTAAATTCATCTTTCTGATAATTTTTGCATTTTACATTTTTTAAAAAATTTAATTGTTGGCACACTGGAAAATTCTGAATTTATAACGATTTGTTTTACAGATAATGCTGTTATTGGCAGTAATTATATCTACAGTCTTGAAGAAATTGGCAAGACAAGAAATACCACTAAAAGGTAATATATATATACACTCATGTCCAAAATTAAGGTCACAAACATAAAATCTGCGAAAAATCAAAAACTATTCACTGTGTTGCCACAAAATTTGGCACAGAGGTACACTGCAATGGAAGAAAGAACATACACATAACAACACGGAAAAGATTTTAATTGGGAATTAAGAAACAGGGTATATCAAAAAGTGTTAAATTATGAATCAGAGATAAAGCATTTATCTCGAGGAAAGCCTGTCTAATATGGAGTGTGACCACCGTGCACTGCTATACAAGCTTCACAATGAGCTTTCATGCTGTTTATGAGGGTGTCAATAAATGTTTGGGATAACAAAGCACATTCTTCTAAAATAGCGGATTTTAACTCTTGGAGGGTATTAGGAGAAGGGTTACGCTGTGCAACGGCTCTTCCGAGATCATCCCAAACATGTTCAATAGGGTTAAGATCCGGAGTACTCGAGGGCCATTCCATACGTCGAATATCCTCTTCTTCAAGAAAATCATCAACGATCTGGGTTCTGTGTGGACGCGCGTTATCGTCCATAAACATGAAGTCTGGGCCAAAAGCACTCCGGAACAACCACACATAGGCTTCAAGCGATATGCATTGCTTCCTTTAGCGATATGCATTGACAGTACCCGCATCGAAGACGTGCAGTGGTGTACGACTGCCCAACATTATGCCACCCCAGACAAGGATTCCTCTGCCATCAAATCTGTTGATTTCTTTTACGTAGGAGGGATGATAGCGAGCTCCTCGCTCTCTCCAGATGAATATTCGACGAGTGCCACTCTGTGTGGTAAAACTCGACTCATCACTGAAAAGAAAACGCCCCCATTCTTTCTGTACCCATGACTGATGTGTTTGGCACCACAACAACCGGGCTTTTCTGTTGGGTGCAGTCAAAGGGACGCATTCAACTGGTCGCCGGGCATAAAAAGCCCTCTCTGCTAGACGTCTGTATACTGTTTGTCTGGAAATTCTTATTCCAGAATCAACAGCAAGGTCAGGAGCAAGTTGAGGAGCCGTTGTCAGCCTATGCCATCGTGCGCTAAATGCCAAATAGCGATCCTGTGCAGATGTCGTTGCTTTGTGACGACCTTGGCCGGCCTTCCTGGTTACAGTACCACTTGTTTGGAATTGATTCCACAACCTGGATACCACTTTCGGTGCCACTTGTAACCATCGAGCCACCTCCGCCTAAGACTGCCCAGCTTCAAGCCTGCCAACGGATCGCCATCTCAAGGAATCGTCTAAACGATTACGAGAACTCACTCACTGGAAACAGGTTAAATTTTTAGTTTTAATGCAATATTCATAAAATTGCAGGCAAAAATCCCAGAGGCTTAAACGGTCTAATTTCAGTAGTTCCTCAAAAACTAATGCTAAACAACATTTTTTCCCACAACAAAGGTTAATATCGTGTTACAGCTCCTTCACAATATATAAAATATAATTTGTTTAAATTTTACTGGTAGCCATTTAAAATTACTTTGAAAAACACTTTTGTGACCTTAATTTTGAACATGAGTGTATATATGCAATATAGTTTACTTAACAAACAAGCAGGATGCTGAGATAAGATGTATATTATTTTAAACATTGATAATAAAAATAGGAAAAAAGTGAAATTTAATTCAATTTTCTGTAAAATTTAACAGTTTTTATTTTAATAGTTTTATCGAAGAATACAATAATTTATTTTTCGAATAATTTATTGTAAAATAATTAATTAATAATTATTTAATTATAATTTATTTTTCGTTTTGATTTTCGAATCTTTGCGTTTCAGTTCTTTATGAATTAGGAAAACACAGTTTTGGAATTATGTCAGTCTATCGGTCTGTATTTTTATCTATTTATGAACATGATAATTCAAAAACATTTTGACTTTATGGATGAAATTTATCATATCTTTCCACTACATTTGAATGAAACCTATTCAGAGGAAATCTGTTTGGCTATTAGAGTACAGAGGAAATCGATAACTACAGTACGTACAGAACTGTATAAACAGTATTTGACACAGATTTTTACTATCTAAAATGTGAATCAGTATCAAATTTTGATCCAAATCGAATAATAATCGATAATCTGTTATCTGTATTTTGGCATACAGATAAAAACTCAAAACTCAATAAGTATATAGAATTTAGTATGCGATTTTGTGATTACGATTCAGCAGAAGAATGCCTCCAACTCCAACTTGATGTTTTATATTGAGAGTAATGGCTATTTATTCCTTCTCTCGCCGCAAACTATATTTCCTTATATTTATTCGTATTTTTGTTATTAATATTTAGAATAACAAATATCTTTCACGAATATCTTGCATTCCTTATTCATTCTTTAGGATAGAGAATAATAATGTTAAAAAATTACGCAATTTTTAAAAGCAAGTGTTTTATTAACATATTGTTTAAAAATTGAAAAACAAGCAATTTAGTTATAAAAGTTTTCTGCAATATTTTTGAACCTATAATATTTTCTTTTAACATTAAATATTAAGCGATGATGAATTTCATCTTCCAAATATGCCGAGATGATGAATTTCATCTTCACTGAAATTTAGTCATTATTCTATCTAAGCACAATGCTGGAAATATTACTAATTTGACTCTGTTTTTGCTCTAGCTGTCTGCTTCAGTTGGAAAATTGGGAACGTTGTCTCTTCGACTTCCTTCAAAGCTTTCATAATTTGAAGCGCTTTTTTTTGTTAATAAAGGCATATTGTTACAGATTATAAAGGGTAAAAGGAAGGATATTGTTACAAATTTAAAATTATGCAATTTGTATCAATTCGTGACCAGCTCTACCCGATGGATTAAGTTCAAAAGTTGACACACATTTATAATTTGTGCGAGAAATATTTTCCAAACTTTATTTATTTAGTTTTTTCATCGTTGAAAAGGTTTCTAAATACAGCACTAGACTTAAAGGAATATAACCAAAATTTGATACTAAATTTAAATTTGGATGTTGAGAATTATATATCAAATTTTATCTCTCTCGCTCTTTAAAATTTTGAGTTCCCATATTCCCATATGTATAAAAACAAATCGACAGCTTTTTCAATGAGCAAGTTTATCAAAAACATGATACAGCGCTTAAGTTTTAAGCAATTTAGTTATGTTTAAGTTTTAGTCAATGAACTAAATCTTTATTGATTAGCGTTTTCCGGGTTTGAGTTGCCATAAACACAAATTTTGATGTTGAATGATGGATTAACAGATATACACATACAAGCACAGTTTCAAAAATAAAGTTCTCGGACTGACAAGTTGAAATTCATAAATATATGAAGGTCAAACTTTTTAACGATTACAATATTTTCTTCCGAGAATGTTTTCAATATTTTCTTTGTATCCAAAGAAAAAAAAAACAGTGGGAGTAATATTCCCAAAAATTTCTCGCATATTCTCTGATAAACTTGTCATGTTAGAGAAAGTCTTACATAGCCTTGACGTACAATAGTTATAAAATATTTACTTTCGGCGTTGTAACATTCCCCGTTTCTCAGTACTGATAAGACATTTACAGCCAGTTGTGTCGTCGCTGTTACTTACTAAACCCCTCGAGATTGCCAGATGGTGGATCTTTTCACCTGGGTGGTCTCGCATCTGTTCATTAGCGACTACAATGACAGACCACATGTGGAATTTCTCGTCAAAGAGGTATTGATAGTACCTTCAAAGAGAAAGGGGTGTCCAATCATCTGGATGCTAGATGTTTCTCTTTGTGAAAGGACCTTCCCACGACCCACTGGCGCCGCTCAGAGAGTATATGGCTGAATCCAAATTGGCCGAAAGAGAGCTCAAATGACCAATGTAAATTAAGAGGCCGAGATTGTCGCCGAAATAAAGTGCGGAGATTTTTTTAGGAGGGAGAGAAGAAACGAATTGCAGTAGACGGTTGGACTACGCTCACGAGTTCGGAGTCTGAGAAACTACCCCTGGAGTGGTCGTGTTGATATGATGGAGAACTGAGTTTCAAGAAAAACCTTCGATTTTGACTGTTGTATCTCCTACTACAGGTGTAAATAACTATTTATTTAACCATGATTAGAACAAGTTTTTCTTTGTATATATAGGGCTGTAAAATAAAGAATTGTTTGGAAATTCTGCTTCGTTATTTGATCAGTCAAGATCAGGACATTACAGCGTGAACTTAACATTTTTACTGAATCTATCGTCTCATATTTGGCAAGAGCTTTGGTGAATAATCCCTGGCACGTGTTAATAGTATCCAAAAATCGAATTTGTCTTTTAAACACGTTTTACTCAACCGATTAAAACAAAAATTTGATTCAAAATTACATTTGTAGTCACAAAATCCCATATCAAATTTGATATATTTAAGTCGTTGGGTTTTCAAATTATCATATTTGCAGGCTTCTAAAAGTAGAGATCCACCGACAGTCAACCATTAGTGGGATTTGGCTCAAAATTTGATAGGTATCACTTTATAGGTGATACTTTAAATGTTAAATCTGTGTACTTAATTTTATCTATATACTCTTCGTTTTATAATTATCATGACTTATATTCGGAGAGTCAAACAGACGGACTTCCTCTAAACAAATTTTACTCAAAATGTAAAAGAAATCTTCAAATTTGATTTAACCCTTTCTAGGGCCGTGGGAAGTATGCTTCCCACCAAATTTATCAATCTTGGTATGAATTTATGTAGGTTGGCATAAGTTTCTGACAATTTTTTTTAGAAAGATAGAAACTTAGATGCTTTAGTTCTTTATTTTACACAAAATGGTGCCTTGATTTGATACTTAATTATTAATGACCCAAATTAATTAATCTAATTAAATTTATCCAATAAGCTAAAGGAATCCCTTTTCTTATTCTGATTTAAAACCTAAAAATATTTTAACATAATATGACTAGAAAAAAATGGCCCTTTAAAGGGTTAAAGATCGTATACCAAATTTCGTCCATCTAGCTCAGAGCGTTTTTGTCACAGACAGACGGATGCATACTTTCCAAAAATGTGTTTTTCGAACTCGGAAAGGCCTAAAACGTAGAGATTCTTAAAAGTTGCGAATTTCAAATATTTTTGACGATCGCTCAATTTCCTGTATAATGCGTATACGAGAAAGTTAAAAAAGAAAATGAAGAAAATCTAAAATATGTGTACTAAACAAATAAAACCAATGCAAGACGAATTCAAAAGATATTTCTGTTAAAAGAGGGCATACTTCATACTAAGGCAAGTATTTATCGAAGTTTAATTTATGAATTTTTATTTTGCTTTAATTAATTTCTTTAGTATAGTATAGTATAGTTTTTGTACCCAAAGTGTTATTGTAAATTTAACTCGCTGTTATATTTTAAGGAGTCTTCTTTTTTCCTCATAGCAAAAGAAATAAATCTTGTGCTTTGAGAATAACATTACTTCTGGGTGTCTGCTATGCCGCCAATATTGGAGGAACTGGAACATTAATAGGAACCGGTTCAAATTTGGCGTTCATAGCAATGCTTGAAAAGTATGTTGTACTATTTTTTTTCTTTATATCGTCATTTTAATATCAAAAATTTAGATAAATAGAAATGATTCAAAATTATAATAATTTTGATTCATAGATAAATAGTAATTATTTAAAAATATCATTATTTCGACAGTTATTGTTTTAGTTTACTAAATTTTATGTTCTATATTATACCAAGAATAGAACTGAAAATTTTGTAATTCTCTTTTTTTTAAAACTGTCTTAATAAATTTTATCATCATATAGAGGATAAGAGATTCTCCATACCACATCAGACGTTTGATGTGGTATAATTCTGAAATTTCAAGGAGTGGTGTATTATTGTAATAATGATATTTCAGAATTTTTACAATTTTATCGTCAATTTTTTTGAATAAAATTTTGATTTTATTGAGTAGATTCTGAATCTGAGAAAAATTGGTATTAAGTTTCCGAAACAATTACGATTATCAAAAACCTTATCTCAAATTAGGCTATAAGTAAAACTAATCATCCAAAATTTGCGAAACTGTTCGGAAAACTGCATGAATCATGGGCATTTGTTCCGGCAAAGAAAAAAAATAGTTTACGTATTTCTACACCAGATGACGTTGTATCAAGAATACTTGTAGGAAACAAGTAATTGTGTTTGGCATCACATTGTAAATGCTATAAAATCGAGAGCTTCGCAGTGATCTCTTTGTGTTTGCTACCTTCCCGATTCCCATATGTTAAGTTATGCGATGATTGGTTGTGGAACATTTGCGACTAAGTAATATTAAGTAATGACAGTGTCCGTCAGTGATTATGACCGTCTACTAAGTAATGACAGTGATAATATAAGAGCTGTAACTGGAGTTAGAAATAGTATTTCAAGGCATGTACTAAACATTTACACGCACACATTTTGGCAAATACAGAACATGCCAACTTACATTTTCATATAGTTTCTGGAAATGTTGGCCATCACGCGGAACATATTTTGTTGTAAATTTCTCGTGTTTCATTGGGTTTTTTTTACAGCATATTTTGTTTCAATAAAAATAATTGACATTTTGCAAGTGTGAAAAAATAGTAATTACCGTGAAACTGTTTTGAAAAAAAATAAAGACTGAAATAACTTTTATACACGCCTATATCTTAGATGCCAAATCCGTTTAATAAATTTTATTAAAACAGATCTTTCATGTAAGTATCCTGATACCGTGTGCTCGAGTAGTCAGCTAAACAGAATGGATTTATAAGGACCTATAGCTCAGATGCCAAATCTGCATAACAAATTTCATTTATACAGATAATTCTTGCAAGACTACACAATAGCTGAGACAAAATGCTACTTGTCAAAATCAGCCGAAATTATTCTTTCAAAATTGTTCAAAAGTGCAGTTCTCACGAAGAAAATCCAAACCACAGGATCCAAACGGACGCATACAGATTTCTAACTCTGCAGTGTTTGTTCATATGCTTATACATGTCATAAAAATGTTCACAATGTAATTTATCATTTTTTTTTCTTTTCAACTAGTAATCTCATTTCTCTGTAAGTTCAACCCATAATCACCATTTAAGTATTCTTGTCCCCCTTCGTTTAGTTATTACTTCACCAAAAATTGAATACAGTCGTGTAGGATTCGACACCAATGGTGTTCTCTCTGGAGATCCCTGGATGGTTTGTCGTCTCTTTCTTTCTTGTAGCATTTTTTTCCTTCCTTCTATCTTGTGCTCATCCAACTGGTTAGATAACTTAGTGTTATAGGCACAGGATGGCGTTATGTATGTTACTTTGTGTTCGAGCAGCCAGCCAAACAGGCGCCCAGTGAACGGACTTTGTACAAAATTTGATAGAAATGTACAAATTGAATATAAAAGCCACATACAAAACTTGACCCTTCTAGATCAAACTATTGTCTAGTTATCATGTTCCCAAAAACATAAACATAATCCAAAATTTGTGTCTTGGGTTCAGGAAGGTCTGACATGTAGGTCCTCAAATCTCGAGTTCGAATATTTTTAGGATTAAAATATTGTTACAAACAGTAATGTTGCTTCCCAGCACTGTTAATTCTATAACCGGAAAGACTGATTTACAATCATATGTATTGGGTGCTGCTCGATTGCCGAGGCAGTGATCCCAGAGCTTGGCGACAAACTTGGAGACCATCTGGCGACTTTGGCGACAAAATGGATAATGCTGGAAACTTCGAGAATTTTAACGACATACAACAGGAACTGAGATACGCCTGATTGGCCCAGAAGGTTCTAGGACCACCTCCCGGGAATTATAAAAGGCCGGCAGAACTATAAAGGAATTATAAAGACCAAGCTCTGGGATCACTGACTCAACACCCGAACAGCACCCAATACTAATCGGTCTTTCCGTTCTGAGAAGCAACATTACTGGTTTGTAACAATATTTTCTATTTGTGTGTATCATACACGAGAAAATAAATACTATTCTACTAAGTAATTATAAATCAGATTTGTAAAAGCTTTCTATTTCATAAATAATTTTTAAATTGAGTCTTAAACAATATCTTGCCTGTAATTTCTTTGAGAATCTATATGCTTAAGACATTATCTATATTGATTCATTTTCGTTATGTTAAAGTAACGATGTCTTCTTATGCGATATAATAAAATAATTTTGCATATTAAAAAAGGTTATTGTTTTTAGAATTTATCCAGGTAGCGAGGAAATTTCTTTTGCCACTTGGATGATGTACAATGTACCTGGAGTATTTTTATGTACTATCATTGGTTGGTTCTACCTATGGCTGATAAACATCTACTTCTCGTAAGTACAACATTTTAATGGAAAGGCTACAAATTGTTTGAACGAAGATTGAACAAGTTACGCGAATTAACATTGTTATCTCTGCGTTAATAAAAGCCAATTTTTCATAAGAAAATGAACAGTATATTAATTAAATAATGTGTTTTAATCTTGTCTGAAACATTTCGAATGGTTTCATGAAAGTTACTGAAGTTTTTACTTCTATTGGGAAGTATCTATGATAGAAAATAATTACTACATTTCTGTGACTCAGTTTTATTAAGTTACTCCAATTCTATTTTTGCTTTTATTTTGGAACTGTTAACTCTTTCAATTAATGAAAGATTAAGAAAGTTAGTCGGTTTCCATAAACAGATTAATATGCTTAGCAAACTAGATGGCCAAAGTGACAAGTAAGAATTATAATTTGCTAGTGGTAAAACCAATACCAGATAACAGAGAGAAAATTTGCTGTGATCAATTAATTATCGTGATTATTCCCAAAATTTTAAATATTTTGACCCAGTTTATGGAAACTGATTTTGTTTCAACTCATTTAATTCTCAACACATTGAATTTTTCAAGGGAAAATAACACATTTTTTCCGAAAGAGGTTTCATGTGTTTTATGGAAAATCTAATTTTGTGAAGGAAAAAACAACCCATATTTATTATTAAATATAATAAATGTTCAGATAAATGACAATAAACTGAATATTGGAATGATTATAACTTACAGAATTGAACTTTTTAGTGAAAAGGTTTATTATTATTATTATTATTTTGTGGGTGATTCGCAAGGTGAAGAGACTCTTGTTTTGTGTCTCCATTTTCTGTCATTCGGAATGAATTTTCTGTTTTGAGTATTGCGCTACTTTTTTTGCTTTATTATTGTCAAGAGATTTGATGAAGAATTTAAACCAATTATGTGGGATGGCATTCTTCCATTTTTGCAAATAATGTAAAAATATATATTTAACATCTTCTTGCGATCTATAATTTTGGATACTCTGTAACATCGTATTTCCTCTCATACATCTTTAAAGTATTGTAATGATTCCCCATTTCCCTCACATGATAATTGACTTTCCGGCCAGATGTAACATCACCTGTTTGCCCACACATCGTTAATTGCCTCCGGATCGCCATATGAGGATCCTCTTCGGAAGTGGAGTCATTGTGTCTGGTTGTTTGCTGTATCCAGATAAAGGACAACATATGTGTGTTTCGTTGTTTCATCATATCTTCTAGGGAGAAGAACGTCAAAATATCCAGATGTTAAACGTTTTTATTATGAATGGATTTCTCACATCTTCGAGGAACAATCAATCACCAGCAATCGCTGTCATTAAATATAGGTGGACTTTAGCCGGTGTCAGCGGTGAATTGAATATAATTAACATGTGTTCGGTAAGGGTCAGCTACATAGATGGATTATGAACAGACATTCCACAATCGACTGGAGATCATTGAGGAAGCATTGCTGAGCAGCCATTGGGTGATAAGGAACTCAAATGCATCAATGAGAAAGTCCGAGGCGGAGATAAGACGGAAATAAAACGCGGAAAGTTTGTTTTGAGCAATGAGAGCCTTTTAAGGAGCAGTCAGAAAGACGTTGGTGTTCGAAGGTGTTCCTGATTTTGTGAGGAACCCGTGTGATTCGGGTTTCTGTGTTATGATCCACCCGATGAAAATCGGTGGATTTCTGGAGCTATCCCTAGAGTTGCCGTTTAAGCTAATAGCCTGTTAGTGGTTTTTTTTTGTGTGTATGTCTTTATTCTCCGAATTGACCGAGGAACTGTTTCATGATTAACTTTCAACTGTTGTGTGAATTTTGTAAATAGTATTAACCTAGATGAGAACAAGTTGTTTGTGTGTCCATATATAAGGCTGTAAATAAAAGAATTGTTTGTTTACACGACTCTCTTACTTGATCGGTCAGGATCAAGACATTACAGTGGCTTCTCATTTCATCTCATTTCTCCTCCCTTTCTTTTTTATTACAGAAAAATGAAGCAAAATGACGAATCAAAGGATGAAATTTATGGAATAATTTCAAAAAGATATGGACAATTAGGCACTTTAACGTAAGTTTCTATTATCTTTCATAAATGTTTAATAGACTGTTGCCATCAGTGATGTAAAAAAAAAGATTTTCTTTTTTTTACATTTTTATGAAAATATTTATAAAGCTTTTTCTAAAACTTTTTTTTGCATATGTTTTTTATGTATTTTTAATTTTAATGCTTATTTAAAATCATTTCCTGAAATTTAGAGTAAACTCCTTTAACTAAGACAAATATTTTGAAATGAAAGAATTCAATATTTTAGTTTATATATAAACTAAACACATGTTTTATTTTTAATAAAAAATAATAATCAACAGGTTTTAATTATTAAAATTTGAATAAGTTTTCAAAATAGAATTTTTAATTTTAATTATAAAAGTACGCTTGACAAGACGAAATGTTGTAATATTATGATTATTCCTTATAGAAGCATGTGTCTGTATGATTTTGTCTTAAATTCAAACTAAGTGTCGTCAAAAAATGTGTAAAAAAACAAATTATTTTGTTACATTTTTTTTCATTTAATCATTATTTTTAACCAATAACTGAAAACTGAGCAAGAAATGTATTAAGAGCAACATATTCAAATTCTACGCACATCGGAATATTCTTTCATGGAAGGCTTGCCAATATAAGTTCTGTTTATCATAACAGTACACATTAGAAGGCTTTCTAATTATTCGGAAAAAAACCATTTGAGATTTTACCGAACAAAACATGGACAAAACATTGGACATTGGAACATGGACAAAAATAGTTAATACCGTCATTATGATATAAATAAATTCATTTAATTGTTATTTTAAACCGTTACTTTTAATTATTTTATTTAACAATTCTTGCTGCCTGATTTTATGGGTGCAAAATTTGTTTTGAATAAAAACCAGTGGAACTTCCCTCCCTCCAAAACTTTCTAAAATGCTTTGTAATGAAGGTATATTCTCCACCTCTTGCAAAAATTGTGGATCTTGGGTAAGGTAGGGAATACATTCCATCGCACTGACGTACAATAGATACGAAATATTAACTTTTGGCATAAATATAGCATTTTTATTGAATATATCGTGTGATCTTTGGCGATCTTTTTCGGCCTTTAATTCCTGGCATACGGTTAACCATATCCGAACAAAATAGCTTGTCGTTAAAGTTGTGGGAAGAGTTCGGCATCTCGATAGAGACTATCGGGTTTGAAGAGTTGAAGAAGTTGACCTGAGTAGCAAAGATATGTGCCGATACTGCTACTGAAATGGATAGTGGGCACTGATCCTGGAGAAAGGGGGGCATTAGTTTAGAAATTAATTGGAATTAGCAAATGTTAATATTCGTTGTCTGTTGTTCCCAAATTCCAATTTGGAAACAAGATTAAAGTTTAAATGAAAGGATTAAAGTTTATGGGTTAATGCAATCTTGTAACGTCCGTAATTACAAACCATACTACCAGAGGTAAGTATTCCACTTAATTCAAACAAAATAGTCAGAACTTTGCCAAACCAGCATAGTTTTGATTCGATATAGATAGTATTCTTTAATCAATTAAGAAATATTAGCATATAATTTAATTTTTTTCGTAAATTCATGGCTTAAGACATTCGGATCTATGTCCCTACTTCCCTCGACTTAGCTTTCATTGATCCTTCTCTGTTTCTGAATTATTTAAAGGGTTAATGAAATATCAGAAAGGGTCCAAATTCATTATTTTGTCTTTAAAATCTGTTTATTTCTTTGTTATTTAAACTCCTGTTTATTATCAAAATATTCTTACATTTTCAGGTCACATGAGATATCTGTGATCGTACTGTTTTCTCTACTAATCGCCTTATGGATATTTCGAGACCCGAAATTCATACCAGGGTGGTACACTGCTCTAGGTTTCAAGTTGTAAGAACATTTTAGATATTTTTGATGAATTACAGATGTCCAATATAATTTTTTTAAAAACATTCTTGTAATAATTTATCTATCCGTATGATTTATTAATTGAAACTACGTTCCTGAGTTCTCGTTTTGGTACTTAATGTTAACTTTCTGTCTGATATCTAAAATGCATAAAACTGATGTATTTGTTATTGATTTGCTAAAAATTCATTTCAGAATAAAAACACCAGTAAACAAATACTTTATTTCATTAGAAATGTCTTCGTTCATTAAGTGATCATATATTGTGCCCTTCCTTTTTAGAAAAGTTGGCGATTCAACTACAGCTATTGCTATTCTTTTTTTGATGTTCTTCCTGCCATCAAATTTTCGGGATTTGGACAGTCCGCGCATTCTGGAATGGAAAACAGCTCAAGCAAAGTTTCCCTGGGCAGTTATTTTTCTTGTAGGAAGTGGAGCTTCTTTGGCCCAGGGTGCTCAGGTAAATTGTTAGAATTGCATCGGTTATTAATTTTTTATTCCCTACTCCATTATTTCATTTGTTTTTGTTAATTTCTGATCCATGATTTTTTACAGTATAAACAGAAGCAAAGATTTTGAATAATCCTTTGTTGAGAAGCATGATATATCTGTCCCAACCATTTAAGATAAATTATTCATTGAATTGAATTTCTTTTGAATTCTATTTAAACCTGTTCCTTAATTTTTTTTTGATAATTTCAATTTATATTGTTTTAAATGACGAATTTAACTCCCTGTTTAGTATAACTTACTTAATTTTTCCCACTTCTTTTGCTATTTATATATTTAAAATAAGTGACGAAACCAAAGAACTAGTTCTCCAGGCTGACCATTGATCCGTTTTCGCCACTTTTTATTTCATGTGACTGTTCATGAACCCTAGATATGTTATTAATGTTCACTTGTAGCTATACTCCATTTTAGAGAAATACATCAAAAACATTGCTTCACTCTACATTATGGTAAAATATCACGACATAGTCCTCCAGCCACAGCCGGAATAACGATTTTGCCAATTATTATTTCATTTGAAAACTCATGACATCTAGATATATCATCAGTAGAAGTCTATTTCTATCAGCTCTCATTTTCAAGAGAAACTTTAAAATAATCAACTTTTCTATATATTTTCTATGGGAAGAAACCTCGATAAAATGCTGTAATCCCAACAACCCATATTTACCCATATTTTATTTAATTTAAAACTTACGATATCTAGATATTTAATAAATGGCCTTCAATGGCCTACGAACTTTATTTTTTGAGAGAAATCTTCATTGAATATTCTCTATGGGGGGGGGGGAATGAGATAATCTCCCAGTCTCAACCATTAGACCGATTTAGCCAATCTCTATTTCATTTGAAAGCTCATTACGACGATATACTTCATCATTTGGCGTCTTCCTCTCCATTTCGTTAAGAAATCGCAAAATAAAATTTTCAGTTAGTCTCTAACCTCAACAAAAGGCCCATTATCGCCCTTTTTGTATGGAAATTTATTTTTCTACTTTGCGAGCTAGTTAGTCTACCAGAATACTCTATGGTATTGAATATATGAACATAATTTAAAGCAAAACTTTCATTTATGGTAAGATATAACTTTTCAAAATTGATTGATGTGACTTAATTAGTGCTAATGATATGGAAGTTGAACAGCCGGTCGCTGAAGACGAATGGCGAATTCATTAAAAATAAATCATTATTCAGAGGAAGAGATTAATCTTATCATAGTTTGGGTTAAGCTTTTAAACCAGTTTTACAGTTATTCATTTAATGATGCTAAAATACAGATAGGGATTATTAAACATCTAATAAATATTGTCATTGCAAATTTTTAAGTTGATGAGCCGGCATCTGAAAGGCAACTTAGCAAAGTTTTAGTAAAGTTGTAATTCCATTATTAATAAAAGCAATTATTTTCTAATAATAAAGAAGAAAGTGTATTCTGGTTCTCTACAGAACATTGTAATGCATTTTTGTCCTAAATTTATTAAATTTGGTACACAATACTTTGTAGGTCGATAATATAAATCTCAGGCAATTATTTAAAACAATTTAACTAGAGTTTTTATTGATTAAAATTACTCAAGATATTTGAATTTTCTTCGATAACCCTTGAAAATATTATTGAATAAAACTGATTTCTTTGTAGCACTTAAATAATTTAAAACTATTTTTTTAATAATACCAGTGTAATAGCCAAAAAAATTTTCTGGATTTTTAGAATTAAAAAAATTGCTTGTATACTTTTTTTTACAATACATATATTATTGTTGCAATAAAAGTCGAATCTTTTAATTTTTTTCAACTAATATTTAATCCTGTAATCTTTTACCACTATTGATAACTAAGAAAGTGAAATTGTTTATCTGTTCAGTTTGCACAAGAAATAAGAAAATCATTGTATCACGAATGTCATCGTGTCAATAGAAAATAGACCACCTAGACAGTTATGTTTTTACGGGTACTATTATGTCATGGGTCTAGACTCCATTAGGAATGATCAGGTACAGAATAATCAAAACAAGTGTTAATTATTAAAATAGCACGTCTTTAAAGTCTGTCACAATTGGATGTTTAAAAATATTTTAATGAAAGAATCACGAACATGCTTATGAACAAGAGGCGAGCTGATATGAAATAAAAACACAAAAAAAATTCTAAAATAGAACTTTTTATCAAGCCTGTAAATATTTGTTTATTTTTCTGCTTTATTTATCTCATTTTTTTGTTAGCTAAAATTGAAAAAAAATATAGAAATAAAATTTATTTATATCTGTGGTTTCAAATTAAAAAAAATACATGCTTTCAATTTATAGGTATCTGGACTTTCGCATTCCATTGGTTCAATGTTATCAGCATTGAAAGCTTTACCTCCTGGATTAATTGTTACCATCACCTGCTTCAGCACAGCAGCGGCTACAGAAATTTTTTCGAATTTAACCACAACTGTGATTTTGCTGCCAATTTTGAGTCAGATGGTGAGATGATTGTAAGGCACTGGAACATGCATTTCCATTCTTCATGTTGACTTAAAATATTTCAAATAAGGTGAAATGTAAATTATATGTAAATACAGAACTACACATGTCATCTTTCCTCTTCTAACATGACCTCCTGTAACCGAACGATATGATGAATATGGCATAAAAATTTTATTTTAAAGAAAATGCTTTTACTGAAAATACAAGCATCTTTACAAAGTGTGTATCCTACAAGGTTGTGTGTTGTGGGCACTCTACAGGCCTGTTATTTTGGTCTAGAGCTGGACTCCGGTTCTGAGGCCTGGTGGTAAGGTCTCGGCCTCAGAACCGGAGGTCCCAGGTTCGTGACCCGATTCCTCCGAAGAACCGTCATGTAAGAGGGTCTGGTACACGCTAAAACCGTCCGGGTCAAACGTCCTCCCGCTAGTGCGGCGTGGTATGGAGAGTGGGGTGCCAGCTCAGGTGTCGTCCTTATCATCTGACAGCGGTTCAAAATTATGAGGACCGTCCCAAAATAGCCCTAGTGTTGCTTTAAAACGAGACGTTAATATAACTAAACTAAGAGATACCAAATTTATCACATGAATACTTTAGATGACGGAAATGTGCACCTCAGATCGATTATTTGAAAATTAGATTACAATTTTAATTAATTAAAAATTATAACACATTTCAGTAGGTTTTTTTTTACAATAAGACCCGAAAATATTATAGCCGAAATTTGGTTTTTACATCTTCTTATAGTTAAAAAAAATTGTATTTTTGATTATATCAATTTAACTGCTATGCTTATTTCTGAATTTTAATAATTTTAAAGATTTTTTTGCAACATTTTAAACAATAGATTTGATTGCTATAATGGAATGCAAGCCATTTGCATTGTTTCGTCAAATATTCTACAGCGTCATTTTTTCCATAGTTGTAAATTAAGGAAATACTGTTTTTCCTATTTATCGCATTTACAGGTGAAATCAATGACGTTACCACGAAAGAAATGTGAATTTTGAAATAGAGCAGTCGGGAGGTCAATGTTTTTAGTAGCATGATGGCATCATGGCGCTTTCGTTTAGATAGTTTAAATAAACAACGAGCTTTTAAGCTATTAAAATAACGCTGATTTAATAGCACAATCTGATGTTTGAATATAGTCTGTTTAAGAAATCAACTGAACTGGACTTCCTAAAATTTTCTGCCACATTCTCTAATAAGAGTCCTCACCTTTTAGCCTCACACCGAATAAGCGTTTGGAACCTTGGATAAGGCCACGGATACTTTGCATAGCATTGAAGATAATATTCTGTAGAAACCTGCCTAAATCTGTATAGCAAATTTTATTTACCTGGCTTTCTTTCTTATGCAGTTATTGTGTTAACTTATATTAAGACAACTAAATAGACAGTCTGAATGGATTTTGCTCAAATTTGATGGAAATCTACAAATTTGATGGAAATATCATATATCAAATTTCATCCGTCTGGCACAAAGCATTTTTGAGTTAGCTTTGCCATAGATACAGGCCGCCATAATACTAAAAATGTATATTAAATAATAAATAATAAATAATAATAATTTTTTAAAAGACAAAAAAATTGATAAAAATTAGATTAATAATTTGACAAATAGATTTCGTATATAGAAACTCTTTTAAAAAGATAAATGTATATCTAAAAGAATGTAGTGAATCTGAGGTGCTCTTCTTTACTTGATTGTTTAATGTGAGACTTGATGTTAACAAAGCACAATCGTCACACCATGGGTATCTTGAGTTATTGTCTATTGCAATTTTCTATAGGGGGTTTCAGTGAGGGACTTTTTTTTTTGCATAAGAATTTCTGTGTTTTCCTTTCCTTGTATATTCATTCCTGTCCTAAATTAACCAGTTGACCATATGATTAATTTAAAATTTTCCTTAATTTTTTTTTATAATTCCTCATTATGTGACCACCAATGAAAGTTAGTGTGTAAAAGAGGTTAGTAACATCACAAAAAGTGTTGGCTCTGTCTTTATTTTTACATGCAGTAGAGAGATCTTTCTTTATTACATATTCAAAATAAAGATTATATTGTAAACATTATTTATTATTAGAAAAAATATTGTAAGTTCGAGATTTTGACGAATGTCCACGCTTCAAACTTCCTTGATTTAGAAAAACACACTTTTGGAATAATGTATACCTGCCACTCTATCTGTACGACTGTCTGTGTGTACCATAAACATTTTGATTTAGATGAATAAAATGTGGTATACGGCCTTCATATCAAAATCGTAATTTCTATCAAATACAAAATGAAATTCATTCAGAGGCAGTCTGTCTGTCCAACTGTACGACTGAACACGATAACTAAAAAATTTAAGGAGTTCAATAGATAAAATATGTTTACAAGATACTTAAAGATACTTTACTTAAGATAAAATATATATTCTGATAAATTTTTGTATGAAATCTGTCAAAGGGTTAGCTATCTGTAATTTAGTACATACATTTTACTTAATAATTCTAAAACGAAATGACTTAAATGAAATTTGGAAATGGTTTTATGACTACAGTTCTAGTCCTGTGTCAAATTTTCGTTTGAATTGGTTTGAAACTGAGCGTCTAAAACATAAATTCGTTTTTCGCGCATCTGATTTGAAATGTGAGGGATTAATCGCCATGAAATCTCAAAATATCTTATGGAGATTCAATAAAAATACCAAATTCAAGTCAAAGATCAATATTTCATAACTATTGTCCGGCCATGCTGTTCGTAGATTTACCCAACGTCCATAATTTTATGCGGGAGGACAGGGAATAATATCTTTTTTAGAAAGTATGCAAAAAGGTTTTAGGCAGATCATTCTCGCTAGTCTAATCTAATGATGTGACTAGTTGCCATATTATATTTAAATTGCATGACGTGTCATGTGTTTTCAATGGTGAAAAAAATCGTTCAAAACATTTATAGACCTTTAAGCTCTGAGTTACGAAATTTGGCACGGTATTTCCAGGGTGCTCTAAAAAGGGGCTTTTCAAAAATTTAATAAGATTTTCAACTAAAAATGAATCAATATTATAATGCTTATCCTCGATAATTTAGGAGGATAGAGCTGCATACAAGTTACTTTAAATTTTTTTTAAAAAATGTCTTTTCCAATGATACCCATTTTATTTTAATGCATTTTTTCCTGTAACTTCGAAATCTTTTTAAAGTATATTTTAATACAATTCTTTTATTTACTTTAATTTCTGCTTTTATAAAAACAAACGCGTTGTGACGACATTTAATAAACATTTCTGCGTGTACAATATCTTTACTATAATTAAAAGTAAAGTTTCTAAAGCAAGTTAAAAAAAATATTTATACATTATTAAATTTAACGTGACAAATATGATAATATAGTTTCTCTGGCATTTTTTTGCGACTTGAGTGATACAATAACCGTTTTGTACAGATTCTCTGCTATCACAGTCTGTTGTACAATACTATGCAATATTCAACAATATTCTGGAATATTGTAAATATTGTTTAACATCATACAATATTGTGCAATATACATGTATTATTAGTGATGTAATGTTTGATGCAATTAAGCTTGGCGTACCAAATTTAAAACATTATCATGCTATGATGTTTCGTATTAGAGTTCCGAATTTTTTTGAAAAAATTTTGAAGCAGAAAATATTTTATAATATGTTTTTTTCACAGGCTCTAAGTATCGGTATAAATCCTTTGTATCTAATGTTGCCAGCAACTGTTGTGTCTTCATACGCTTTTATGTTACCTGTTGCCACTATTCCAAATGCCATAGTTTTTGAAGAGGGTAACATGAAGACATTGGACATGGTAAGTGAGAGTTATTTCACATTTTTTGCTGTTTTATATGAAGCACATTCATTGTCCTTGCTAATCAGTTCTATGAAAAATAAGAAAATTAGTAAAAGAAAATAAACATTAAATAGAAACCAGAAAATTCCTGCAAAACTTATTTTAATTTAACTTTGTAGCAGCGCGTATGTTCTCCTCCCCCCCCCCTGACATTCTCCTATGCCTTTGCAATAAGGAACGATTTCTGTTAAATTATGGAAGAAGCTATGATCCCTCTGTTGCAGATCTAGAGCCCCAATCGATCAATATACAATGCCAAAGTAACAGTTAAAGTAGCATCAAAGTAGTAACAAAGCTTCAGTTAACACTGAAGGAACAAAATGGTATGTTTCGTTGAATGTCACAAAGATTTTGCTCTAACAGTGGTTATGTCGGGACCCGATTCCACAGAAAATGCATCATGTATGTGGGTCTGGTGAGTCTTAAATATGACGCTGAGGACGACCAGCAACATCGGATGTTGCCCTCATCATCTGGTCAAAGTAGAAAGGTTCATCAGGAAACAATCCTCGTGCTGTATGAAAGTTGGATTTTAAATTAATTAAACTGGCTTAATTAAATAATTTTATACTAATTAAATACTTAGATTGTTTGCAATGTTTTGGGTGTGCATTGGATCTTTTCCCTTCGACCAAATAAATCGAAAGCAAAAAGACTTATTATATATATGCAAATATACAAGCCATTAAATCCCTCCATTGATAGATTTGGTTCAAAATTTAACACACATCTCTTATTCTAATAATAAATCTGTAAATTAGACTCGCATAGCTCTTTGTGTTTTGAGTTTCGTCTTCCTATGCAACCACACAGATGGATAAGATTTCCCTGTGACCTATCTCGCTCAAAGTTAGATAGAAATTTACATATTACGTGTTATGATTACATTCAAAATTTCATCCACCTAGTTCAATACGTTTTGAGTTATCGTGTTCACAAAAAGACAGACATGTATAACTTTAAAAATAAGTCATTAAAAAGTGTGTCAATTACCGAAAAAATTCCAACTGGAGATTTTGACGAGGTTAATTGACTTCAGACTTCCTTGAACTTGAAAAATACATATTTGGAATTATGTCTGTCTGTCTATCTGTGAATAAAATAACTCAAAAACGCTTTGAGTTGGATGGATGATAAATAGTATCTACTCCAGATTTGTATCAAATACTAAATGAAATCCATTTAGAAGAAATGTCTTTCCGACTGTCTGAATATGAGTTAGCACGATTGCTTTATAACAAAAGAAGCTGGGTGGATGAAATTTTCTACACAGATTTAGGTATAGAAAGAGTGGATATATATCAAATTTAGAACCATATTCGCTAAGTGGTTAATCGTCTATCGGTCGGTACTTTCACAAACATGTAAGCACGATATTTCAAAAACAAAATTATTTAATTATATAAAATTCAGTACATGGTTTTATGATTGCAATTATCGTTTGTGTCAAATCTTGGTTTTAATCAGTTTGGATAAAGGCGACTATAATACAAATTCAGTTTTGGTGCTTTATTTTAACTGTTTAGCTGACCCCCAACGATTATTCTTCAAAAAATCGCGTTCTAACAAGCTGTTTCGTAAGTGTTGTTCGTCAGTAGAATATGGTTAACAATACACAAATCATTTGCTAAACAGTATAGGAGAAAGTTTCAAGCAGACCCTTGCCGTTGGTTTACTTTGTATACTTCTTATACAAGTATGTAAAAGTACAAAAGTGTGCATCTATTTGAAAAGAAATTTAAAAAAATTAAAATGAAATCTACGATCTCAAATTTCAACTTATCATGTGAGAATATTATTATTTTTAAGTCATTATTTGTCTTAGTTTAAGTCATTAACCAGTTTAAACCGGCTTGAAATAATCACGAGACTTCTCTATCCCTCTCCGTCCCACTCTCTCTCTCTCTCTCATATATATACACTCAAGAGCCAAAACATTATGACCACCTGTAAATAACGAGTTTCCCCAACTTTGGCGCGCAACACAGCTTCAACTCGCCTTGGCATGGATGCCACAAGTCCTTGGTAGATGGCCGGAGACAGATTGTACCAAATGTTTAAGCAACGGTCACGCAAATCCGAGATATTGCGAATTGGTGGTCTTTGAACTCTGAGCTGGCGTCCCATGTCATCCCAAAGGTGTTCTATCGGATTACGACCCAGTGAGTTAGGCGGCCAGGACATTAACTGGAATGCAGCATCATGTTCCTGGAACCACTCCAACATAATTTTAGCTTTGTGACACGGGGCGTTGTCCTGTTGGAACATTCCATTTACAGTTGGAAAAACAGAGGCCATGTAAGGGTGCAACTGGTTCGCAATGATGTTCAGATACCCTGTAGCATTCATGGTATGCTCTACCACAACCACGGGTCCCAGAGACGTCCAAGAGAACGTCCCCCAAAGCATAATACCACCACCAAAGGCCTGTGTATGATCTACTGTACATTGAGGGAGCAACTGTTCGCCTGGAAGACGGCGTATCCTGACCCGGCCGTCGGCGTGATGCATGACAAACCGTGATTCATCTGACCAGGCAACTCTCTCCCACTTATCCATGGACCAGTCGCGATGTTCCCGGACCCAGCGCAGGCGCAGTTGGCGATGACGCTTGGTCAGCAAAGGCACACGAGTGGGACGTTTGCTGCGAAGCCCCATACCCAACAGTATCCGCTGAACAGTGTGCTCCGATACTATTCTACTTGGCCCTGCATTGTATTGGGCTGTCAGCTGAGCCACTGTCTGGCTCCGGTTTTGCTTCACCATGCGAGACAGTCTCCGACGACTTTTTTCTTTGATAGCGTGTGGACGTCCACCACCATGTCGTCTGCTGTTGCTTTCACCGTCATTTACCCACTTTGCATAAGTACTAACAACTGTAGATCGCGCACAACCCACGAGTCTTGCAGTTTCAGGAAATACTTGTTCCGAGCCTTCGAGCCATTACAATCTTCCCTCTATCAAAGTCGCTTAGATCCGTAGCCTTTCCCATCACACACAGAAGTAAGTGAAAGAATGATTCTTCAGACTCTCCAGCATCAGTTAAATACCACTTCCACCTGATCACGTGCCTTGCACGTCATCCAGGCGAGTTCATTGCAAAATGTAGGGGTGGTCATAATGTTTTGGCTCTTGAGTGTATATATATATATATATATATATATATATAATATAATATGAGAGAGAGAGAGATGATTTTTTTTTTAAGTTTCATTTTCAATTTTTCTAGCTGGCAAACAAAATTTTTGAGCTCGACCGATTTTGAACTGAAATAACAACTATGATGTGATAGTTCTACGTCAACCTTTTAAAAACGCATCTGCTGTCAAAAAAGCATACATAATAATAATGCAATACTGGGAAAAGCAGTTAAAAATATATATGCGATTAAAAGATGATGATAAAATTGCCATTTATGCTTTATTAATTGCCTACGCGATTTTGAGATCCATTATTCATTACCTACGTGATTTCGAGCTTCAATATTCATTGCCTATGCGATTTTGAACTTCAATATTCATTGCCTATGCGATTTCGAGCTTCAATATTCATTGCCTACGCGATTTTGAGCTTCAATATTCATTGCCTATGTGATTTTGAGCTTCAATATTCATTGCCTACGCGATTTTGAGCTTCATTATTCATTGCCTACGCTATTTCGAGCTTAAAAACCCACAAACCAAAACAACATTATGTTCTGACATGATAATATGCTTCCAATTCTTATGAAGTATTGTTAATTTTCATGGATGCAATACTTTGCGAATATAGAATCCAATGATTATTTTTTTCAGTGACCACAAGACAACCGGCCCAACTGAAATGGTTTTATAGCAAGCATAACTCTTCGAATAGATATCAATATCCGAAGCAATAAGGGGGGGGGCAATAAGGCGCATTCCCAGTCCCGCTTGAAATAGTATTTTTTAAATTTACAAAATCTACACATCAAATTATTTTTACAGTTTACAAGCAAACATAAACCCGATGATTAATTTGCCATTATCATGAATTTTATTAATTAAGAAAATAAGGTGAATATTTATCCCATTCTTTTAATTTCAATCTTAGATTTATACATTTTTTTACAGCTAAAGCCGGGTATTGCCATGAACATACTGTGTTGCTGCATTCAACTAGCTACTCTCCATACCATTGGTGTACCGTTGTTTGATCTGAACAAGTTTCCAAGCTGGACCATTAACAGCAACCTTACTAGTATTGAAAATGTGATTTTTAATGCGACACAAATTCAAAATAATACTTCGATTTTATGAATTGAATTCATTCAGTTTTAAGATCTGATACATTTTTTGGACTCTTGAAAATACCTTAACAGATTTTTTACAGCAAGGAAAATACTTTATTTGGATATATTTGCGGACTGAAATTTCTGTAATTCTTGGTAAATATGTTATAATGTAATCCTGTTAACTTATATAAAAAAAATTAATATTTCATTTTTTTCTTTGTGTATCTTGTTTATGTCAATCAAGAACAGCAGTTATGTTATATTTAGCTTGCAATTTTATAAAAAAAAATTCTAGATGTAATATTTATGAACTATATAGTTCAAAATATATACAAAATATATGAAAACAATAAAATAAACCATATTTATTTGATAAAATTTATGAATTGTTATACTAAGAAAATGAATTGCATTCTAAGCATATTCGAATATTTTTGTCAATTTCATTTTATTTAGTACATTGTGACATTCTTTCTTGCTTTTAACTTCAATTCTATTTTGATGCATCCTACATTTGTATTCTAAATATCTTTTATCGAATTTTTTTTTTTACCAAAATTGAAGAATGACGCTTATGCAACAAAGTTAAGGTATCATGTTTCGAATATTTATTAAATAATTTGCCATGGAATGAAATTATGTTATTTATAAGGAAAAATAATGAAGAAACATTCTTCATGAAAAAAATCACTGGACCTTTCGATTTGAATGGCTAATGGATGCACTCTTATTTAAATAAAATCGACATAATTTTCATAATTTGTACCAATTATCCTCCTTATCTTACAAAATGTATCCAAATATATAAAGTAGGCTATTTTTCATTCTTCATTAAAAAAAAAATCACTGGAACTTTCGATTTGAATGGCTAATGGATGCACTCTTATTTAAATAAAATCTACATAATTTTCATAATTTGTACCAATTATCCTCCTTATCTTACAAAATGTATCCAAATATATAAAGCAGGATATTTTTCGTTTCTCATATACGAAGTACAGTATTGTAAGCGACAAACAATTTGAAATCGAGACTTTGATTAATCTCTACGTTTCAGATCTCCCTGGATACGAAAAACACATTTTAAGCATTATGTCTGTCTACCTGTGAAGATTGTAATTCAAAAACGTGATGAGCTAGAGAGCTGAAATTTGGTATGTGGAATTATCAGCAAATTTGTAGCTTTCTATCAAAGTTTGAAAGAAATTTCAGTGGCAAAAAGGCTATCTGTATGGCTGTTTGAATACAAGCGAACTCGATAACTATAAAACATAAAGAGACAGATAAAAAAAAATTGGTATGCATGTTTAGCCTCGAAAATATAGATATCAAATTTTGATCCAAAGCCTTCAAACAGTTGACTGTCATCGGTTTGTTATTTCGTATGCTTGTAAGCGCAATAATTCATAAAAGACAATGAATTTCAATTCGATGAAATTCGGTATTTTATTGCGTTGTTATAATTGTAGTTTTGTGTCAAATTTTGGTATCAATCGAGGTAAAAAGTCGTTTAAAATATATATTCGCACTACAGATTCAGTAAAAAGAAGATAAAATATTTAACCAAAGGTCTATTGTTGCCCAATGCCAATCAAAGGGTTCACATTCTTCCCCAAGGTCCAGAGTTTTTCGTGAAGTCTTTTATTGAAGAATATGCAAAAAAAGTGTACGGAAAAATATTCCGGTTGCTTTACGTCATATTTAAGACTTAAAAAAATTCCTCAAATTCGGAAATCAGCGTTCATCTGCTTTATTATAATATATTCAATTATGTTTTAATATAATATATTTGTATTTTATGTGAAACACATTAAAAGACGATGGTAATTATAGAGTCCATGTAGTTTCTTTCAGGAGAAAAAAGATTTTTACATCATTGCACTGTGTATTTCAATGGCATTTGTGATACATTTTACCATATACACTGTGAAAAAAGAACAACATGATCATACTATGATTATTTATTATTATATGCTTTTATAAAGAGTGTCAGAAAATTAACACGAAATTTGAAATTGCCACTATTCATGCAGTAAGTGTTGGCATCCCTATTAAAAAAAACCAATTGACAGCTGATAGTTTAGGCTTAGTAAAAATGGAGCGTTACACGATAGAACATTGTATTTTCATTCTTGAACAATATTTCAAAAATAATGAAAGTATGGCGGCCACGGTTCGAAAATTTGAGAACTGGCCCTCTAGATCGTGTGATTTAACACCATCTGATTTATTTTTATGTGATTGTTTCAAGTCAAAGATCTTCACAAGCACGCATGCATTGAATGAGGAATTCAATGCTGCATCGACGAAATTCAGCCGCATTTATGAAAAGTGGCCATGGAAAATTTCGACAAAAAAGTGCACATGTGCCATCAAAACCTTGGAGGCCATTTGCCCTATGTGTTATTCTATACATAACGTATCCTGTGTACTTTACGATTCAATAAAAATATAACATTTTAAAGAAAATGTGTTTTTTATTTAATTCAAATCTTGTGTTAACACGTTGTTCTATTTGTAATTCTCCATTTTCACTAACCCTTAACTATCAGCTTTCAAATGTTTAATAGGGTTACCAACAATTTACTACATGAATGGTGGCCAATTCAAATCTTCCTTTTATTTTGGGATACTCTTTATATTATCATATAATATACACTATTATACTATAAATAGATAAAATCTGCAACGTAAGTATAAATATAAATAATGTAACATTAATAATTGCAGGAAATTATTAATGGTAACCAGAATTATAACGATAATATGTTTTATTCTTGGAGATGCATGTGTGGAGATATATTTCCGGAAGATATTTTAAACATTAATTGCATGAGTGATCGAAAAGAGCTACAAATGACAGAAAAAGATGACCTTCAACTCCATCGAAGTATATCTGAAATTAATTTTTAAAAAAATTATTTTCTCGTGCTTCAATCAGTTTAGAAACTTTGACGAATGCCTTGTCAAAATTTTTTCTAGCTATATAATTCTATTCAGATTCTTAAAAATTTAACCACGGTTTTAAATCTATTGGTATTCATATTGTATATTGGTATTAAATGGTATTCGTGTTAAAAGTTTCCTTTTGATATTTTTTTATAACCTAATTAGAAAAGAAGCTATAAAAAACTTCGAATGGCAAGGGAAAAAAAGACTTCAACTATGGTGGAATATTCGGGAACTTAATAAAAAATGTTTTTCGCATGAATTAGTCAGTTCAGAAATCTAGAAGCATGTTATGTCACAATTATTTTTTTACGAAAGAATTCTAGCCAAGTCTCCAAAATTTAATTACAGCTTAGTTTTATTAGAGATAAATACTCCAGAAGTTATTAAAAGAACGCCAGAAATTCTCCTCTAACAAGCATTTTCTCAAGTTATAAATAATTCTGATTGGAAGTAATTGTACTTTCTTCAGTTACCAGTTCACAGTCACTGAAGCCACTATTTTTTTCATGTTTAATTGACGGATAGAATTATATTGCAAGATTTATTTCCTTTTATTCATCAGTTTATCTCTCTTCGTTTTCAGTTGAATCTATCTTTATTTCTTAAAATCATTTTGCAGAGCATATCTAAACGAAAATGAAGTGGAAAAATTTCTTTTACATTGTGTGTTTGCTTTTGCCATTTGTGTTGCTTCCATTGGCACTGTCTTCGCACAAAGTAAGTGTAATAGACTTTAGTTATGGGTTCTATAAAAATGACAAGGTGAATTTATTAAGATAACCGAATAAACTTTATATTTGGGATTAAAATGTGACTTTTCAGTCGTAAATGAAAGTGGCATAAGTGGGGAAGCCATCCATGTAGTGATGACAGAAATTTTGCGTTACAAAATTAATGTAAATGAAATAAAGATCCATTAATGATATTCAATAAAAATGTTTTAATTATGAGTTCTATCAAATATTTAACAAGCTACATTTATTACTGCAACCGAATATACTTTATATTTGGAGATTAAAATGTGATTTTTCAGTCGTAAATTAATGTGAAGTGAAGAAGCCATCCATGTAGTGATGACAGAAATTTTGTGTTACAAAATTAATGTAAAAAAAGGGTTATTACATAAATTAATTTGGGATCAGAAGGGGATTGAATCCTCGTATAAGAAGTGTATAAGAAAAAAAAATGACAAAATATGTTTATTACAGTAACAGAATAAATATTTGGGGATTAAAACGTGACTTTTGAGTTCTAAATTAATGTAACAAAAGTGGAGAAGCCATTAATAAATAGATGACAGAAATTTGTGTTATAATATTAAAGTAAATGTAATAATGACCTGTTAATGATATTTAATAAAAATATGTATTAAAATAGTTGTTGCATAAATTAATTTGGTTTCAGAACGGGATTGAATAAACGTATAAGTATTGCATAAGGGGGAAATAATTATAAGAAAGATTTATTACTATAAAAGAATAAAAATTTGGCGAATAAAATGGGCCATTCCATTTGTAAATGAATGTAACAAAGGAAGAAGCCATTAATATAGTGATGAAACTTTGTGTTATAAGATTATGTAAATGAAATAATGATCTATTAATGATAATCAATAAAAAGGGTTTTTAAAATATTTATTACATAAATTAATTTGGTATCAGAGCGGGATTGAATTCTCTTATAAGTATTGTATGAGGGAAAAAATGAGAGGATACATTTATTACTATAACAAAATAAATATTTGGGAATTAAAATGTGAGTTTTCAGTTTCAAATTAATGTAACATAAGAGAAGTTATCAATATAGTGATGACAGAAATTTTGTATTATAAGATTAATGTAAATGAATTAATGATCTATTAATGATTTGGATTTGTGGGTTTTAATGGCGCAAGAGCCAATTCTGACCATACTGCGCCAAACGTATGGTTAGATCTATTAATGATATTCAATAAAAAGATCTATTAAAATATTTATTACATAAATTAATTTGGTATCAGAACGAGAATTGAATCCTTGTATCTCTTCATAATTTTGTCAAGAATGTTTAATAAATATATATGAAATTTAACTCCTTTTCAGGAATCTCAATGTGCATATGTAGTGATAATTGTTGTTAGTTACTGGTTATTAGAGCCAGCTCATATGTATGCAGTTTCAATACTTCCTGTGGCTCTTTTCCCATTGTTGGGAATAATCAGCTCGACAGATGTTGCCAAGAATTACATGAAGGTAAATATTATTTCATAACAATTATATCATTCAACTTTCTATAATAATAAAAAAGAAAGGCTTATCTTAAATGGAAACATTTCATATGCAGTGGAAATATTCATTGGAAAATAAAGCAATGTTCTTGATTAGAATAAACTTTTATTGCTCAAATTATTGTAGCACACTTAATTAGGTAACACAGATATAAATTTAATTTACATTGTAAGTGTTTTTCCCCATCAGAGACAGCCTATAAGTGACAGTTGAATTCGCTTTCAACTTGAAAGTTAGAATATTTAAGAATACAATTAAATTTAAAAAAAAAATACTAGCATTATTATATCAAAGTGTATTAATTCTATCAAAAGTGATATCAAAAAGAAAAATTTAAATTCTAAAATAACTTTTGTATAATGCATCTCGATTTCAGTGTAACATTTCATATGGACTGCGTGTTCAAATCACGTTCGGGTCGCCAATGTGGCCGATTGAATTGAGCGAGAATAGAACCTGGGACCTTACGGTTCCCAGCCCAGTAACATGACCGTGATACAAAAGCAATTGCTCGGGTAGCGTAGCTGTTAACTGGCTTATAAGCTTTCACCACAAGATCTTGACTTCGGAACCGGAGAGCTCCAGACTCAAAGCCTGGTTTCACATAAGGACAGCCGCGAAAATGGGATGGGGCATACCAGTATTTTATCTATTTTTTTAGTCTTGCATAACGCATTAAGCTTATCACAGTGCACATAGAGTATGCCATACGAAAACATTGTCACGTTATGATTGATATTTAAGGATTGATGTTTTCCTAAAAAGATTTTTATTGAGTTATAAAAATCAGTGCTTAATCTTATCGTGTCATGTTTGAGGCACTTTCACGAATAGTCATATTGTACTCATGAATTTCCTTTGTTTTTCTTGTCATTCTCAGCAGACATTTAACTATGTAAAAAATAAATCAAAAAATAATTTGTAATAAAAATAAATAAAAAATAATATATAATAAAACCATTTTAAAACAACCTCTCTTATTCTATAGATAGCGATTCCTTATAATGTCGAAAATAAAACACCCACTCATATATATTCATAATATTTCTTAATTTAGTTTAAATCCTAATTATTTTCCCAATTTTTATCTTAAATTAGCCCATGTTACTTTAAAAAATTTTCTCTTTTTCCTCAACTAAAACCCACCTTTTTTTAAATTTAATTATTGCTAACAAGCGCTCTAAAAATTTGCTGAGTGGAGAAATCTCGCGCTGTGAGAAAAGGAATAAAAATTCCTAATAGCTACGATATAACTTAAAATATACCTAAGATTCAAATATACCCTTTCCTTTGTCAAAGAAATCCTTACTAAAACAGCTACATATGTCAAAGAAATCCCTATCAGAATCCTTTAGTAAAATCGCTGAAGTGAAAAACTTCTGCCCCTTTTCTCTTATGTTCTGGGGCAAACAGTTATATTACACCTTTCGTCCCGGTGTACAAATTATGCCTTCCGTAATAAAATAAATTGAATTTTATTCAAAATTTGTTTTCCTTTCGGTCACGCATCTGGCAAAATTACACACACACTCAGATATATTATATATAATTCACTGATAAATGTAAATCTGTGTTCTTCCACGCTTTGCTTATTATTATTTAATAAAAATGTCTTGATTGCGAAAAATTTAATTATAGGATGACACGTATATATGACATATGCATGTAACAGACGTTGAAAGGAAATCACAGTTCATTCGTTTATTGCGTAGATCTCGCGCAATCAATTAGTGTTGCACTTTTTAAAACTATTATTCCTTCAGATATTTGTTGATTCTGATATGAATAGAAATTTGAAAGGATGTATAATTATAGAAATAATTATGCATAATTTTACATAATTATTTATAGAAATTATAATACATAATTATTTATAGAAATAATTATTTAGAATTATAGAAATAATGAATTAATTATACATAATTATTTATAGAAATAATTATTTAGAATTATAGAAATAATGAATTAATTATACATAATTGTTTATAGAAATGGTCATTTAGAATTACTGAATTAATTATACATAATTATTTATAGAAATAATTATTTATAAATTATAGAGAGCATTATATATAATTATAGGAATAATTAATATATTTATAAATACAAGAATAATTATTCCCTAGGATGTGTATAAGAAATATATCGGAAGAAATATGTGTCAATAACCAAGAATTAATATTAGAACTTTTTTGATTAAGCAATGCAAAAGGAATTAAAATAAATTATGAAACAAATATTTTAAATGGAGAAGTAAGGTGAATAAAAACGAATTACAAATTGTAATTATACATCTACATGGTATTTATAAAAAAAGTATAATTATACTGAAAAGATTAACTACAGATATAAGCTTGATTTTCGCATTCATTCTTAACAGTTTGAAACTTCTTTCAAAAGTTTATAAAAGTAGAATTATTCGACGTATCACGATTATTCATATTACTGAGAACAAATGAAAAATGACCGCAAATATTTTATGAAAGAAGTTTCTTAAAATCTCTTGTATTCTTTTAAAATTCAAATCTTAAAATAAAATAATAACTTAAAAATGAATTTCTTTCGAGATTTTTGTAATTGTTTTCTATTAGTCGCTTTTGGCGATCAGATTGTTCGCCTAGATTATTAACTTTTGGCATTTTTAAATATCAATGTGGAATTCGTAATTTATTTTAAATTTCCCCTTGTTATGGGATAGGACGGGAAATATTATTATTTAGGATGTTATTATAATTATTAATATTTAATATCATTATAATTAGTTTTGTAATTATAATGTCATTACATTATATTAACATTACATTACAAATACGGCAGATTATAAAATTGAGAATTTTGTGAGAAATAACGAGAACATAATAAAACAAAAATATCTTTTCTTGCTACAAAATATGGAGTTAATTATGAATTAATTACAAAAAAGGAATATTTTGAACATTGTTTGAAAAATTAAATTGTTATGATCCAATAAAACACTTATTAGGAAATAAAATTTCCTTTACAGTAATTTCTTATCGTATTTAAGTATCATTATATCAGCCGACGAGTAAAAATTCTAGCTTGCTACAGAATCAATCTCTCACATTTAAAAGTAGTGACTATTAATAAAATATTATGGTATGGAAAACATTACTTTTATTTTTATTTCACATCTTTTATCACATCATCGGAATTTTTACATATATTATTAATTCAAGAAATGAATGCCAATGAAATTCTATCGATATTTTGAAATTTTTTAATCGTTTTAATTGAAACTCTAAAAACATCGATTTAGAGACAATACTGAAAACAAAGTAATGGATTCCTTATTCGTATGAATGGGTAGAAATTTTGTATGCTCCAATAAAATGGCCTCCCTTCGATTTAAGCACAAATTTAAATATGTTTAAATTTAACAATGTTGAAACTATATTCTGAAATTTGTCTTTCAAACTAAGAATTATTTTTAATAATAAATATGAGTGTTAAATATGAGTCAAATGTTAAAAATATCTTATTTTTTCTTAATAAAAAAGAGTTTAGATTAATAACTATATTTTTTAAGATACGAAAAAAATCAACATTTTATCTTTTTCATTAGAAGTTCAAAGTTTTGTTAACTCTAATTTTGGAAACGAATGGATCTAGATTAATGAAATTTGATATCCGCGAAGATCTTCGAAATGTAATTTTGAAATTTAATGAGAAAAATGTATGTTGTCTTTAGTAATTCTCAAGTTTGTTTTCATTTCAATATATAGATAGCCCCTTATAAAACTTTTAATTCAAAAACCTTTCAAAGTATATTAAACCCTTTTGAATGATACCATTTTTATTAATGTAAGATGAATAATGACAAAATAAAGCTGGGTGGCATTTTTTTTTATTTTTTTTTTGGCGACTGTGCGTCACATTATAGGTGTTGCAAATTATAGATAGTAAGTCAGCTGACAAACATTATCTTGTTAAAATTACTGCTTACCTTGGCGCCTTTTGTCTTCATTAGAGATTGAAAATAGAATTTTTCTAATGAATAAAATTCATAAGCATAACCCCATTCAACTTCATAAAGCATAACCCCTTGTTAAATAATCTTAATGCCATATTAATACCCATATCACCAGTTTAGTCCAGAAGTTAAGAACTTTGAGTTCAAGAACTCCATGACACATCCCTCAAATTGGCAAAAATGAAAAGACAATTAACACCAAAAATGTCGGAAGAAAATTATCGCCCTAAAAGTGTTAAACTGAAATTAATTTAACCAGTGATGAAACAATTCAATACATTAAATTATTGCATTTTTTAATTAATGATAAAGATCCTAAACAAAGAAATAATTAGAAATTTGTGAATACAGGAAGGCATTATGGTAGTTATTGGTGGAATGGTGGCCGCCATTGCTGTAGAGAATTGCAAATTGCACGAAAGAATTGCTCTCAAAATTCTGCTTCTGGTTGGAACAGAGATTAAGTGGTGAGACTCAATATTTACTGTAGATTTACTTCATTCAAATTCAAGACCGAGCATATTATCCCTTACATATAAATATATCACTATTACAGGCTTCTTTTAGGTTTCATGCTTACAACGATGCTCATGTCTATGTGGATGACGAACACTGCCACGACAGCTATGATGATTCCCATTGTAGATGCCTTGGTTGAAGAAATTAGTTCAAATACGAAAGAAATATATCTTGATGAAAGTATGATTTTATCTTACGTTATAATTGTATTAATATAAAATTTTTATTTTAATGTTAATCTATTCTAATAATAAAGATGAATGTGTGTGTGTTAGTGGCCAGACCATTTGATCTATTGCTATCAACTTTGACAAATATATGCCTTGGTGGATAAAAATATGAATTTCGAAGCATTTTTTTGAAATTTTATTTAAAAACCAAGCTGAATTTCGGCTTTTTTTTGCGATAACTTCCAAAAATACTATCGCACCAAAACAAATCTTGCATCTTTCAAAATTTTAAAAATATTCTTTTATTGATAAATATTTAACAGACGTGGAATGCTTTCCTGAGTGTTACCAAACTATAATTTTTTTCCCTAATTTTCTATAATATATTACATTGATGACCTGAAATTCAAATAATTTTCATTATTTCATCAAATTGAGAGATTTTCTTCCATTGCTGAAAACTAAAAAAGGAAGGCTTTTACTTGATATTTGTATAATTACAAGAAAAATAATAAAAAGTAAAGTTACAGAGTCGCGAAACTTAGAAGTTAAATTACCCGAATATTTAAGCTTTTAATAGCATGGCGATATTATGGAATTATCTCCAACATAAGGGTTCGTATACACAATAGACAGAACCCTAAATAAGGCAATTGTAATAACACGATTTAATGTCAGACAGTTTCACGGAATCATGAACATGAAATTACAAAAAAGGTTTGTGTCAAAACAAACATAACCAATATTCTTGGTGAATCAATTGGTCACCTGAGGCAACTAGTAAATAATAATTTTTTCATTTTTATCAGTTCCTAAATAAAAGTGCTAATCGCGCATACATGCAAGTACTGTATATGAATGTTTACACACTCTTATTTAAACTTTAACTATTGCATTTCTTTCACCAAAAATTGACAGTGGTAAATTTAATATTAGCCTTTTTCGGAAAGATCGTGAAATGTACTAAAACATGCCTAATGATATTAATAGCATGTTGTTATGTTTTGGTGAATTTCGTGATTATGTACTTATATTAAATTATTGCAAATAATTCAATGTACTTACATTAAATTATTGCAAATAATTCAATGTACTTACATTAAATTATTACAATTTATTCAAAGAACACATATATATATATATATATCTTCAAGTTCTGGCATGCTCCTTTTAGCGTGCAGCTGGCTAGGTCTTATTAACGCAAGATATTGTTCTCCGCGATGCTTTTCGATATTTTGAATGCCGGACTATATATACGAGGTACTATAACAATGCTACATTTAAAGCCAATAAGGCTGCATTCTATGCTTTTTCTCTTGGATGAGCCTGAGGAAATGCTAGAAGTCGCATGGAATTATTTTGGGAGACTAAAAGCTTGACGAAGTACAGGTATATTGCATTGGACCAAGAATGAGAAGATACATATTTCTATTGGATGTACCGACTGTCCGTCATCATAGCGTCTGTCATTTGCGTCTCGAAGTTCACGAATGCAATATATAAATTCTTGATGGTACTTCTTGATGATTATTACGTTTTGTGGTTGAATCAATAAAGATGATAAGTAAGAATTTAATATTGCTATAGACTTGTCTTGCTTTTTTTTTTGCCTCGAAGATGTTAAATGCTTCTAATACGATAACTGTAGCTTGGTTTCCGATTCTTAGTCATTCACTTAGGAATTATTAAATTTACGGAAGATTTAAAGCATTGGCATTTTTGATGTTTTCCAGACATTTTTAAAAAGGGAAATTCGGGAGGTGTCAACTTCCACACCCTAAATTATCATTATCAATTGTTCCAAGTATGAAAAAATATTATTATCTGTGCCATACCATGCCATTTTATTCTCAGTTTTTTACGCACAGAGTATTATGGTCGAATACATTTCAAACAAACTCTGTATTTTCTAGCAATCAAATTTATCCGATTTGTTTGATAAAAACAAAGTAACATTTATAAGTAATTTATATATATATATATATATGAATTTTTTGCTTTGCGTACATTACATACAATTCTATATTTTGTTTTAAGAGGTAATTTAAAATGTGCATTTTTTTCTTCTTTTTATTTCAGATAATTTCGAGACAAACAATAAACTGCTTTGCGATACCGAAATGAATGGCAAGACGAACAATAGAACTAAAGAGTAATATATCTTGCTGTGCATTAAAAATAAGCATATTTCTTATTTATTTGTTAGATCAACGAAAATTGCTTTTAAAAATTAGATCTTGTTTTTGTTTTTAATTGATCTTAAACTGATTTTAATGAAATAATTGAAAATGATATCACTCACACATATTTCATGACTCATAAATGAAAATGTCATATCACTATTGAAGAATATTTATTTGAATATTGTAAAATACACGGTTGTTACAATTAAAGTTCCATTTTCAAACAGATCATAAAAGGAAAACTACTGGACCAAATGTTATCAATCTTGATAACAGTTTAAAGGAGGTTCTTTTTCTCCAAAAATAAATAAATAAATAAAAATCACAACCAGGGGAAATAGCTCTATATCAATATTGTTAAGCAAAATAAGACATGAAGACATCGGTTTAAAATGTGTTTACTCGCTTCTGAAAAGTGTTACAAAGCATGTTCATGTGTCGTCCACCATTTTCTGAAAGCAAGTTAAATCGCATTACTGCATTCACAACAGTAGCTCTTAGCATATCAGGAGGAATGTTAAGCACATGTCGGTGTATTGCATCTTTCATTTCTACGAAATTGTTTAGATTATCACCATAAACAGTGCTTTTGAGATAATACACATTGAACATGCTTTGTAATACGTTTCAGAAACGATTAAACACATTTTAAACCAGTGTCTTCATGTCCTATTTTGCTTAATAATTAATTGATAAAAGTATAGCACTAATAAACAAAAACAAATTAATACTTGATGATTGCCATTAAATTGTGAAGATTATTTTCATGGTATATTCCAAAATAATCAGATGGAGGCTAGAATTTGAAATAAATTTCATAATAAATTAATTGTCCATCAGATTTCAGGCTGGCATATTATTATCTGAAATTTACTTCTAGTTTTAAAGTATTATTCTTTATTTAATATATATCTATTTAGTGTTATTTAAAAAACAACAATATTATAAATTAAAATGCTTATATTTCTAATTTAGCAAAACCCTACTAATTATTACTATTTCTTGCAGTCAAAATGATAAAGTTGCTGTCTTGAAAAAAACATTGCTCCTTGGTGTTTGCTATGCTGCCAATATTGGAGGTACTGGAACAATAATAGGAACTCCTTCAAACGTAGCGCTGGTGGCATTACTTCAAACGTATACAGCTTTTTTCTTCGTATCTTAGTATATTTTACTTTGCATTTCATCATTGTAATACCGAAAGTGATAAAAGAAACAGAGATATGAGCTCAATCTTTAAAGATTTTTAATAATGTAACATGTCAACAAGACTCGGGGTGGTTGGAAAAGAAAAGACAACAAATAGATTTATCTCTCTTTTCTAAACATATGAATAAAGAGAAAAAATAGTGATTTTTTTTTCGCAGCAAAAAAATTTATTTGAAGAATTATCCTAGATAATTTTTAGCTGTATTTTTCCAATTATTTACAAATCTTTCAGCAACGCTTTAAAAAACCATCTTTTGCTTCCATAAAACTAGACATTTCAAAATCTTACTGCTTACGCAAACATATTTTTCATAAATATACGTTCTTACAGTGTTATACGAAATTAACAGTGATTTTCAATTGATGCTCAGCGATTTCCCTTTCAACAATCTATAGTTTATGTAGCCTTTTCAAAATAAATAGCTGGGCTTTGAGATAAATAATGATTGTCAGTTGATGTTAGGTCGAAATAATTAATATATATTGAGGCTTGTAGTCTTATCTGATAAAGTTCTGCTAGTTTTTATCTAATAACTGTATGTCGTCAATTGTTGTTTTATAGAAGTAAGATTCCTTTGAAAAGACGGAATTGTTTTCTCTACAATGTAGATGAAACGAATATAAGTTGTTTATAACAACTTCATGAACATAGAAATCAGTTTATTATAGACAAATCTCAGATAAATAATCAAATACAATGCATAAGTGTTTTTGGAAAAAAAATCAATTATGAACAATTTATTGTGTTTATTCCATTTCGATCCATCCAATTATTGCCTTTAATCAAATTTTTAAAACGTAAAAAAATCTTACGCATACAATTACAGAAATATTATAGTGTTAACATTACAGAAATAAATGTAATATTAAAATATAAGTAAACAGAATATTTTTCCATCAAAAATGTAGAAATTTTATACTTTAAGCTCATTAATAGAAAAAAATTCCTCGATTATAAAACAGTTAATGATCCTCTATATATCACATAATATTATACACTATTATGTGTTATTAAAAATATTCGCAATGTTGCATGACATTGTCGAATATTGAATAATATAGTATCTCGAAATATTGTATAATATTGTGAAATATGCTGTGTCACTTTCGGATAAAGACTCAATTTACCTCAATAAAACTAAATTAAGTTAGGAGTAACAATATACTTAAGATCAGAATAGTATACACTGCCTCTAATTCTTTTTATTTTTCTATATGCGTAAGCATCTATTATATTGTTTTAAACTGGAATCAGTTTTGAGAACTAGATTTTGACTTGCTAAACTTTGATATACTGGGTGGGCAAAATGTCCGTAAAAACTTCAAAAATTCATAAAACCAGTTAAATGAAGCGAAATAAAATATAATAATAATAATAATAATAATAAAAAAACGTCTTGCAGATTTAGCATCGATAAGTCACGGGATTTTTTTAAGTGAGAAAAAAAAATTAATTAAAAAAACAGCCGATAGGTGGAGCTAGTATGAACGACTTAGTTGAAAATATGCAAATGAGACAGGTGATTATAAATATTTATGCCCTTGATCCAGAATCAGTTCTCCGTTGCATGCTATGTAAGTAAACAAGGATGCTATGTAGAAAAGATAAAGCTTTGTTGGTGAAGCTGTTTTACCTGAACCAGGAATCAGCGACCGTTGCACTGCGTAAATTTCGACTTCAGAAAAATATGAAGAATGGGGAAGGATCTTTACCAGTGGCAGGCCTCATAAGGCTTATTCAGCGATTTCAGGAAACTGGATCGCTGAACGATCGTGTAAGTTCCGGACGACCAGGTCTAACGCAGACACGTTCGGAGCTCTTTGCAGCCGAAATGGAAACATTAACTTCCGAAACCGCGGCAGGGACTAGCAGTGCACGAGAAACTGGCAGACGCTTGGCATTACCACCTTCCTCGATAAGCAACATTATTCATGGAGATCGAGTTCTTAATAAGCTTCCATACAAATTACAATCTTGCCATGAACTTTTAGCATCGGATACTGTAGAAAGAAGCATTGTCGATGTGGGCTCTCTCCAAAATTGAACGAACTGGGTCTTTAACATCTTGCGGACAGTTGAAGTTCATTTTTCGTTCCATGGCGACGTTAGTACACATAACTGTCGCATCTGGGGACGTCAAATCCACGAGTGCATACTAAGAAATCACTGCATTCTCCCAAAGTCACAGTCTGGTGTGGGTTCACAGGTTCCTTCATCATAGGACCTTTCTTCTTTGAAACACAGTGCCCGGTAAATGTGTGGAAAACTGTGACAGTAAATGCTAAGCGTTATTTAACACTTCTGCTTCAAGGTTGTTCCATGTTTGCGTGAAGAAGATGTGCTTTCTGTTGTTAGGTTTATGAAAGATGGAGCAACAAGTCACACTTCTATTCCAGTCAAGGAATTCCTGATGCAGAAGTTCGGGGAAGAGAGAATCATTAGTAAACGTTGTAAGGTTCCATGGCTTCTTGGTTACCAGATATGACACCAGCAGACTTTTGGCTTTGGGAGAATTTAAAATCCCGGATGTATTGATCCCGTCCATCCAATCTGTCGGAATTGAAAGATTCAATTCGCCGAGTGATGTCATGTATACAGCCTTACATGCTGCACTCTACCGTTCCTGGATTTGTGACATGCCAGCAATGGGTGATCACTTGTACTAGTGGACATGGTGAATACATATTGCAATAAGAAATGTTTTGATAACATTATTTTTGTTATTTGCGTATCTATTCGTTCACTTATGTACGAAAAGCCCCCTTTCGGCTATTTTTTTTAATTATTTTTCTTTCCTACCTTAAAAAATCCCGTGATGCTAAATTTGCAAACCGGTTTTTTTTTTTTTTTTTGCTTAATTTTACGGGTTTTATGAATTGACTTTTTGCCCATTTGATACAATTCTTAGCATACTGTATTTAGAAAGTAATTCGAAATATCTTAAATTACTATATTTATTAGACTTTATCCAGGTACCAATGAAATCACGTTTGCTTCTTGGATGATGTACAGTATACCTGGAGTACTTCTATGCATCACCTTTGGTTGGCTCTATCTATGGCTGATAAACATCTACTTCTCGTAAGTACAGTTTTTAGAGAAAAATCTGTGTTAATTGTTTTAGTGAAATTTATGAAACAAATTTATATGTGTGAATTAACCAAATGTTTTTTTAAGCACAAATGAAGTATGAAATTTTTCACAACAAAAAATGCAATTCATTTATAAAAAAATGTATTGTACATGTTTTTATTTGTACATTTTTCTGCCTTGTAGAAATCTTCATCATTTGAAATTTCGAAAAGTTCTTTATAATTATGTGGAAGCTACTCAGCTACTTCATTACATGTAAAAATACTAGATACTAGAGAATCAATTTTTGTTCAATACTAAGCAATAGTCTTCGAGCAGGAAATAATACTTTTATTTGATGAAAATTTGCTTTTGATTCTATATAAAAGGATATTTTTACTTTAGATTTGAAATTTTGAAAAGTTCTTTATAATTATGTGAAAGCCAATAGACGCAGCTACTTCATTACATGCGAAAAATACCAGATGCTATTTTTTGTTCAATACTAAGCAACAGTCATCGAGCAGGAAATGATACTTTTATTTGATAAAAATTTGCTTTTGAGGCTATATAAAATGATATTTTTACTTTTTCGCACCAGCAGTGTAGGGAATATATTATAATCGTCAAAAATTTCAAACTCCAGATTTTGACAACTTTAGGTTTAAAAACACGTTTAAAATGAGTTCTGGTACGAATTTACCATAAGTTTAAGCTGGTTCATTTCAATTTTTTAATACGTGGACTATAATCTTATTTAAAATCAAACGACAATTCGAAAGCAAACTTTTTATTTCATCGAGGTTCACCGACCCCGCAACGACTCAGTACGAAACTGTTTTGAAAACTGATCCCATTTCAGCAGGGGGTTCAATATTCAGGGTTACAATAAATTTTATCGCTGAAGCCAAGTCAGCGTATGGTTGCAACATTCTTTAACAAAAAGCGCCAACGAAGCGGTAACAAGTTCGTAAAACACATTTTTGGAAAATGTACGCCTGTCTGTGGCAAAGAAAATTCAAAGATGCTTTGAAGGAGATGGATAAAATTTGGTGTACGTTCATCATATTTGTAAATTTCTATCAAATTTCGAACAAAAATTTGGAGAAAAATTTGTCTGTTCAGCTCGTCGAATAAAAGTTAACACAATAACTACAAAACGAAGAAAGATAGATAGAAAAAATTCAGTACACATGATTAACAATTATAGTTTTGACACTTATCGAATTTTGAGCTAGATTCAACAAGAATTTGATCGATCTGCACTTTCACAAACACGTAAATCCCAATACTCAAAAACACAGTGACTTACATATATTAAATTTGATAAGCGATTTTGTTCCAAATTTTTAGTGTAGCTTTGTGTCAAATTTTTGTTTCAAACGGTTTGGAAAAACGCGTCTAAAAGACAAATTAAATTTGCAGATACCACATGCCAGGGATTAATCGCCAAAAACTTGACATGAATGACATGAGGGATTCAATTAAAGGTCATGATAGATTCCTGCCAAAGGTTAATTTTCGCAACTATTATACGCCCAATTCCACGCAAGAAAGTTTTGGAGAAACCATTCCCTCTGTTTTTAAAGATTTGCGTGAAGATGCATAAAATTAGCTGCAAAGAATTCTTTTTCCCAATAATAAATCTATACGATTTTCTTCATCGGTTACGCTTCTATTTTTTTTTAATTACAGAAAGCTGAAGCAGAATGATGAATCTAAAGAAGAAATTTATGGAATAATTTCGAAAAGATATAAGCGATTGGGTTCTATATCGTAAGTTTTTATTTTATTCAATTCATCTAAGAACAATAAAATTTTTCAAAGAGAAAAACATCTTTTGTTGTTGATAAGTTGCGAAATGTGAGTGAGTGAGTGAGTGTGTGTGTGTGTGTGTGTGTGTGTGTGTGTGTGTGTGTGTGTGTGTGTGTGTGTGTGTGTGTGTGTGTGTGTGTGTGTGTGTGTGTGTGTGTGTGTGTAATTAACTACCTATGTTCTAAAAAATAATCTAATGATTCGAGCTCCGGTATCTCTTTATTTTCAATTGCGTCTACTATTATTTTCTCTCAGTTGGCATTGTTCAAAGTTCAGATAAACTAAGTAATAAGTGAAATCTTAACTTTATATAAATTTAAGCTGTATAAAAACCTTTTTATGACAACTAAATTGATTTAATTGAAAAGATAACATTTTGAATTTTCAAACTGTCTATTTTTCGAAGTTATCGTAGGAAATGGAAAACTTTTGCTTATTTTTTAATTCATTAGTATTCTACCTTAAGACAAAAAAAAAAAAAAATGCTTCATGTTGCACATTCCCATTTTTAAAAGTATATACAAGTTTATTTAAAAAAGATGAATTCCAATTTAATTATTTTGTAGTTCATGAAATATAAATTGGATACGTACAATCTAAATACCAAAGGAAACAGGAAGTTCCAAGGTTTTATTTAGCACCATTTAGGCTATGATAGTTGCATAAAAGGCCGCTAGGGAAGTAGTTCTCTGAAAGACTGCTAGGATATTTGAACCAACAGGCATGTATTTCGTTTCATTGGCAGTTGTGAACAGGATGGCGACTGTGCATCATAAGGTTATCTGCGTTCTAGAGTTAGTAAGAAAAGAGTAGACAGAGTGCAAAGGGTATTTCTTCTGCGATTCTACTCCTGCTGGTGTGGTGTGGTGTGGAGAGGGAGGTGCCAGTTCAGATGTCCTCGTCATCCGACCGCGGTTCAAAATTACGAGGTCCGTCCCAAAATAGCCCTAGTGTTGCTTTACAAAGGGACATTAATATAACTAAACTAATCTGCGATTCTACATTGAACTACTAACCGTGGAAAACATAAGGTCTTGGTTTTCACAATTTCAAGAAAGTGGATGTTTCTGCAAAGGAAAAGACCGATTGAGTCTGTCAAGGAATGACGTCAGAAGAAAAGAAGACAGTTTTGTTTGTAGTGCAAGAAAGTCAACCAATAAAACTAACACAGAATTTTGAAAATTTCAACCACATGTGTGGCAAGTTCTGAGACGGTATTTGTTGTACAAGTCCTACGCTTATAACTTGTGCAAACTCTACTTAAAAAAAAGCGTACAGAATTTTGTATTCATACACTGTAATGATAGAGAGTAACGTGTTTCTATCGCGCCTATTTTTTAGAGATGAAGCAGCATTTTATCTTAATGGAAAAGTGAATACACACAATGTGCGCATATGAGGTCTGCAAAATTCCCTTACGATATTACAAGATGAAAATGGCGAAGAGAAGTTTGTTTTATGCCGTATCGTGGACAAAATTTTTTAAACCATTCTTTTTTGCGGAAAGCTCTGAAAATGAAATAACGTAGCTGGTATGTTGGAACAATGGTTTTTTCTTCAACTTAATGAAAATCACAAAACTCCATTTTCCAATAAGAATTGTGCTCTAATCCATTGGCACCGTAATGTTCGAGGATTTTTACATCAATCCCAACTTCAGCGAAGAATAGATAGGAGGGAAAATCAAAATATAACTCTACACTTCTGACCATCAAGATCTCCTGATCTTAAGTCATGCGATTTCTTTTGTGGGGCTATGTTAAGGAAGTTGTTTACATCTCATTTTTACTAAGAACTTCGGCCGATCTGTGGAAGTGTTGCCATGTGCTCATTAACCTAAAAGACATGCTTTTTCGCCTATGGGATGAAAATTTAGCTGTCGCATAGATGTTTGTCGTGCGGCAATGGGGGAAGGCACATTGAACATTTATAACCTATGTAAAAAATTTTGAAACTTTATCTTTCATTAGTATATAGATTGCTCATGTCCAATTAAAACTTCATTAAATACAAATCAGTTAATTTGAGTCCATTTTTTAAATAACTCATATATAAGTTTTGTAACTCTAGGCCAAACAGTCTGGTCTTATACAGCATCTGTATATACACATGCTTCTTTATTATTTGCAGAAATTGACTTAATTACAATTCATTTATGTTGATTGCGTTTCTCTAAAATTTAAAATTCTGTAGAAATAAAATCAACTGAGCAACTTGGTTTTGAGTGATATGGCAATTCTGTTTTATCAATTTTAAAGTTAATTTTAAAATAAAAGTATTCTTTTATTTCTTTATTTAACATTTGTTGCATTAATGAATGAACTTTCATCTTTCAATCTCTGATAATTATGTTTGTCCATCAAATCCTTTCAGATATCTATAATAATAGGTTCCTGTTTATGAATTTAGAATTTGAATTTCTTGCTCTTAATTTATTAACAAATCATTTTTCAGATTTCATGAGGCCTCAGTAATGGTTTTATTTGGCCTTCTGATTTTATTATGGATTTTCAGAGACCCAGAATTCATACCTGGTTGGGCTACTGTCTTTTTTCCCAAATCGTAAGGATCCTTTTAATTCTTTTTGTGATTATACATTTTTGAAAAGTTGGCCTGAAAACCGAATTTGTTTAATTAATAATAAGCTTCTTAATTGAGGATTTAAACTTCTTTCTTTATACTTTTGGAATTTGTTGTTTAATTATTTCTGAAAATATGAAATCCAAAGAATAAATTTTTTTAACCACAAATTAAAAAAAATATATAGAAAAAAAGAAAGAATTATAAGAAATTTACTTCTTAAATTTATTTTTTTGTTCCAAATAAAGATATTTTATTTAAAATTATACATAAAAATATTTCATATTTCTGAGACAAAATTGACTGAATTACAGCTGCTTAATGTAAATGGGGGCCTTATACAAATTTGTATTAAAGATCAACTTAAAAATGTAGAACCAGGGCGCAAAATCTCAATTTACAAACGATCCCTTAATATCTCTTTTAGGCTCTTAATTTATTCTAAAATGGGCTTGTTAAAATATCTTTGTTTAAAATAAAATTTTCGTTTCAGAAGTTTATCAGATTTATTCACAGAAGAAAGAATAATTTTTTGTTTAATATAATGCAGTGTCAAGAATATTTTATTTATTATGATTATTGGCTTAAGTACCAGACAGGCGCGCAAAAAAAGTTAGATTTTAGATATTTAAGAAATATATTTTCCGACTCAAACAAAACACAACATAAATCTTTCATCATTTAAAGTATTTTTCAATTACAACTCTATATATAACGGTTTAGATTGGTCCGCGATACCCGATAAGAGTGATTGCCCTGTGTATATAATACATGAAAATATACCTGACAAAATGGTCCAATCGGAAAAATCTTTTTATGACGTCCCTACATTTGAACAGTTCACAAATATATAAAATTTTGTTTCCTAAATTTTGCATCTAAAAGGAAAGAAACTGCACCTCAAAGATTTAAATAATCATGTGAATATGAACACTAGGGATTGCAATACCGGACCAAAATTTCAATACCGGTATTCGGTATTTTTTAAATCTTAATACCGGGATACCGGTTTTAATACCGGTATTAGAAATTTTGGTAAAAAGAAAGAAAACAAAGGTGTTTCTTTTTTTTATTTACCAGTTTTGTTAGAGAGTGTAAATATCACAAAAAATAATTTGTAACTTATAAATTATAACAGTATATAATCACAAAAAAGTAAAGAAACGTCTTATTTATTTAAATCATAAAAAAGTGTAAATATCACTATTCAGTTTGTGGTATTATTACAAATTTTTGAAATGTCATCTGAAAAAACCTAATGCCTCAATTGTACTGTCATTAAGCCTGAAAAGTAATTTTGTGCAAAAATTACCAGCTGTCGAAAACGCTCTTTCGGCATCTACGCTAGTTGGTGGTACTGTTAGCAATGCACGATATACTTTTTTAAAGTATTTACCTCTAAATCCCTCATCTTCAAATAAATCGATTTCTCGTCGGATGGTTTTGGATATAACTGATTTCTGTATTGCATTTTGGTTCGTTGAAATTTTTTTATTTATCGCTAATTCTAATTTTTGTTCAAGAGACAATTCCTTTTCACTATCGACAGTAGTGACATCATAATCTTCGATAATTGAATCGAATTCTGAATGTGGATAAATTTGTGGGAAAAAAATTTTAAGAAATTTTACTCTAACTTAATCAGATTTGAATTGGTTCTTTTCTTTTCTTCTTTTCATTTTCATTTTTAAAATCATTAGAATTATGTAAATACCATAAGACATTTTCTATTTCGGTATGCCTTTCTTCTGTGCGATTTTTCAATGTAATATATAATTCTTCAGATAGTGATGTGTGCTGTTCTTTCAGTGACTGCAAATGAAATTTATTGTTGCATTAGCTGTTAATAAATTAGAATCTCTCCAACATAATGCCTCAATAGTCAGTTTTATTGGAAGTAGAGCTGATATTCTGGATATTAAGTCGAATTCACTATCTGAAAAATTAATTTACAGGTTTAAGTCGATTATTGCTTTTTGGATTGGATTTCTCAGTTTCAAAAATCGTTCCATCATTAGGAGTAAACTGTTCCAACGTGTTTTAGAATCTAATATTAACATATATTCTGTTTTATTTTCAGTTAGTATATATTTTAGTAATATATCCTTTTTATAGATGAACGTTTCAATATTTTAACAATTTTTCGAACTTCATAAATTAAAGGAAGCAATTCTTGATAGGTTAATATTTCATCCTCATTAGCAATATCTTCTTCAACAATTACATTGTCAATATCACTCTCACTCTTACTCTTTTCAAAGTTGGAATCCGAAGTTTCTATATTCACAGTATTTGGATTCTTCTGTTCTTTATATTTTTGGTATAATACATCTATTACTCCTAATTAAATTCCATGTGCATAGCACAACTGCTGATTTGCATCAATCAACTTTCCAACTTTTTTCATAATTGTTGCTCCTTCAGTCGTTATGGATACAATATTTTCTTTCAGGGATAATCCATGTTTCGCTAATTTATATTTAAGCAATTAATTAAGCCATTAATTAGCTAATTAATTTCGCCCGTTAGGGAGACATAAAAACAAAAACGTATACTATATTGCTATGTTCGCGATACCTGAACATATAGTGGAGACAATTTTAAAAATTTCTAGTAAATACCGAAAAACCGGTATTTAAACTTGTGAATACAGGTATTCGGTATCCCGGTATACCGGTATTGCAATTCCTAATGAACACAAACATATAATTTTTCATTAATCGGCGGGTACTGATTGCACTCTGAGTATTGCCAGTTTGAATTCTATTTCAATAAAGGCATTATACTTATCTACATAAAATGTAATTTGCTTTGTCCGCATGTTTTAGAAAGGTCGGTGATTCAACTGTAGCCGTGGCTATTGCTTTTTTAATGTTCTTCTTACCATCCAATATTCGAGATTTGAGTAGCCCACCCATTCTGGAATGGAAAACAGCCCATGCAAAATTCCCTTGGGGAGTTCTCTTTCTTATAGGAGCTGCTTCCTCATTGGCCCAAGGAATACAGGTAAAGTCTTTAGATATTCGGTATCTATTACAAAAGTAATCTTAGTAAATTTTTAGATCCATTTCTATTGGCATTTTATTTTTGAAAGAGAGTGATATTCAGCCGCTTTCAATCCGTTCCGATTGACTGAGTCGTCACTGATAGAATTTCAAAGAGACAAAAAATTCTATTTCAATCCAAACTTTTGTGAATTTTTTCGATCGATCCTGAAACGCCCCAAATGCCTTTTCAAGCCAAGAACGACAAACGCCACAAGTGCCCAAATATAATTTAAAAGTTTTCACCGTCTTTCTTTGCTTGAGATTCATTGAGACATGAGACGCGTGACGTTTTTATTAGAATTACTACTCCAGATGATTTAGGGGGACAAGGAGATTTTCTTAGAATTCTCAAAAGAAGTCTGAGCTTACATACATCCTCTCAAAACAACAATTTAAACCATTTTTTTAATAAAAATTCTCACTAACAGCTGTGGCGAATTGAATTGAATGAGGATAGAACCTGGGACCTTGTGGTTCGCAGTCCAGTAACATGACCACGATACAAAAGCAATTGCTCTGGTAGCGTAGCTGTTAATTGGCTTATAAGCTTTCACCACAGACTCTCACTACAGTGAGTCGGAGGTGAGACGAACGATATGGCTGTTGAGTGGTGATGTATTAATCTGTTGATTCTAATGCGCCTGTACCCATTTGAGTAGCACCAAGCGTTATGGTGAGCGTTGTGTGGGTGAGTGGTTGCTGTACATGCGTCAAATGAGTCTGACGACTCTGGGTTACTGCGGCCTTTTTGTTTTGCTGCTTCAAGTGAGTCTGGCGACTTTGATTTGCTGAGGGTAGATGACGCCACAATAGCTATACGAAGGTTGAAGGTTCATCGTCTGAGGTCACCAATGTGGATTGGGATAGAACCTGGGACCTCGTGGTTTGCAGCGCAGTAACATGACCACGATACAAAAGCAATTGCTCGGGTAGCGTAGCTGTTAACTGGCTTATAAGCTTTCACCACACAGCCATTAGTTTTTTTTTAATCAAATCATTAAGAATGTAAACTGTCATTACGCTCTTTTAGACTAATAAGGAACTTCCCTTATATTTGAAATAGGGATTTGGCGTTCTTCTAAACTAAGGCTCTTCGGCTCCAAGAATCTTAGAGACAAAGACTATAAAAGAATAAATATCGATCCTTCAATAGCTCTTATTGATGTTACCTGCGATCAGTATTCTTATTTTAGAAACAATGCAATTCGAAATATAACATTGGAAATTTCAAAATATTCATGAATATTGAAAAAGACACATGTTTAGAATAAATAATAAAAATATTTATGGATAAATTTTAATGATTCGATATAGTTTATTGGATTTCATGAGTACGTTTGATCTTAGAAGCAACTTCAACTAGTAGAAGTAGTCCAGAAACTTTCTCGTCCTCTCGCTCATTAAGGTCTTCTCCCCCTCCTCCTCGCATAAAGTCATTGACCTTGGTAAGGTCGCGAATGCCTTGATGACATTAGATACTTATATTACAAACTAAAAAATATAGATCTTTGTCTGATCTAACATGAATCTATCGCGAAAATATGAACTTTGTACGTCTTTTTATCGATAGATTAAAGCTAAAATTTGACACAGAACTATAATTGTAGTCACCAGATAACATACCGAATTTCATTGACTTAAATCATTCCATTTGTGAATTAATGCGATTACTTGCATGCAATATTTCTGTAACAGATGGTCAACTATCGATAAATGATCAGACTATGGTTAACTATTTGACCTATGTGGCTCAAAATTTTATAAGAAAAACCCAATTAGATTCTAAACGTGTATAAAATTTTATCTGTCTATATCCTTGAGTTTTTGTATTCTACATGAGGATCCTGGGATAACCACCATTATGTAAATGTCTTGAAAAAGTCGAGAAAATACGTATTTTGCTGACAGTGGGATATATAATTTCTTTGTGTTTTCAATTATTTTACTTTTTATTGACAGGTGTCTGGACTTTCTGACCTTCTCGGATCAAAGCTATCGGCATTGCGCGTGCTGTCACCAGGATTGATTGTCACTGTCACTTGCTTCAGCACTGCTATGATCACAGAGATTATTTCGAATTTCGCTGCAACTGTGATTTTGTTGCCAATTTTGAGTGAAATAGTGAGTAGAATAGGAGGAAATGAAACGCATTAAGTTGTTTTCTGTGGCATTTTTATTTTTAAGTTATAGAGAAAAAATGAAACATTTAATTCGCATGAAAAATAATTAAAAATTTGTGTTTTAAAATTATTGCAATCTTTAAAAAAACAATTATGATTTATATTTGAGCCCTCTTAAAATTTTTAATGCAGTTGTTTTGCATGTCATATGTTTTTTTTTTATTGCGAGTTCCCTAATGTGAGTAATTTGAAGCCCCCTAAAAGCATTCAAGAACTCTTTATTCCGATATCACTTCTGGTCGAAATGACAGCTTTCCAAAGTACCATCTGTCAGAATGTCAAACAGTTATGTTAATAACAACCTAGAAACATTTCACAATTTGTGAAAATCACTATGGGACAAATGCCGTAAAGGGAAATGATCCATGATTCCCATGTTTTTTGAAGTTTAATAAATAACAATAGATTTTTTAAAAAATTTAATAGAATATAGCATTACGTTAATAAATAAATAATTATTAATTAATTTATAATAATTTTTCATTTGGGTTTTGAGCTCTGAGTGACTTATTATAGGACAAAGGCCACTACAGGAAAATATTTCAAGATTCCTTTATTTTTTTAAGTTTAATGAAGAATAATATTACATTAGTCAATAGATAATTAATAATTAAATTATAAGTTTTCGTTTGGATTTTATATGATTTTAGAAAAGATAATGGTTTAACCCTTAAATGCATGATTATTTGTTTTGAATTTTTAAAAAAAAAAAATCGTTTACTGTAGGAAAATAGTCATAAGTTACGTAAAAATTAAAAAAAAAAAAAATGTGGTATATTTATTTTGAAAAAAGTTCCATGTAGACTTTTGGAAACATACAGTTTCCCCCAAAAATCTTGATTGTATCTAATATAATTTTCAAATATTGTTTGATAACGGATTCTAAAACCCTCCGCACTTTTGTCATTCTTTAGGATGGGTTTAATTGGTCAAAATAGGGGTGAGAGGCAATATAAAAAGAGGAGGTTTTTCTATTTAACAATAAAATAAACTCGGATTACTCGCGAACTAAATTAAAATACAACTGTCAGAAACGATACGATATTCACATACATGTGGAAAAAAATTGAACAAAAAAGTATCTAATAGGGCGAAAATCAAGGTCAAAGAATGACGAAGAATTCCGGAAATGCACTCATCCTTCCGCGTCTCTCCCCTTAACGAGATAGAATCGTCGAAAAGTACATTATCAAACATTTATAGCTTACCTGTCAACAGAGGAGAAGTAATTTTTTAACAATTAGGAAATTCGACTATGGCAACTATCGCTTCAGGTTACACACTGAACTTCCTCGCCTATTACATTCAAATGTAAAAAAAAAGAAAAAAAAAAGAGAGATATAACTTAACCGCCAAAAGTAATGTCAACTTTTTTCTTTTATACACGATTTATTGTCTATGGTTATCAACGGGTTTTTGAATAAAATTAAGTGGAACTGGATGTAGACAAATGGCAACAACATGCATTTAAGGGTTAAATTCTTTATTTATTTATCTGAAAATGTACTCTAGTATATATTTTTTTCCCTAACAGGCGCTAACAATAGGTGTAAATCCTCTCTATTTGATGCTACCCTGTGCTATTGTGTGTTCATACGCTTTTATGTTGCCCATTTCCACTGTCCCAAATGCATTCGTTTTTGACAGCGGTAACATGAAATTAATGGACATGGTAAGAAAATTAAAATCATATCTCTTTCATCATATAATCAGACTCTCATAAGAATATTTATTTATTTATTGCATGGTAATATAATATGAAAATTAATTATGCTTAGTAGCTCAATAAGAATAATCAGTTGTAAAATAATATATATTATAGTTGGGATTTATTTCTGTACAATTTGAGCAGGTAAGTAAAAATGAGGTTTCCAGTATACAGGAAGATACAAAAGACCATTCATAAATTTCATACACCTATTTCTCAGACTATGACGAACATGTTTTATATACACTCATGTCCAAAATTAAAGTCACAAACATAAAATCTGAGAAAAAGGAAAAACTATTCACTGTGTTGCCACGAAATTTGGCACAGAGGTACACTACAATGGAAGAAAGAACATAGACACATAACAGCATTGAAAAGATTTTAATTGGGATTTAAGAAACAAGGTATATTAAAAAGTGTTACATTATGAATCAGAGATAAAGCATTTATCTCGGGAAAAGCCTGTCTAATATGGAGTGACCACCGTGCACTGCTATACAGCTTTCATACTGTTTATGAGAGTGTCAATAAATGCTTGGGGCAACAAAGCCCATTATTCCAAAAGCGCGACTTGGAGGGTATTAGAAGGGGGCTTAAACAGTGCAATGGCTCTTCCGAGACCATCCCAAACATGCTCAATAGGATTGTGATCCGGAGACCTTGAGGACCAGTCCATACGTCGAATATCCTCTTCCTCAGGAAAATCATCAACAATCTGGGATCTGTGGGGACGCGCATTATCGTCCATAAGCATGACGTCTGGGGCAAAAGCACCCCGGAGCAACCTCGCATAGGCTTCAAGGATCTCATCTCTATAGAGATGTGTATTGACAGTACCCGCATCGAAGACGTACAGTGGTGTACGACTACCCAACATTATGCCACCCCAGACAAGGATTCCTCTGCCATCAAGTGTCGATTTCTTTTACGTAGGAGGGATGATAGCGAGCTCCTCGCTCTCTCCAGAGGAAGATTTGACGAGTGTCACTCTGTGTCTTAAATCTCGACTCATCACTGAAAAGAACACACCCCCATTCTTGCTGTGCCCAAGACTGATATGTTAGGCACCGCAAGAACCGGGCTTTTCTGTTGGATGCAGTTAAAGGGACGCACTCAACTGGTCGATCCTAATCTAAGCAAAAGATCTGGCGTCAAAACAAGAAGCCTCTAGATGTATAAAATGAAAGGAATAATTTCAACAGTATTGAAGAGAGATTTTCCAGATTGCTTATTACTTCAAAGCGAAATAATATAGAGAGATAAAAAAGTCAGAAATATTTTTAAAAAATGAATTGAAAAATGTTTTGAGAAAGCTTTTTTTTTCCGGAAAAAAATTTAAAATTTAAACTTCCTGATAGGTAGTAATATAAAGTGTGACTGCCTTGGAAATCTACAGATTCGATTATTTTTTTAAACATCTAACCATTCTTTACTATGACATCGTCTAATTTTTCATTAATAACAGAGAGTGGCGAATTTGGAAAAAATGAATTAACTACTCCTGATAAAGCAAAAGTCTTATAAAAATTTACAGCAAAAATCTTCTAGTTTAGAAGTTTGTCATATTATTTCTTAAAATTTTACAAATACCTTAAGAAAATTATTGCCTAGTTTCTGAACTAAAGAGTAGGTTGTATTTCTATCCATTCTTTAAATATTGGGATTCAATTGAAAATAACACAAAGTTTTTTTTTTTTTTTTTTTCATTTCATAAAGCACTAAAACAAACAATAAAAAAAAAATATTTGTAAATGAATAAATTACTTATTTTCTTAACTGCAGAACATATTGAGAAATTATTATACCAAATTTGAACTAAAAAATATACATTAGATTTTAATTTATGAGGTTTTTCGAATGAAAATTCTATCAAAGAGTTGAATATTAAATTTAAAAAATTTCATGATTTAGCAAAAAATCGGCTTTTTAACATAGTTGCCTATCTTGAATTACGAAAAACATAGATGGACGTTATATATGAGAAATGTAAACAATGCAAATGCCATGATTAGAAATTTAATTTGAGTGATAATACTTATTCGATAAAACGCATTTGCAAACATCAGCATTGTGGTTCCAAAAGTGATATTATAGAAAACAATAATTTGTGAAATTCTGCTTATTTTATCCATGGATAAATCTAATTTTCTATCTAATATGAATAAATATATATATGAAATATTTTATTTGATATCATTGACTTTTCTTTTACAGCTGAAACCGGGAATCGTCATGAACGTGGCGTGTTGCTGCATTCAACTGTTCACTCTTCATACTCTGGGAGTAGCACTTTTTGATTTGAACAAATTTCCAAGCTGGGCTCAACACAAAGGGATAACAAATACAATGACCATAAATGTTACTGATTTTGGAAGCATGCCAGCTAATACAACCCAAATTCTAAATAATACTTTAATTTTATGAATTGAAATTAATGTACATTAATGGCATCATATATTTCATACATAATGTAATTAATGTTACATCATATATTTCTTAAAAGTTTTTTTTTTTTTAATTTGAGCTAATTTCTTTAAATACATAATTTAGAAGAAAGTAAAAGCCTATACCAGACTATTTATTATTAGTTATCATTAAGGAAATTAATTATTCTGATCATTAATGAACAAATATTCTGGAATTTTCAAGTCCCCACTTAAACTTTACAGAAGCAATATTGTTTGTAAAAATAATATTATATTATTAGGTAATATTTGAAATTTTAAGGTAATTTCAGAAATTAATGTATATCCTATAATTTTTACCCTTTATTTACTGAATTTCTTAATTTTTTTAATTGGCTTTTTTAAATACTTAATTTAGAGGCAAGTAAAAATCTACACTGCAATTTTCACTTTAAATCATCATTAAGGTCATTAATTAATGTTGAATTTTTAAGTTCTGAAAAAAACTTTTTTTATATTTACTAATAATATAATATTATTTTTATAAAAATAATGTTCTATTATAAGTAATATTCGAAATTTTAAAATAATTTGAGAAATACAAAATGGCGCTAATTTTGTTAAATAATTCTGTACTTAATATAAAACAAAAATATAAATATAATTTACTAAAATGTAAAAAAATATCTATATTATATATGTAAAAGCATGGATGATTTTCAATTTTCTATGCTTCCTTCGTAGCTTTATATCATCTACAATTAGAATTGTATTTGACATGTTTCTGAAGAGAAATATGTTTGTATTATCATTCAATCATTTGTCTAAGGAGCATTGTAGAAGTTAATTTCGAAGTTCCATTGGGTGTCAAAGCGTTAAAATATATACAGTACCATGAGAAATCTGAAGGAACTAATGAGTTAATAAAATTTGCAATTAATGAAGAGTCATCTTATAAGTTAAATAAAGAATTAAATAATTTCTTATAATTTTTTGGAAGTAATTGATATCGTTTTTTCATTCTCCACAAGGATGAATAGCATATACTCGTAAACTAAAATTATCCGTAAAAGTAAATGATTCCGATATACAAATATATATACAAATTTTTTTTAACGTTTATATTTCATAAAATTTCAGTTTCATGCTGCATTTCATTTCATTGTTCAATATTTCACAATGTTATTTCTTAATGATGTGTACCAAAATATAAATATTTTGCAAAATAAAAATATATAATTTTAAAATTTATTTTTATATTGTCTGACTTTCTTTTTACTCCGCAATTTTAGAATTATGTCTATTTATTTATGAAAACGATAATTCAAAAAACCTTTGAACTAAATGTATGATGCTTGATATTTGGTTTTTTACAAGAATAAAATTTGGTACACATATCTAGTACTCAATATGTAGATTTGTATTAAATTTTGAACCAAATCTGGCAAGGGACTAACCATCATGCAAATAACTCAAATTCGCAACAATTTATAAGAATAAAATTTAAAGTATGAACATCATATTGTAATTATAATTCCATGCCAAATTTTGATTTCAATCATTTGAAAAAAGATTGTTTAAATGATACACACAGTTTGCCTCACTGTACTATGTATGACGAAATATTCCTATTCGGAACTCTAAAAATAAAAATCTGAGCAATCGTGGCTTTCACTATCTTGACCATTTTCCATAATTTTATACAGTGGAAAGAGTATAACACTTTTATTAAATAATATGGAAGAAACTTTCGGCGGAACTGCTCACATTGATTTTTATCTATTATCTAATAGTCTCATATTTTGCAAGATAAATAGAATTTATCCAATTATACATAAAATATACAATATTCTCTTCTAAAAAATGAATAACTGTATACGAAACTTAACTGTATTCGATAACTTATTTCGAATGTTAAATGTTTGCAATGTAAAAAAAAGAAGAAAAGTTAAGGAAAATATACAATATCAATTAAAAGTATACAATTTCACTAACAGTCATTAATTAAAGATAGTAGCAGATTTTAATCAAATGATTAAAAATTTTCTCCTATTTAATATTCATTTTTGCTTCATTTTCTGACAGTGTTTATCCTTTTCGGAGCCTAACGCATTTATGTTTTTTTTTTCGATAATTTTATATAAACATTGAATGAAATGAATACAATTTTTACAAAAATTGAATACAATAATTATTTAGATTGCAGTGATAAAAACATTTTATACAGATATATAACCTTTTAATTTTTAACTTATTTCGTACTTTTCATAATTTGTTAATAAAAATATTGTGAAATATTCCTGTCAATTTTTTTCTCAAAATTCATTACAAAATATATCTATTCATACAATACCAAAAATGTAATTAATTCAACGAAATAATTAATAATTAAAATGTGAATATTATGTTGCTATTAAGAATACACTATTATATAAAATTTTAAAATTCTAGAACATCAGAAAAACATCAAAAAAAAAAAAAAAAGATTACGAAATTCCATCATTATACACATGGAGAAAATCAAACGAAATAAGTCTTTTATTAACAATCATCTCTTGTTTAAACTAGTTTACTTTAGTTGAATTAACGCCGTTTGGAAGAAACATTTAGGATATTTTGAGCCTCAATCAGATGATAAGGACATCATTTGCAGTGGCACGAATCTCTTCGAATTTCTTTCCCGCACTAACGGCGTTGAATCTCTTAAAGGGAAGGAGCAGCAAACTTTCTTCGTAATTTTCCTAAATCCCCATTAGTTATTTAATATTAAGGTATTCAAAAGTTTCATAATAATCGCGACGGTTCTGAATTTTTTTTTTTTCTTTTTTTTTTTTTTTTAGTACTTGAAAAAATGTTGGAAATTTTCTTTCTTTTCCCCTTTTAAATTATGGTCTAAGAGAATTGGGAAAGCTTGTACTTTCAAAGGATTGATCTTTTTAATTTTACATAAAACAAGGGACATTCAACTGGCTAGTGAAATGCGTATTAGCTTCGGAAAGCTGAAATCTCATAAACTAACTTTCTAAAATGCAGTTAATAGAAACTCCTATAATTATATATATATGCTCTTTTTACAAAACATTTTTTTTTTCAAATTTCAATACGTTTATAAAATTATTTCATTACGATAGAAATTTGATAATACAATATTTACAAATATTATACATCTGTTACACCTACTTTTACTTAATTTTGAGCTGTAATATAATCTTAAAAAGCTAATTATAATTAAAAAAAACTTGTGAATTTTTAGATTTTCAAGTTTATAATATTCATTATCTTTTAATTTTTAATTAAAATACATTAAAAAGTAAAATCTAAGATATTTATTACTCATATATTTGGATGCAATGCTTATTTGGCAATAATTTTATAGAAATTTTTTTTCCCTAAGCGAATCGATTTGTAGTCATGAGTTTGAAGAATATGACATCACAATATATTTTCAATTCGCTATTAAAAAAGAATACTTTAAGAATAAAAATAATATTTGCTATTCTATTATGAAAACAGTATATCCTCGTTTTGCACAATAAATAACATTTACTTACAAAAAAGGCTCTTTATATGCGTTTCAAATTTCAATGAATTCCTTTGCCGAGAACTTCTTAGTTCCGTTAATGAGTCTTTCTTGGCAATTTAACACTAATTATTTAAAATAAAAATTGTTAAATCTTTAATTAAATATGTTTTTAGAAAATTGGGTTCTTAGAAATTATCTTTTTCAATTTTTTTCTAGATGTAGACTAATAATCTAAATTTAGTGAATAATGGAAGTTCAGCATCATTCCTCCGAATATTATTAATTATAAATAACATTAATAATAATGTCAATATTTTTGTTCATTTTAATTTAATCTGACCTATTTTGTGCTCACAAAATTGCTCAAAATCTGTTTTCTTCTCGCTTCCTGATGCACTAGAATTTTGAAATTTTGTATCTGTTATACTTTTTTGATAAAATTATAAAATACTATAATTTCAGAAATTAATTATCAGTGAATCGACAAAAATCAAAATTTGTGAGTAATCACTATTTAGCAGAAAATATTAGAAAAAAATTAACTTCAAGATTCCATAATATTTCAAATATTACATAATAAATTAATGGCAGAAAATAAAAAATAAATAAGTTAAAGTACAAACAAATTTTTTAGGGTTCAAATAAAAATATATTTTAATATTCTAAAGACTTTTATTAGATATATTGACTTAATGATTCGGTGCTAACATCTTTTAACTCAAAACATAGAACGTTCGGGATTAACGTTAATAAAATATCACTTTAATATGTTCAGATGACTTAACGTTTAAAACAGATTTCATAAAAGTTGGTGTCATAAAATTCCAATCAAAACATCTGATATACACTATTTATTTTAATTTACGTCGGAGGCATTTCCTACTTCAGTCTAGTTAATAATAAATGCTAGGAAAAGATCAAAGATTAAAAATTTCTCCATAGATATTGTTTTGTTTCATATCAATAAATATGCATTTTACTTAAGAGATTGCATTAAATAAAATTTTGCTTTTTAAAAAAATATTTCCTTCTTTAATTTCTCTGTTAGAATCAACATAAACTGGTTTCATTGTATAAAATATTTCTGATATTTCAAAGTAAGTTTTAAGAAGACGATAAATTTTAAAGATAAGTGAAGTGGTTAAAACCGAAATAGCAATACTTACCATAAACCGATAAATTATAGTTAGGATTATTTTTTATTTTCACTTTCACGTGCACAAAATATACAAAAAGGAAATATTGAAATCGTCAAAATATTCGAACTTGAGATTTAGGTCTAACTGAGTTTTAAAAATATATTTTATTTATTTTATATATTTTATATAATATATAATATATTTTATATATTTTATTATATTTTTAGAATTATATCTGTCTCTCTATAAACATGATAAATAAAAAACACTTTGAACTAAATAGATGAAATTCAGATATTAGTTTTATACCTCATTTGCATCATATTTTGAAAAATTCCAATCAGTAAAAATCTGTTTTTCCAAAAATAAATTAACACAATAACTACAAAACAAAGAAAGCTGGATAAATAAAACTTACTGCGTAGATTTAACTTTCGAAAATGTAGATACGTATTAAATTGAGAACCGAGACCGGCAAAAAATTGAACTTTATTTTGATCTGTCCTTTCGCATGTATATGTTCAACATATCAAAATAGGCAAATGAAATTTCTTTTTTAGTTCAAGCATCTAAAATACTGATTTTTATCAAATCTTGAACGTATCTTAAAGGGTTGACCAGCTAGTTTATACTTTCAAAGCATACAAGCGAGGCAACTTAAATAGCAATGATTTAAATACGTGAAATTAGATATGTCATCTCTTGAATTCAATTTTGGTTATGCCTGAAATTTTGATTTCAATCAGAGGGAATAAAGGTGTCCAAATTCATATTCAACTTTCTGGTACTTTTGTTTTAACCGCATCTCAGCGGTTAATCGCCAAAAATAGCACACTATTATGCTCTTTGGTAGTTATTATTCGCCAATAAAAACGGTTAAAAATTCACAAGCGCATTATGAGATTGAGTGCAAGAAAGTTAAGGGAAACGACTCCCTTTAATTTATTTTCATTATAATTACAAATTGTATCAAATAAATGACTAACAAAAAAATTTCATTTTTGAAATAATTTTAATTTTATATTCGTATAAAAACGATATTTTTTTTTTCTATAAGAGAACTGAGATGCTCTGGATCACGTCGAAATATGAGTTGCAAATAAATCGTATTTTTTGGCGGAAAAATGTCTGATAGAAAATTGATTATATATAGAAAGAATGTACTTTCACAACTTTATAATGTTTAAAAACATTGTTTTTTATAGCATTATTTTTAATAGAAAATCGGAAGCATGCTGTGATGAAATAATCATCAAGGTCATAACGCAAATGCTACACTCAGAAAAAAAATTCTGTATAAAATCACTCCAAAATAAGCTTCTGTATAAAATCACTCCAAAATAAGCTTCTGTATAAAATCACTCCAAAATAAGCTTCTGTATAAAATCACTCTATATTGAAAATAAAAATTCAAAAAATATTGAAAGTGCTATAACTTGTAATACATATTTTTCATTATAAAAAATAAAAATATATATTGCAGACTTCATAAAAACCTGCTATAAAGGATGCATAATGCTCTTATATATTTTAGTATAAAATTTGAAAGGATACATTAAAAAGAATTTATATAGACGTAAATAATGTTGCAGAAAAATATTTTGAGAAAAAAAAAGCAAATATATATATATATATATATATATATTTATAACTCTCTCTTATTAATAACATTTCTGACTTTTATTAATCACATTTTAAAAAGTAAATTTATGAGTTATTTATTGTTTTTTTTTAATTATTGCTTAGTAAGTATTCCCATAAGCGCTGAAATATCAAAAAAAAAATTTTTCAGGAGACAAAAAAAATGCAGGCTCTAGTTCTTTTAATTTTCTAAATAAATTGCCCCACAAAAAACGATATCAGAAATCATAAGGTCATAAAAAATATTTCTTTTAAACATTATGATATTTTACTTATCCTGATTATACAAGATAGTTATCTTTATTCTTAGCGATCGGCCTTATACAATTAAGAGATGCAACTTATCCTTATTTAACATTACTCACTATCAATAAAGATAGTTCTTAAATAGAATTACTTCCAGCACTTTCTTATATCTGATTTCCAGTTAATATGCGAAGAAATAAAAGTAAACGAACTAAATTCCTTTCCACACTGATTTAAACTGTTTATTTATCAAATGTCATCTTTAGATCGTAATTCATATTTAACTGATACAGTTAAATACGATAAGAGAGTTTCATATATGAGTAACAGCAAATACTGTAAAAAAACACCATGATTAGTGATAGAAGAGTACATGTTCCAAAGAGGTACATGAATCCTTATCACCAGCAGACGCCACTTGTCACCACCATTTAGTGATGGCCTTTATGTTGCGACACAGCGAATCTTTCAAATAGTCTGTATTAAAAAACGGGAAAGACCAAAATATTATTAAGTGATTCTTGCATCATATGATCAAGGTCCAGCATCGATAAAGGTCAACCATCCTCGGTGGAGATTCATTTAACTCCGTACGCGGGTGCATTGGGCATTGAGACTCAATCTGAGCGCATTGTAGTCAATTAAAATCGTTTTTGTATTCCAACATCCTGTGATCTTTTATTCGCTGGAGCAAAGAAAAAAAAGTCAAAGGACGTCATGTCGCTTTGGCAGAGCTGCTGGAAGCGGATGAATAGAAAGATTTTTGTGTATATCGTGAGTCTGATTCTACCTTTCGCGCTATTGCCCTTGGCATTGTCTACTGATAAGGCAAGTAAGTCATGTCTTCATTTTCTTGAAACTAAGTCATTATTTAATATGAAATATTAAGAATTTGTTGAGAAAAAGACTCACACACCTGACTTGGTCATTTGAATGAGCCATGAAAAAATTATATATACTTTAAACGCTTTACTGTTTTCTTTTCTTTATAATCAAATTAAATGATGCCTACAGTTTTGGTTGGTAGTTGAGGCTGATTCAATAAAGAATTTTTAGAATACATAAGATGTTTGTGAATTATGTGATACTTTTATTTCAAATTATGTCTTTAAAAGATTTAAATTCAGATTATAAAAATGAAAAACCATAATTAGATGCCCATATTATGCACGGTCATGATGATAAAGAAATTAGATATATTTCATTGGAATTTTTGCAGATATTGGAAATTTAAGATTTTTCAATAAAAACAAAAGTAGCTCTTGAATTAATAACGATAAAGAAACTGAATAAATTTTACTAGCAATTTTTGCAAATGTTGGACATTTTAAGATTTTTGAATAAAAATAAATAGTTTTTGAATCAATAGTGATAAAAAAATTGAATAAATTTTATTAACAACTTTTGCAAATATAATATTTAAAATTTTTCAATAAAAATAAAAATAGCTCTTTAATTAATAGCGATAAAGAAATTGAATAGATTTTATTAACTATTTTTACAGATGTTGGAAAATTGCTCTGTATAAGATTTTTCAATAAAAATGAAAATAATAAATATTTAAACTATATATCGATAATAGGAAGTGATTAACTTTTCACTATTTGAAGAACAAACTGAATACAATTATCATATGAAGAATCACAAAAATTTGATGGTTTTAGGATTCATTATGTTTAAAAATTTTTATCATTTGAAATTACACCAAATATTATTTGTCACTGAAGGAAAAATTTGAATGTAATAATTAGCTCTTGAAAATCTTAAAATAAAACTTTTATCCATAATGTTTAGCATAAATAGATCTATCTCAAAATATTGTCTTGTAATTCCTTTCTATTTCATAGTTCTTTACAATTGTGTATTATGTTAATTATTCTTCTATATATAAAACTGATTAAAATTATTCAAATTTATTTCTGATAATAAAAAAATTGCACAAAATTTATTTCAGGAACTTTTTTAATGAAATAATGAAATTTAATTCTTTCATTTAAAAATGTTAAAAATCGCGGCGGATTTATGCATTTTGCGGCCCTAGGCAGTACACAATATGAGGCCCATTTTCTTTTACTCAGTTCATGAATTTAGCTTTAAATTTCAACTCATTAATATACTTAATTAACTTATTAATGATTTAATTTAGGTTAATTTTAATAACTTAATGAAAATGTATATTCTTATTTTACTTACGGATGAACGACATTATGTACACGAATGTCAGTGCTTTATTTCACTCCATTAGTTATTTTCAATTTACAATTATTATGATAGCGAAGTGAATGTAATAAAACGGTTAGAAATCTTATCAACTGATAAAATATTATTATCCTAACATTTACTAATTTACAGAATTTACATTTTTAAATTTGATTCATTAGACTAATTACGATTGACCTACTTGCGTCCCCCTCTTAACGCCGCAGTGGTCTTAAGCGGCGCTCCTACTGCCTCTCCTTGACCCTCTCTTGTGGTTTTCTGGCGTTCTTTGATGCCTGTCTAGTTTAACATCAAAGCACCCTAGAAAAGTGCAAGAGAGGGAAAACAAGGGAAAGCATGCTTTGTCAACAGGCGGACAGGTCGTAGGAACGCCACTTTAGGCATTCGCCTAGTTTATTTAGTCAGAAATCTGCCACTGGTTGGAAGAGTTATATGATATCGCAATTGTGTTAGAAGATATACCACTCTCCATACCATCACCGAGCCACCACCAACTTGAACAGTCCCTTGTAGGCATGAGTGATCCATGGATTCATGGTGTATTCTTCACACTCTTGCAAGGCCCTATATAACTCATCAGATCAAACAATGTTTTTCCAGTCATTAAGAATCCAATGATGGTGTTGGCGAGCTCATGCGTGGCGCAGAACTTTGTGCCACTGAGTCAACAACGGTGCACGAGTTGGCTTTGACGCTGCGAATGCCCATATCAATTAGGGTATGTTGCACAGTGCGTACGTTGTTGATAGTCCTGCATTCAAATCCGCAGCAATTTGAAAAAAAAAAAAAAAAAACTATTGAACGTCTGTCTCGTGTAATGATTCTTTTCAGCCGTCGATGATCTCGTTCTGTTAAGGTCTTTTTCCGGCAGCACCGATGTCGGAGATTTCAGGTTTTACCTGGAACATGATATTCAATGAAATGGTCCTTGAAACAGTCGTGAACGAAAATCCAAATTTCATCGCTACTTCGGAAATGCTGTGTCCCATCTCTCGTACGCCGGATATTAGTCCCCGTTGAAAATCACTTAAATCTTGATAGCCTGCCATTGTAGCAGCAATAACCGATGCAATAGTCTCCTCAGACACCAGTTGTCTTATACGTATACGCACTGTCTAGGCATCATGTTATGCTGATTGGTTGCATACCTGCATTATTTGCACACGACCAGCTATATCAGTTTTTCTAGCTCTTCAGTGTGTATATATTATATATATATATGTGTGTGTGTGTGTGTGTGTGTGTGTGTGTGTGTGTGTGTGTGTGTGTGTGTGTGTGTGTGTGTGTGTGTGTGTGTGTGTGTGTGCGTTTCGTAATTTTACCAAAATATTAAATAGTTGGTTCAAAAATTTTTTCCTCGATTCTAATTACGCAATTTCAGTTTATATAGCCATTTTAAGGAAGGCAAACAACAATCTAAATCTATGTCTAGGCATATTTTCAACTATTCAAAAAAAGAAAGAAAGAAGAGATTAAAACCGAATAAAATAATGCAAAGTACAATAGTTTATAAATAAATGACGAAATATTATTCAGCCTTGGTTCTCTCCTCCTCCCCCCAATAATGGGAATTGATTGTTTAGTCTCTTGCTGTAGAATAATTCTTAAAATTTTATAAATCCGCAATCAAGATAAAGACGATGTGTTTGATGTTCAAAGAAATGAGTGATGCAATTTACAGATAGCAGAGATGCAAAAAACAATTCTAATAAACTGCCCGTTTTCTTCGGAAGGAAAAACAAACAAAAAAACAGACGAATGTGTAATGCAAGCTTTTTTTTTATTTATAGCTTATCTGGTTTTTTTTTAATTTCTTACTTTTACCTGAATTTTCATGAGAATAATATCAGAATTTTTAACCTATTAGAAAAAACAAAATTCACGAAAATTGCCTCATACATTTCGGAAAAATTATATATCATAACTAGTTTTTAAATTATCAAGTAGCACCTGAAAAAAAAAGACTTTTTATTTCGATACAATATATCTTTATTGTCGAATATGGTTAAGAAGGACATATATTAAAAATTGGATTGATTGTTAGAGAAATATTGATGTCAAATCTGATAGATGTCTTTTGAATATCAATTTCATACTTCATAAATTTAGATAATAATAATAATACTGTTAAGTTTTCGGTAGTTCTCGTTTCCTTGAAAAATGAAAGAATTATTTTTAGGTAATAATTTTTTTTCTATTTAAACCAAAACCAAAATAAACATTTCATTTATGTAAATAAAAAAAGGATAAAATGAAAAGAGTGTAATTGGCCATTTCTTTGGACACAATTCTTTATCCCATTTTACCCCATTTTTTTCTAGTCATATAATGTTAAAATATTTTTAGACTTGAAATTAGAATAAGAAAACGGATTCATTTAGCTTATAGATAAATTTAATTTAATTAAGTAATTTGGTTAATTAATAATTAAGTAACAAATCAAGACACATCATTTTGTATGAGATAAAGAACTGAAGCATCTAAGTTTCTGTCTTTCTAAAAAAGTGTGTCAAAACTTATGCCAACCTACATAATTTCATACAAAGATTGATAAATTTGGTGGGAATCATACTTCCCACGGCGCTAGAAAGGATTAAGGAAAATTTTATGTTATATTATAGAGTAGAGTATTTTCTTATATTTCAATAAAAATTTGATTTTTATTGTTATTATAAAGTTTTACGTTATATTATAGAGTAGAGTATTTCTTATATTTCAATAAAAATTTGATTTTTGTTAAAAATATATTCATTTTATTCAAATGTTAAATATATTCTTTTTATTCAAATTCAGGAATCAAAATGTACTTTCGTTATGGTGATAGTTGCTGCATATTGGTTACTAGAACCAGTTCCGATAGCAGCAACCTCTTTACTTCCTATAGTCCTGTTTCCAATATTAGGCGTAGTCAGCTCATCGGAGATCTGCAAGAACTACATGAAAGTGAGTATAAGGGCTTATATCTATTTTTCTATTAGCATTACGTTTATATAATTACTTTTTCCGTCTTTGGCAACCTGTTGGTTGACCAGAAATACTGGTAAAATTTAATTTCCATTCAATATATTATACATTGAAGTTCATAATTCCTTTAAAAAAGAATTAAAAATCAAATTGTGATATACTGTGTCTTTAAAATTAAATTTCCATTTTGAAAGGACCTTAAAATTAAAAATACAGCAAAATATTATCAAATCTAGTAACTGTTTATAGGGGTACATTGGCAGATTTTATTACTGTTAGACTCTAGACATTGTACATTATGTGGCCCTTCTTTTTAAAAGATGGTCAATTTAATTTCAGTATATTTTTAATATATTAATGGTTAATTTTATGTTAATAATTTATATCTTTTTAACTTTTTGATGGTGAATTAGTATTTATTTATCTATCATAACTCCTGACTGTTTGGCATGTTTGTTTGTTTTGCAATATTATTGTAGCAGACGTTCTGTATTTATTAATTTTCTAATAATTAAATCAATGTAAAGAACATACAGGGACCTTCTATTTGATAAAATACAAATATTTTCCTAATATTTTATCATTCATAGAATTTTTTATTTTTTACAAACTTATTCATTTGGCAACTAAAAAAATGAGGATTGTTGATCGACCTGTTTGCGGCCTAGCAATTAGATAGCCTCTTTCAGCTTAGTGGCCTTAAGAGCTTCTTAGCTAGAAATCTGCCATTGCAGGAGAATATGGGAGTGTATTCTGCATGTATTCCAGAAAAAAATACTTTACTACAGGGTAACAGTGCTTTATGCAATATTGTACACTAGCATTGGTCACGGAGCATTTTGTGGACAGAACAGGCCCATTTTTTGTGTAAGTAAACTAGGATGGTGAACATCTATAATTGCAGGATTTGGGTCAAATAAATCATTTATATTATCTCCCTAGTTCCACTGCAGTCTTCTAAAGTCAGGGTTTTGTGTGACATGATAGCTGTTTTGCTAATTGGACCATTTTTATATGAAGAACAATCAACATGTGGGCCTGTGACTGGCACTGTGATTGCTTCTCTCTTAGCATTGATGTCAGCATGCTTCGTAATGCCTGAACTTCAGCAATACGGCATTTAGGTCTCACGATCTTTATACACGACAGGGTCCCCCACCAATTAGTACATGTTTCCAACAATTACTTAAGCAGTACTGATGAAGCAATTTACTGATGACTGGATCAATATTGTCATTTCCCATTTCTTGGTCACTACAGTCATCAAATCTCAAATATTGTAAATTCCAGCCATGTGGTTAGCTCAAAGCCTCTATTTATGGTAATAACATATGAAATTTGACGAAATTGAAAAATCTGATGTACCGACACGTCCGTAGAATTTCTCTTGTGACAGCTACTGTTGAGAATGAAGGAATTCGATTTGAATTGCTTTCAGGAAATGGTGAATGCCACACTCAGAATGATTAGAAACATTTTAAACCGATGTCTTTATGTCTAACAACATTGTATAGATTGCCATTACCCTTTAGTGTGGAGTTTTTTTTCTTTAGAAAATGAAATCCCATAACCTCCTGCACACTATTACTAAGTTTGATAAGATTTTGTCAAGTAATTTCCCTTTTATGGCAACTTCAAAGTAGAACTTTCATTATAGAGATACTGCACATTAAAGTCGAGTTCTTTAAAAGCCTTAATCTTGTTCTATTTATTAGGGAAATAATTTTTTTTTTCAATTTTGGTCAAATTTTATTGCATAAATGTCAGTAAAAATGTAACAATCTGCTTCATCTATATTCTAACATTCCGGATGTAGCAACTTCAATTTTCCATTCCTTTTTCAAATTGCAAGGATTTTAAACGGAATCCTCTTTTCTTCGCTTTAAAAAAGCAGAAGAAATTTGTGAGATTTAATATTTGATGAAATACCAAAAAAAAAATAGTTTTATTTCCTTCACAACAATGAAATGCATTGCTGAAAATTTATGCCAATAACGATGTTTAAAGATTGTGTTGGCAATTAAATCACAACAAAAAATTACGCTGCAAATACACCGGTATTATTAAAAAGACAATTCTTAATATTTAAAACGGTGTAAAAAATTATTTATGCGCGATAATACTTATGGATCTAGAATAAATGCCTGAATCCGTATAGGTTTTAATTAATTAAAATTTTAAATTAATCGCTCCAAGGTGCAAATTTGAAACCTCCAAAGTATATTCGTACCAAATTTTGTTTGGTAGTACTAGGTTAAGTACACCAACACGTACACACAAATATTTTCCTTCATTATTAGTAGAGATTTAATGAAAATATCTGTACGTTATGAATGTATGTTATAATGAAAAATTAACTTTTAAATAGCCCTGAACCCGATTCTGTGGTTCCAAAGGAAATACTTATCTAGAATGAATTGCAATTGATGTGCTCTGTAAAATCAGGAAAGAGAGAGAGAGAGAGATTGAATTTTCGGGCAATGATTAACAAATAATTTAAGATGATGTTTGCAGATTTTTTTCTGTAACATAAATGAAAGAAAATTTATTTCATCATTGTACAAATTATAGTTCGTTAGTTTAGAAAGTTCTATAAAATACCGGGTCTATGGTCTCAAACAACACACAAAAAATAGAGATAATTTCATGTGGTGAATCAGTATCAACAAAAAAAAAATATGAAAACATATCTTTCTATCAAGACGAATAAACAGAAACTATATTACAGAAGTGAATAAAATCTCTATTATTTTGTATCAAACTTTTCATTCTGAAAACTGTATTTTTTTATTACACAGCATAAAGTGCTTTGTGAAATTGAGAAGATATGAACTTTAATAATGTCACTAGGCCAGAAATGCTCTGATATTTGTTTTTGAACAAATATCTCTCAGAGAACAAAAGAAAACACTCTTAGAGAAACTCATGATCAGAAATCGTTTGGTATAATATCAAGCAATCAGTATTTGAAGTATCGACTTTTCATAAAATATTTCGAGAAATGGAGTATTAAAAAAAAATGTGAACAGAACGAATTATAGAAAATTGTGATCGTCTTACATAAAAAAGTGTTTTGAAGTAAAAGAAGTACAGAACTTCATCAGCGTTTTTAAATTTACTAAAACAAAAAACAAACAAAAAAAAACCTTTGCTTTAGAGATAATTATGCGGAAACAAAGAATTTTGGAGAAATGTCTTTTATTGCTGAATTTTTTAGCTTTATTATGAGAAAACCTCAAATGAATAATTCAGTTTCACTTGAGTGATAAAACCAAAAGAAAATAAGCAAAAATAAACTTGTGTTGGAATTCAGATCATTATGATTCGTGCAGTGGAAGAAAGAGGACCCACGTCTTCGGGAACATTTCTTTAATGATCACATTTCACACAAAACACGACAAGATAAGACATTAACGCGCGCACCTCAACAGAGCAGCATATCATCTCATTATTTACAATCCCAATGCACTATGGGAAGCGTACCTAATCAAGCATCGCCATCTATTATGCAAAAGAGAATGTAAAGTAATGCAACTGCTACATCCTCCCCCTATACCACCTTAGACTGTCTCGGTGAAGTTGTAGCGGATTGAAATGAGCGAGGACAGAACCTGGGACCCTGTGGTTCGCAGTGGGTGTGTGGGTGAGTGGTTGCTGATGCTGTTGCTGCATCAAGTGAGTCTGGCAACTTTGGTTGCAGGTAGATGGCGCCACAACAGCTGTACGAAGGTTAATCCTCCGAGGTTACCAATGTGGCGGATTGTTATGAGCGAGGATAGAATCGGGACCTTGTGGTTTGCAGCCCAGTAACATGACCACAATACAAAAGCAATTGCTCGGATAGCGTAGTTGTTAACTGGCTTATAAGCTATTCACTACAAAGTGGTGTGATTTTTGATATTTTGACGTTTGTCCCAGGATTGTCATTAGTTTTAGAAGGTTGTTTGGGAGATCGGTTTGGAGATTTTTAGGGCCGACGTCCCGTACGAGTTAGGAATTAAAACTGAATACTGGAATACTCCTTAGGACATCAACGATGCGATGGCAGAGACTGATTTAGTTTTGAAGACTTGATGTCTGGAACACAATGATGAATCATTCTCGGGATGGGAAAAATTATGCCTTGTGTCAGGACGATACGTTTCACTTTCGTTTCATCATTTGCATCAGAAATTCTTTCTCTTTGGGCGCCAGTGTGTTGGAATGAAGTTCATGATCTGTGCAGTGGAAGTAAGAGGATCCATGTTTTCGGGAACATTTCTTTAATGATCACATTTCACAGAAAACACACACAAAACGCGAAGACACGACTGTAGTGAATAGCTTATAAGCCAGTTAATAACTACGCTACCCGAGCAATTGCTTTTATATCTTGGTCATGTTACTGGTTCCCAGGTTCCAGGTTCTATCCTCGCACATCCCAATCCACCACATTGGTGACATCGGACTATGATCCTTCAACCTTCGAACAGCTGTTGTGGCGCCGTCTACCCGCAACCAAAGTCGTCAGACACTTGACGCAACAACCATTCACCCACACTACCTACGCTACCCGAGCAATTGCTTTTGTATCGTGGTCATGTTACTGGGCTGTGAACCACAAGGTCCCAGGTTCTATCCTCGAGCATACCAATTCGCTACAAGACATTAACGCGCGCACCTTAACAGAACGGCATATCATCTCTTTTTCTTACAATCGCAATGCACGATGGGATACGTACCTAATCAGACATCGCCATCTATTATCCAAAAGAGAAGATAGAGTAATGCAACTGCTACTAACTTAGATATTTTAGAAGTGACTCTTATTAACGAATATTATCCTTTTTAGTTTTATTGTAGAAAAAACACAAATGAAATATTCAGTTTCACTTCAATGATAATAATATTAATAAAATATTTTAAAGAGACAGATATTGGAGAAGTGCCGTTTATTGACGAAACTGTTCACTTTTTTCAGAAAACGCCCCATTTGTATTACAAATTAGTGAAACTTTGTTTCTTTCGTAGCCTTAGAACCAGCTTTAAAAATTTCCGAATAGGCCAAATTTAATTATAACAATCCTGTATGAAATTATGAGCAACTAAATTTATGTAGATGTTAGTACATTACTTTCTTATTTTTGTTTTACCCTTTTAGAAGTATGCATACATACATTAATTGGAATATTGGCATTTTCATTTAGTTTATTTCATGCCCATCAGTTAAATATTTTTAGTCATTTTATATTGTTTATATGTATTATGAATAAAATTTTCCATTCCTTTTATATGAAAATTGTTTAAGGTACCCAACTAGGTTAAAAAGATGCCTTTCCAGAAAAATTCCAATTTTTTTTTTTATAATTTGAAAATAAAGTCCAAACTTTATAGATTCTAAAATTTATTTTTAATATATCTAAGATAAAACAATAGATATAGTAGTTTCAATAATACACAAAAAATTAAAATGAAATCTGAAATAGAGATATTTTTAATCAAAAATGAGTTATTTATTTTATTTTTACCAAAAGAATATTTGATATGTTTATGTTACCGCTTCGTTGGCGCTTTTTGTTAAAGAATGTTGCAACCATGTGCTGACTTGGCTTCAGTGATAAAATTTATTGTAACCCTGTTGACATGGGATCAGTTTTCAAAACAGTTTCGTACTGAGTCGTTGCGGGGTCGGTGAACCTCGATACCTGTACAATTTTGTAATACCGATATTCACAAGTTAAAATACCGGTTTTTCGATATTTAGAAATCTTTTAAATTGTCTCCACTACATGTTCACGTGATAACACTTACATACATATGGAAAAAAAAATTGAACTCTAATAGGGGAAATCCAAGGTCAAAGGTGAATACCGGAAATGCGCTTATCGTTCCGCGTCTCACTCCTTTTAATGAGATAGAATCGTCGAAATGTAGAAGAACAGTATGTGAATCATCCAAGAAGGAGGGTCAAAACTATCCTATTACAGCTCCGAGCAATACTGCACATGCGCAGGATTCGTAGTCTGATATTCGTGTCTGTGAAAACAAGGGTGTAGTTGTGAAGAAAGTGCGTAATATTTTGATATCCATATCATACTTTAGGGATCAAAATATTTTTCAGATTTATTATATATATATATATACTCATAAATAATAACCCATAATAATGAATAAGAATAACTTTAAAGAACATAAAAAATCAGTTGATAATACTTCGGTTTGGTTTCATTATTTATATGATGAAAAGAATATGGTGGCACAATGTAAAAAATGTTCACGAGTTATTAAAGTGAACGGAGGAAGTACAAGTGGACTCCATACACATTTAAAAACGAAACATGATACAAATTTGTTAAAGAGGAAAGAATCTAATTGCGATGAAGATACAAATTTAAGCACAGTTTCTAAGGCCAAGGCATCAGAGATTTAAATTATTTTTAAAAAAGAAAAGATAATTTGGATGAAACGATAAGCAAAATGACAGCATTAGATGGTTTGCCCTTTTGAGTGTTTTGCACTTCTACTGAATTAAGAAAATCACTATCCGCCAGAGGTTTTAAAAATCTACCAACATCGGTAAACACTATAAGAACTGTTATAAACTACAGTAATGGTGTTCGCAATTATTTGAAACACGAGCTATTACAATTAAAAGTAAATGGTGAAAAATTTATTCTTACATTTGATGAATGGACAAGTGTAAGAAATAGACGCTATTTAAATATAAATATTCATTCAGAAAAAAAAAATTTTGGAATACAGTACTCACACATGTCTCGGGAAGTATGCCAGCTGAAAAATGTGTGGAAGTGCTTAAGTCTAAATTACCGAAACATGGATTATCCCCGAAAGAAGATATTGTATCCATAACGACTAATGGAGCAACAGTTATGAAAAAAGTTGGAAAGTTGATTGGTGCAAATCAGCAATTGTGCTATTCTCAAGGAATTCAATTAGGAGTAATAGATGTATTATACCAAAAATATAAAGAACAGAAGAATCCAAATACTGTGAATATAGAAACTTCGGATTCCGACTTCCTAAGAGAGTGAGAGTAATATTGACAATGAAGATAATGACAATGTAACTATTGAAGACGGTATTGCTAATGAGGATGAAATATTAACCCATCAAGAATTGCTTCCTATAATTTATAAAGTTCGAAAAATTGTTAAGATATTTAAACGTTTCCCTACAAAAAATGCCATATTACAAAATATATTAAATGAAAATGAAACGGAATATGTGTTAATATTAGATTGTAAAACACGTTGGAACAGTTTACTCCTAATTTTTCAGATAGTGAATTCGACTTAATGTCCAGAACTGTATCAGCTCTACTTAAAATAAAAATGCCTGTTGAGGCATTATGTGGGAGAGATTCTAATTTATTAACAGCTAATGCAACAATAAATTTCATGTTGCAGTCACTGAAAGAACAGCACACATCACTAGCTGAAGAATTATATATTACATTGAAAACTCGTACAGAAGAAAGGCATACTGAAATAGAAAATGTCTTACTGTATTTACATAATTATAATGATTTTAAGAATGAAAAAGAAAAAAAGAGACTAACCAATTCAAATCTGATCAAGTTTATTGTAAATTTTCTTAAAATTTTTTACCCACAAACCTATCCACATTCAGAAGAATTCGGTACAGTTATCGAAGATTATGATGGCACTAATGTCGATAATGAAAAGGAATTGACTCTCAAACAAAAATTAGAATGAGCGATAAATAAAAAAAAATTCAACAAATCAAAATAGAATGCAGAAATCAGATGTATCCAAAACCATCCGATGAGAAATCGATTTATTTGAAGATGAGGGACTTAGAGGTAAATACTTGAAAAAAGTATATCGCGCATTGCTAACAGTACCACCAACTAGCGTAAATGCCGAAAGAGCGTTTTCGACAGCTGGTAATTTTTGCACAAAATTGCGTTCCAGGCTTAATAACAGTACAATTGATGCATTATGTTTTTTAAGATCACATTTCAAAAATTTGTAATAGTACCACAGACTGATTAGTTATATTTACACTTTTTTTTGTGATTTAAATAAATAAAATGTTCCTTTCCTTTTTTTGTGATTCTTTATATATTGTTATAATTTATGTTACAAATTATTTTTACTAATATTTACGCTCTCTAATAAAACTGGCAAATAAAACAAAGAAACGCCTGTGTCTTCTTTCTTTTTCTAAAATTTCTAATCCCGGTATTAAGATAGAAAAAATACCGAATACCGGTATTAAACTTTTGGTCCGATATTGCAATCCCTATACGATATATAAAAATTTTTTTCTGAAGAATGAATATTTCACTGTGATTTATTCACGGAAAACAGGATGTCTGAAAATCAATTCAATAAATTTTCATGAAAGTTGGTATGCATGTGTCCAAAATCTTTGAGGGTTTGATAGACCTCGGATTATAAGATAGTTTCATTTAGACATGTTTTACAGGCAATTTAAATTGAAAACACAGATAAATTTTGACAAAAAAATCATTAAAGGCAACTTCAAATCTCCATAAAATGTTTATTTATTAAAATAATTTTTATCTTGTGGTCTGCTATATTTTATGTAGTTTGATAGGGGAAATAAAAATTGAATATTTTCATTATTATTTTTTTTTAACATGCTCTGTTTTTCATAATATTGAAAATTTTGCTAAATTTTCACTAAATAAGTAGCCTTTTTCAAAAATTAAAGGCAATAAGTATATATTTTTTCTTTTAATAGTGACCTTTCAAGTATGTTTTAGCTATCTGGTACAATAAAAAATGTTTATGTATCATTTTTAAAAATTCGTCTCGGAACCTAGCCGGGTACCTTAAATTAATTGTAGTAATTAACCTTTACTCAATTATCTAATTTTGGCAGTAACCTTTACCTATAATTTTAATAATTATTCTCTTAAATTATTATAGTATATTTAGGAAATAAGCACAATTTTTCATGACATAGAGGGCGCTCATGCAGAAAGGTTAAAGAAATATTAATTACAATGCCCAACCAACATAAACATCCTGTTCTTTCCCATGCCTATGACAAAAACAAATGATTCATCTACAACGAAAACTCTTTCTTGCCTAATATTCGGAATCTAATAAAATGCTTTATTAAATTGTTTCATCAGCTTCATTTCTTGAACTTGATGAACTCTTAAGTGCATCAACTAACATAAACAAACACACCAAAAGTGAATGATGACCTTTTGCTTCTATTTTTGTCAGAATATTACATAAAAAATATGATCAGATTTCTCATGGCGAAAGATAATCAAAGTGTGTTAAGAGATTCTTAATGGAAGATATCTCAGTATCTGCTTATTTAAGAGTAAAACTGTAAATAATTATATTTACCGCACATTAAATCTTTTTAATCGTGTATTCTTTGAAAGGTAAACTTATTGTTTTAAAAATTTATTTAAGGGTAATTAAGAAAATTTTTATCCCGTGATCCTAGAGAATTTTTTCAAACTCTAGTCAGTTAGTAATTAGATGCCATTTCCATTTGACTCTTTATCTTATATTACATTGAAAAGGATTTCCATTTCAATTAGAAAAGTAATTTACAATCTCCAAAATTGATTTATATCAAATTTGATAATAATAGGTCACATGACCTGACTTGTAGAGCGCCAATACGCACATTCAAATGTTTTCCTTTATTATTAGTGGAGATTTAATGAAAATATCTATCATTTACTTGTATATGTTATAATGAAAATTCACCTTTTAAATAGCTCTTAACTCAGTTCTGTGGTTTTTAAGGAAATGTTTCTCTACGAAGAATTGTGATGCTCTCTGTGAAATAGGGGGGAAAGAGAGAGAGAGAGAGAAGTAGAGTTTTTGGGCAATAATTGACCCTACCCCAGTATTTAAGACGATGTTTACAGATCTTTTCTCTAATATAAATGAAGGAAAATCTATTTTATTGTTGTATAAATTACAGTTTGCTAGTTTAGAAAGTTTTATGAAATCGCGGATCTATGGCCCCAAACAAAGCTGAAAGGATAGAGATAATTCCATGTGGTGTAGTTAGCATCAACAAACAAAGATGAAAACATATCTTTCTGTCACTACGAATTAATAAAAACTTTATTACAGAAGTTGAAAACCTCTATTATTTTATATCCATACTTTTCATCCCGAAAAGTTTTTTTTTTTTTTTTTTTTTTTTTTTAATACGCAGTATCAAGTGACCTGTGAAATGGAGCAGATGTGAACTTTAATAATGTCTCCAGACTAGAACTGTCACTAGACTACAAACTTAACTACTAAATTACAAACTAAAATGAAAATGTTTAGCTACTACTTGTGGTGAATATTCTTGGGGGTTCCGAAATAAGTTTTCCATTTTTAATTCTTCTGTAACTTTGAACTTTTAATTGACTATATCTTCAAAAATAAATATTTCTAAATTTTTAGCATACTTATTATATTAACACTTTAAAGGGCCATTTTTTTCTAGTCATATCATGTTTAAATATTTTTAGGCTTGAAATTAGAATAATAAAAGGGATTCATTTAGCTTATTAAATAAATTTAATTTGATTAATTAATAATTAAGTAACAAATCAAGACACATCATTTTGTGTGAGATAAAGAACTGAAGCATTTAAGCTTCTGTCTTTCTAAAGAAATTTGTCAGAACTTATGCCAACCTACATAATTTCATACAAAGATTGATACATTTGGTGGGAAGCATACTTCCCACGGCCTTAGAAAGGGTTAATTTGATATACGATTGTATAAAAGTTCTGAATTCTAAGTAGCTTAATACGTTTTTAGATTTTATGGGAAAGATCAAATTAGGAAAATTTCACTCAATCAAAATAAGTTCACCAAACAAAAACTAATGTTGATACTTTCTATTATTTAATGAAACTTCGATGTTTATAGTAGATTCGAGTGTAGTGTGGGATTTCAATCAATTTTCTACTATAGTGGAGCTTGTCGCCGGGTTGAGCAATCCAGTTGAACAATTTTCCTCTGAACCTCAGGAATCAAATCTATCTTGGACAAGGAGATTTTACCTCAGAAGTTAGATTTCATGCAATACTTTTCTTTTAAACTTGAATAAACTATTAATTTAAGATGAGTGCACATTTCCATATTAAAAAGATTTTATGATTCTAAGTCAGAAATATTGACGATTATAGAAAAATTAAAACTCGAGTTAAGTTTTTCTAGTGTCTCCTCTTTCATATGTCACCATGCTAAAAAAAGACCAAAGTAATTGGAAGTTGGAAGATATATGTGGGTTTTTCTAATCTAGTCCAGCCCAATCAAAAACAAATCTAGCATCTCCTATATAATTAATCATGAACTCTAAGCAGTAAAATTATTTACACAGTAACTATTGGTATTAAAGTTTAGTTAAAATTGAAATTAGACTTTAATCTTTCGTCTCTTATCGGCCCGTCAAGTTAAATTTGCACTTTAATATGAATTTGTTTTGAAGTTCTGGAGTAAATTTTCCATTTTTCATTCGTCTGGGGATTTGAACTTTACAGTTGAAGGCATGAGTTTCAAATTGTAATTGAAGTGTAAATTTTTGCGCTATGAAGCAGTACTATCTTTCTAATTTGTGCTAAAACTCTTCTGACATAATAATTCTATCCTACAATAGCGAAAAATTCAAAATTGTGTCAGTATTGATAAATTCAAGTTTAAATATCGAAATCCTTAACTATTGCTCTTTTTCAATAACAGGAATCCTTCATGATGTTCGTTGGAGGTCTGATAGTGGCCATAGCTGTAGAAGATTGCAAGTTACATGAAAGAATCGCGCTGAAAGTTCTTTTGCTGATAGGGTCAGAAATAAAGTGGTAAGTATTGGATAGAGACTACAAGCTTTAAATAAATCAAATAAAACCTATTTCTGTTATGTGAAACAATTTCGACTCGTCCATGAAATATATTGCTCTTCAGACAATGAAACTTTCATAAACAAATTTTACGAACATCTATTTACAAATTGCTTAGATAAAAAATACAAAATGTTTCCATAGGCTTATGATGGGCTTTATGATAACAACCATGCTCCTATCTATGTGGATAAGTAATACAGCAACAACGGCCATGATGGTTCCAATAGTGGATGCTGTGATTGGGAAGATAACAATGACCACAAACTGCAATGACATTGAACTTGAAGAAAGTAAGATTCATTAATCAAAATACTTATCTTAGTTTATTACGCAATTTGATTTTATTGAATATATTGACTGCCAATGATACTATGTGACTCATGCCTGTGAATCATTCTTATTACAATGAAGAGCACATGATCATCTGGCTAAAAGCTAAAGTGATTACTACATTCGAATGATCAGTACATCCAAAATATGTTAAAAAATGATACAATTTTATAAGTATAAAAGGGCAGCAGATAAAAAAAGACCTCAGAGCATCATTTATATTATTTATTCGTTTTAATTAAAAGCAGAAAAGTGTGTACAATGTAGGAGATCGAAAAATATTCATAAGTATTTAACATTTTAAACCTTCTTCAAAACATATCGAGACTATTGACTTATGAATCATTCGTTGAATAAATGTTTTATTTGAATAAAGTCCAGCAAAAAAATTTAGCCCGGTGTTGAGCCATGCTTCTTAAAGGTTGATGGGTATACAGAAATAATGGCTCTCTTCTAACTTCTTTTCATCGTCATTATCTTCATCTTGTATGCTGTTATCACTTCGATTCATCCATTATGATAATTTATTCTTTCAGTAAAAACTTTAGCTATCTCTCAGTTTGCGTCAACGTTGGATTAGGTTTCATAATATTCTTTAGAAAGATCTGCTGACTTTTCAACCAAGTTAAGTCTTCCTCTTGGTTAGTCCTAAGCAATAGGGAGAGTCTTCTAAAAATTTCTCGCATACTCTCTAATAAATTTGCCATACCAAAGCAAACCTTGCATGGCACTAGCATACAGTAGTAACGAAATATTAACTTTTGGCGTAAATTCAGCAATTTTACTGAATCTATAATGTCATCCTTGGCGGGTTATTTGGCGATTAATCCCTATCATACAGTTAATAGTATCCGAAAATCGAATTTGTGTTTTAGATAAGTTTTTTAATAGATGGAAACAAAGATTTGATACAAAACTGCACTTGTAATCACAAAATATCATACCTAATTTGATATATTTAAGTCAAGAATAGTGCTTACATGTTTCTGAAAGTACAGACCTACAGACAGACAACCCGTTGTTGGTTTTGGCCCAAACTTTGAAAGATATCTATTCTATAGATGTTAAATTTGTGCACTTAATCTTATCTATCTAGCTCTCTTCGTTTCGTATTAACTTATATTCGAACAGCTAGGTAGATGGATTTTCTCTGAACAGAGTTTACTCAAAATTTAAAGAAATTTGCAAATTTGTTGTAAAGACCAAATTTTAACCGTTTAGCTCAAAGCGTTTTTGAGTTATCTTTGTCACAAACAGACAGGCTGACTGAAAGACAGACGGACATTTCTCAAAATGTGTTTTTCGGAATCAGGGAGATTTGAAACTTAAAGATTCGTCAAAATCTAGAGGTGGAATTTTTGACGTTCACTATACTTTTTCTAAACTATATATACGAGAAAGTAAATATCCATTCGGTACCGCCTGGGCATTAAAATTGAACACCGCAGAGGAATTGTTGATCACTGGGATCTTTTATGTATCTAAATTGGGAGATCTGTTTCCCACTATTTTGATTAATACAATTGACTGTTCATTATAAGCGGCTTTTACTACATTTAACTATATAGCCCTTTTTCTATTATAATTAAGAAACAGTAGTGGGTATATGGTGGCTCTAGCTTTATTAGTTTTAGTTATATTAGCATCACTTCTTGAAACAACACAAGGATATTTTGAAACGGAACTCATATTTTCGAACCGTCGTCAGACAGCAAAGATGAAATCCGAGCTGGTACTTTCTATTCAAACTTCCATACCACATTAGCAGGAGGAAGTATGGCATAAGGAGTCTGATTTAACTGATTTAACTAATCCCACATACAAGATGGAAATTTAATGGAATCGTATTCCGAAATTGGTAACCCTATCACCATGACACTACGGCCAGAATAAAAGCGTGAGTCATAGGAAGTATGGCATAAGGAGTCTGATTTAACTAATGCCACATACAAGATGGAAATTTAATGGAATCGTATTCCGAAATTGGTAACCCTATCACCATGACACTACGGCCAGAATAAAAGCGTGAGTCATAGGAAGTATGGCATAAGGAGTCTGATTTAACTGATTTAACTAATCCCACATACAAGATGGAAATTTAATGGAATCGTATTCCGAAATTGGTAACCCTATCACCATGACACTACGGCCAGAATAAAAGCGTGAGTCATAGGAAGTATGGCATAAGGAGTCTGATTTAACTGATTTAACTAATCCCACATACAAGATGGAAATTTAATGGAATCGTATTCCGAAATTGGTAACCCTATCACCATGACACTACGGCCAGAATAAAAGCGTGAGTCATAGGAAGTATGGCATAAGGAGTCTGATTTAACTGATTTAACTAATCCCACATACAAGATGGAAATTTAATGGAATCGTATTCCGAAATTGGTAACCCTATCACCATGACACTACGGCCAGAATAAAAGCGTGAGTCATAGGAAGTATGGCATAAGGAGTCTGATTTAACTGATTTAACTAATCCCACATACAAGATGGAAATTTAATGGAATCGTATTCCGAAATTGGTAACCCTATCACCATGACACTACGGCCAGAATAAAAGCGTGAGTCATAGGAAGTATGGCATAAGGAGTCTGATTTAACTGATTTAACTAATCCCACATACAAGATGGAAATTTAATGGAATCGTATTCCGAAATTGGTAACCCTATCACCATGACACTACGGCCAGAATAAAAGCGTGAGTCATAGGAAGTATGGCATAAGGAGTCTGATTTAACTGATTTAACTAATCCCACATACATGGAAATTTAATGGAATCGTATTCCGAAATTGGTAACCCTATCACCATGACACTACGGCCAGAATAAAAGTGTGAGTCATAGGAAGTATGGCATAAGGAGTCTGATTTAACTGATTTAACTAATCCCACATACAAGATGGAAATTTAATGGAATCGTATTCCGAAATTGGTAACCCTATCACCATGACACTACGGACAAAATAAAAGCGTGAGTCATAGGAAGTATGGCATAAGGAGTCTGATTTAACTGATTTAACTAATCCCACATACAAGATGGAAATTTAATGGAATCGTATTCCGAAATTGGTAACCCTATCACTATGACACTACGGCCAGAATAAAAGCGTGAGTCATAGGAAGTATGGCATAAGGAGTCTGATTTAACTGATTTAACTAATCCCACATACAAGATGGAAATTTAATGGAATCGTATTCCGAAATTGGTAACCCTATCACCATGACACTACGGCCAGAATAAAAGCGTGAGTCATAGGAAGTATGGCATAAGGAGTCTGATTTAACTAATCCCACATACAAGATGGAAATTTAATGGAATCGTATCCGAAATTGGTAACCCTATCACCATGACACTACGGCCAGAATAAAAGCGTGAGTCATAGGAAGTATGGCATAAGGAGTCTGATTTAACTGATTTAACTAATCCCACATACAAGATGGAAATTTAATGGAATCGTATTCCGAAATTGGTAACCCTATCACCATGACACTACGGCCAGAATAAAAGCGTGAGTCATAGCAGCGAAAATGTTAACAGTGTTCACATTCGTCAGCTCAGAATTTTGTAATCGACTTTTTTTTTCTAATTGGAAATAGTTCTAAAAATTTTTACAAATATGAATTTCCGATGCGAACTTTATATTTGAAAAATTTCATAATTCAACTGTCATTTAATAAATTTAATCAATACATTTTGAATGAATTGTAGTCTTTTATCAGTGGCTCTATTCAGTTCCGAGTTCTAGAAACAGCTATTTAAAAGATGCCAAATTAATTATAATAATGAATTTAGAAACGTATTAAATCCAAAAAGTAGAAGTTAATAAAAAAATTTTAAACAAGAATAATTTTTAAGTATAAATTATTAGCCCTATTCACGGAATTATAAGCAAAATTTTGTTGATAATAAGTAAAGTAAATATTTATTATAAAAAAGTCTAAGTTAAAAAAAATGTAACAGAATGAGGTATTCAAAACAAATATATAAGAATTAAAAAATTATACATATGTATAAGGTATTTCTTATGTATTAATTGTAAATTAAACTACAATTAATAAATAAGAAAATTTCTGAATAATTATTAAAAATTAAAATATATTATGAATGTTATTAACATTTGAGTTCCTTTGGAGCATTTTTGTCAGTATATTTTGAACTTTAAATTATTTATTTTTTGCAGTTTATAAGTTTATTTATAAAAACTTTATTCTCTAAATTTTTTTTGCATTTTTATACTGAATACGAATGCTGAGTATTTTCAATTGCTGCAATATACGTATTTAGTATCAATATATTTTTTCTAGAAGCTGTTTATAAAATTGAGAAATATCGGCTGCATAAATAATAAGTATCTGATTTTATTCAAGGAAAGAAGAAGTTTTATCTTAATAAGAAAGATATCAGAAAGAGACATAAAAAAGCACAATAAAGCAGTAACGATTAATTTATTTAATACGCTGAACAATATTCAGAAATTGCGAAATTAAAGAATACACTTTTTAAAACAAAGTTTTTTTCCTTTCTAATTACAGAATTCAGAATTTCATTTTTTTTTTTCCTAAATTGATTATTTTATTTTATGTGTAATATATGCTATGCAGAGGAGAGAAGTTATTAAATTCTATCATATCAAAAAACCGAATTGTGTTTGTAGAAGTGAACATAAAATTTAAAAAAAGGATTTCAGAACAAAGTTTAATTAAATATTCTTAAAATATAAAATTTTTGACAATTTTTCTCATTAAATTCATTTTTTTAAAAAATTTTAACATCGTAATTTTATCAATCATTTTTAAGGTAGGCTTTAATCAATTTTATTAGTTATTTTTAAGTTACTCAACATTTTTATGAGTAAATATTGCTAGTATTTGAATAAAATTATGTTGCATAAAAAGTTTACGAAGTAACTTTCTGTAATTTCATGACATTTTTGTTTTATTTTTTTAAAGATTGTGCATTCCTAGCTGATTTTTTTTTTCCATTATTATTTAGGAGATACAATACTGTGTATTTTTATTTTTCAATATTGGTACAGATAAGTTTATTTCATTTCTGAATACAATTGGATTATTTAAAAAGTACGCTCTCGGTGAAGACGAGAAAAATAAAATTTCAATAAATCTCATATTTCAATTTCTATGAAAAAATCTCTTATCCATACATTAATTTGAATTAATTAAATTTTAATAAATTATAAGTTAAAATTATTTTTTTTCTTTTGTCAGAATGTTTTCTTTTTTTCAGACAATTCTCTTACAGAAAGTAAGCAAGTTTGTAATACTGAAGATAATGGAAAATCTAGTACTAAAAAAGTGTAAGCAAATAGTTTTATCAGCATTATATGAATATATCATTTAGTGTTAATTTATTTCATTGTTTCATAAACGCTTATATTAAATATAAATGGTCTTTATTAAATATTTTACTTAAAAATTTAGAAACATACTTTAGCAACTGCTAATTTCTGTCTGGTTGCAACATATTTTACGTTATTTTCAATTTTGCCTTATTTGAAATCGTGTATGTAGTAAATAAGCAATCTATTTATTGTTGAATATATTCGTAGCTCTTCATTTAAAATTTGTGAAATTTGGCAAGTTTCTTCAAGAAATTTCGAAAACACATCACCCCCCCTCCCCCACAAAAAATAAATAGTTACAAAAATTGCAACTAGAGAGCGTTTTATGATAAAATTGACATATAGCTTCATATTTTGATAACCACTATTCTGACATAAGATGAAAATATTATGAATAAAAAGATGGAATGAATGTTGCATCCGTTTCTTGCCTTTTTCACAGAAAATATGCAATTTTGAAAGCGCTATTTAAACTTCTTTCTATTTAATCAGAAAGGCGTTTACGATCCAGGATCTACTTGAAGAGTTTCTGTTTCGAAGAACGTTTACAGAAATGCAATAATTGAAAAAAGGATTATCAAAAATAATAAGGAATTCAAGGAAACCATACATTTGTCCTTAAAATGTAATAATTTTTTTTTCTACAGAGTTAATTTATGATGTTGTAAATGTGGTGAAAACGGACAATGGTTCAAACTTAATGGACAACACGGGCATTCGCTACATTGCAATAAATTATTTCAGGGTTTTTTTTTTTCTTCCATAAGATTCTTAGGAACATTATGTCTCTTAAGATACATAGCATATATTCCTATAATTTGATACATGGGCAGCAACTGTTGCTAATTGACTATCTTGTAGATTTAGCATTTGTACTAGAATTCCTTGTCGATGTGAAGTCGATATGGATCGAACCTGGAACATTCTATGGACCATTGTAGTATAATTTTATGGATGGTGCGGCGAATACATGTGTGGCAGATTGTGATGGGCGAGGCTGGAACGTGGGACCTTGTGGTTCGCAGTCCAGTAACATGATCACGATACAAAAGCAATTGCTCGGGTAGTGTAGCTGTTAACTGGCTTATAAGTGGTAATGTTTTAGCTGTTGATTCTAATGCGCCTGTACCTATTTGAGCATTTGAGAAGCGCCAAGCGTTATGGCGAGCGTCTGTGGGTGAGTGGTTGCTGATGTGCTGCGTCAAGTGAGTCTGACGACTTTGGGTTGCTGTGGGTAGATGGCGCCACAACAGCTGTAAGAAGATTATGTGTTCAAATTACGTCCGGGTCACCACTGTGGAGGATTGTGATGGGGGAGGATAGAATCTGGGACCTTGTGGTTCGCAATCCACTAACATGGCCACGTTACAAAAGCAATTGCTCGGGTAGCGTAGCTGTTAACTGGCTTATAAGCTATTCACTACAAATGTAACATATAAGTCTGGAATGTGAAACTTCATTCTCTCCTTTAAGTGTTATTGCAGTCATAGAAAGGAACAATTATGATCGGTCTATTTACCCTTAGAGGCCCTATAACATGCTCTGCTGCTGGACAGTATTATGCATCGCTTCTAGAGAATAACATTGTTCCATTCCAGCAACTGAGTGTCCTGACGGAACTTTTTGCATACATTATGGAGCATCTTCACCAATAATCTATCCAAGTTAAATGTTACCCGAAGCATAATAATATTTTTTGATACTTCAATATGCTCAGAAAAATATTACAGAAGGAAGGGTAATTAGTCGCCATTTTCTTTATGTTTGGTTTACAAGACACCTACATTGATATCAATGTGATCTTTCGCTTCAGGGCTAATTTAAAGAGTGGATTATTCATGATGACGTAATATGTTTGTCAGAATTTATTTGCCAATTACTCTCCATCATGCTGATAAAATTTTTAGAATGTCTTAGCCTATGAATGTCTAGTTTTCTATTCTGATATCTCAGAAATCTTTGCAATAATAGTCTTGATTTGTCTTCATTAATCTTTTCTAGGGTAATATTCTGTGGAATAAGGACAATAATAACTAATTATTTTCTTAGAAGCCTCTTTATTAAAATTTGCCTGTCGCTTCTCTTGATTAAAATCTTGGTAAATTTCATAAATTTTAGGTGTATAATTATAACTATATACAACTTTAAATAGATTAATTTTTCTTATATATACCTTGTATTATCGTTTTAATCAAATAACCCTTCACCTACAATATGTTTCCTATATGCACATATTATCAAGTTTTTATTAACTTTTTTTTCATTGGCTATACATTAACTTAATTTTCTTTTTATATAATTTATAGTCAGAAAGCTAGAAGCAACGCACATTTTGCATGTGTTTATTAACTTTTTCCCTGGACTATGCGTAATTTTTCTTTTCTTTTTATGTACTTTATAGTCTGGAAGCCAGAAGCTCTACTCTGAAGGTGGCATGCCTTCTTAGTGTTTGTTATGCAGCTAATATTGGTGGCACTGGAACACTCACTGGAACAGGACCAAACTTAGTGCTTAAAGGGATGCTGGAAGAGTAAGCTTTTGTTTCTTAAAGTATCATAATTTTGATGTTGTTCCTACTGATATTTAAAAGTACAGTATGCGATCGTTTGCGTTTAATATACAGCTTTTGTAAAGCGAAGCATGTAATTATTTATTGTTTGACTAGTTACAACAGAAGCCTTTAAATTTCTAGAGATAGAATGCATTTATTAAGAACTCTTATCTGCCTCCCAGGCTAAGTTGAATCTATGATCTAATAAGGCGAACTCCTCGAAGATGTCGTTTTGAATAAAATTTTAAAAGAAAATCACTCATACACGGTACCCAAAATGAATCCTAAAAAGCCATTATGAATTTAATGTGATTATAATTAGGATTATTCTTTTTCTTCGTTATTGATTATAATTTCAAAACATTTTTTAATTATATAAAAGTTCTTGAAATACATTTTTATCAATACTATTATCTACAAGCGTTTATTTTCAGATCTGATAATACAAATTTGGCCATGATGGAGTGTTGAAAAAATAACTTGAATGATATTTTTCGCACCGAACATGCAATATTTTCACAAGGTTTTCAAAAGAATATTTAGAAAAGACTAATTTTAATTATTTAGATTTGGAAAAAATTGATTTAAATCACTTATTTATGCCCATGTATGATATTCAAATTCCCTTTGCATACTAATTTTGTACATATCTAACAATTATACATATCTTGATTTATTAACTGTACTAACAACTGTACATATCTTGGTTTATTAACTGTACTAACAACTGTACATATCTTGATTTATTTTTGTAAATAAACCAAGAGATTATTATTTAATTTTAATTATGAAATAAAATATTTTAGTATCATTTATCAATTAATTAGCATGATATCAAAGTCTGTGACAAATCATAATATACTTTGATATAAATTTCTCATTAAAATATTCTCATTAAAGAATATTTTAACATTCTGAATATGCAATATTATTTTATTTTCTGGAGAAAATTTCTCATTCTAAAATTGAAAGTCTTCATGCGTTAAATTAAATCAATCGGAAGCCAAAATTATAAAAAGGAGCTTTGGAAATTAAATCATTAATTACATACATTCACTCCCTAGTATCCGGCCTAATGTGACGGAAGGGCAGGCCGGATAACAAAAACGCCGGATATACCGGAGTTCTTTGAACTTATTTCTTTGCCCCCAATACCAGAAAACAAAGTTTTTACATCAAAACTCACTGATATAATAAGTATTTTCTTTCTTATTGAATGCTAAACCCTCTATTTATCTCAAGCCTCGTAGAATGTGAAGGCGGCAGTGACCCGTTAAATCATAGAAGCAGTTGCCGGTAACATGTCGATTTGAAATAGAAGGCTCTGTACTGGTAGTTTATATATGTTTATATACTACACTGCACGTTTCAGGAATTTATTTGAGGGAAAAGTAAGTTAAAGGATACAAATTGTTCACATATTAATATAAATTCTGTGAAGCCTCAATTAAATGCAGGAAACATAAACAATGTTGCCAATGCAACGCATTGATTCCTTGATTTAATTACGATGAAAGAAAACTAGGCCGGATAATACGGAAGTCGGATAGTCCTGAACCGGATACTCGGGAATGTACTGTATTTATTTTGTCGTTTAGAAATCACTATTTTCCTATTCCAAACAATAATTTCATGATTCTAGACTTCACCCAGAGAGTACAGATATAACTTTCGCAACCTGGATGATGTACAATGTACCCGGAATGATTCTGTGCGTTCTCATTGGTTGGTTCTATCTTTGGCTGGTGTACGTTCGTTGTTCGTAAGTAAAATAATTGCATTCTTTAAATAATTTAACTTAAATATTGTTTATTGAATTATGAGTTTTTATTAGCTTCTTACAGAATAACAAAATTCGAAAGAAAAAAAATTGAAAGCTAATTTTACTATTTTTTCGTTTTAGAATACAATATTTTGTACTGCAGAACATAATTGTCCATGTATTATAGAATTCGAATTTAAAATGAAAGTTCTGAAATATTAAAATTTTCTTTATAAATTGAATAATTTATCCAAGATCAGCGAAGAGACTTTTTAGAAGATTATCAGTAAAATTAGAAACTATTCGGCAAGAAATCTCTCTAAAAGTAACTCACTGACTGATATTTTTTTCAAATTTCATTAAATATGTGAACCGCACGTTTATATCTAATATAGCTGAATTCCGCCACATTTTACGATATATTTACACTAGACTAAATATTATATTATATTTTTATAGATTATGAATGTTTCCCGTTATTCAAAATAACAATAATAATAATAATTCCTATAATGTTCTAGCTCTATAACGTCAGATCTATTTGACTCGAAGAATTTTACATTTATTACGATAAAAGAAAAATACTGTTTGTATAGACAACCTATTAGCCTTATGTCAATTGAAAGAAAGATGCAATTTTATCTGAAAATGTTTATAGAAAAACAATCGAAAACAGATTCTTAATTAAAATTTAACAACTAAACCTATAGGTCATGCTAATTTTGTTACTAATTCGTAACTTATAACTAAAATAATTGGAAGTTAAAGCATACATATCATATACAGTATCAAAAATATTCAATGTAAATTATATATAATGTTAACAAACAGCAACACAGAGCCGTACTTATACTAGTGAGAAAACAGTTAGTCGAATCTTGATTATAGTAAAAAGGAGATGATTTATCCATCATCTGATCATGTTAGTAATGATTTACATAATCATGGGTTACTCGCAAATGCGTCACAAAAGGGCTGTGGACGTAACTACCAATGTTAAAACAGCAATTTTCCACACTGTTCTATCAAGACAGCAGATCAGTACTGCTGTAGATACAATTTACTGCTGCAATTTATTGGCGATTCGGTACTACTAATCAGTTGTAACGGCGATCAAAAAGCGCCAAGAAAAAATTTCGTCTATTTGGCGATTTCAATCCTCAAACTATATAGCATGTGATTTGCACGTGCTATATAGTTGTTTGCTGATGCTTTTGCATATGTATGTGTGTGTATTTATGCACTTGAGTATATTTTATAATTTTGAGTAATTTTTTTCTTAGCGCTTTTTGGTCGCCGTTAAAACCAAATTGTGCTGGCGATTCTACTATGATAATTCTAAATTTTTTTTAGCCCTTTACAACTTTTGGTCCATGTTTAAAAAGAGACAACACTTCTTGAATCACCTCTAAAATCAAAATGTTTCTTCGCAATGATATCCTTAAGATGTGTTATGCTTCATATATTTTTTTTCGAACTTTATCAAGAATATCAATGCAAACAGTACTCTTCTCCCAAGACAAGCAAGCTAAGAATCAGAAAGACTTCCGAAACTTATACCGAATCAACGTAGTTTTTTTTTAAAATTTCAACGATTATTGAAGATAAATAAATGCTTCAGGTTTATAAAAATAGTTCAAATGGTAACCGAGAAATAACATGTAGATTATTATTATTTCGTATTAAACATGTATTTCTGTATTATTATTTTGCAATTTTAAAGTTTTTCATTTTTAAATATTTATATTAATAAAGAAAATATTTAATTAAAGCAAATAAAAATAAGATTGCAATTTTTAGCAATTAAAGTCTTTACTAGTTCTAAACAACTAACAAAAGGAAAAAAATAATTATTTTATTTTTTTCAGGAATATAGACCACAATATTGAATCAAAAGAGAGGATTCATGAAATAATTTCAAAAAGATATATTCGACTTGGACGTTTGTCGTAAGTTAAAACTTTAAATTGATTTGTTTACTTTAAATTGACTTGAATCCTTATATTTCCTGTCCTTCAACCTGAAATAACCCACCATTGGCCTTCTGTCAAGGCAGGAAAGAGCTTAAGAATAAGAATTGGATGAAGGACATTATGTATTCCATTCTCCAGCTGTGCAATATTAAAAAAAATAACTTGATTGATTGATGCGCACTTTAAGCATGTAATTGTCTCCAACGAAGTTGGACTGGCTATAGCATGTTTTTCTTCAACCAAAATATACTTAGTAGATTCCTGACTAGAATCTAATTTCATTTATTGAAATCAGGCTTCTATCATTTGTATTAACTTGCTACTTCAAAGTTGCTTTGACCAATAAAAGATGCCCCATTTTTCGTTTGTCACATACTAAAAATGCAAGGTTAGAATCTCCACTAATTAAAATAGTATAAAACCAGTCTATGTAATAATAGGCATGAAAAGACTTATTTAAGCAGACTTAAGTTTGTGAAGAACAAATGCTTATGTCAATGCATGAGTACTGGAGTATTATTATTTAATTAAAAGAAGGTATAAAGCTAGATCTTGTTTGCTTAAAAGTTTATAAAATAATTTGTTCAAAATCTTAAAAATTTATAATACCTTGAAATACGGAATATGTTGTATTTATATTATGTGTTTAAATAGGTAAATAACATGAAATTTGGGATTTTTTTTTATAAGTATGAACTACTATGAAATCTTTTTAAATTAACGGATTATTTATTCTGTGATACAGGAACTGAAAAACATAATAAGAAATTATAAAACTAAATTCGTATAAAAATATACCCTGCATTTTGTATTAATTTATGAGATTTTCTTTAGAAGATATTGTTCAAATTCAGAAATTAAGAATTGGAATTGCAACTTTTTTTTAATTAAAAACACATAGGAAACGCAGAATTTTAAAATTATCCTAAGATATACACCTACTTCCTTACAATAATAATTTCATCTATGAAATTTTGAAATTTAATTTCTAATTTTAAATAAAAATGTTGTATTAGAATGATAGAATCTCATTAATCATCGCTATCATAAATTTTCAGGTCTCATGAGGCTTCTGTGATAGTATTGTTCCTGATTTTAGTGTTTTTATGGGTATTTCGGGATCCCAAGTTTATTCCTGGCTGGGCGAGTATCTTTGGTTCGGACACGTAAGTAATCTGCTTTTTCAATTATATCTCATAAACAAGTAATATATAAAAAAAATTTAAGTCAATTCCTACTTTTGCAAAAATTGAACTCGCATTCTTCACCTTCACGTGAAAAATACTGAAATCCTTGCATTTTACCAATTGAGCTACTGCCTGTTGATTTCAATTTTTCTTACAAACTGCTAAAACTCTATTTAAAGTATTAAAACTTAATTTAATTTAATAATTAATAAATTAATATTAAAAAAAGCTATTATATCAAGTGTCATTCTCTACAAGTTTTAAAAAATGTATTTGAACTTGAGTGGATGAATAAAAAGTATTTTATTAGCGATTGAAAATTTGAACAAGATATATATAGAAAGAGTGTGAGCTAATAGTAGGAATTGAAATTAGATTACCTGTCAGCTCTTAAGCTTAAATATGATGATTAATTTAACTTTTCTTATACGAGGGTAGTCTGATGCAAGAAAAAAGGAGGGAAATGCTATTTTAAAATTTTGAATGACTTAAAAATCATTCTAATGCTGTAATATTTACAAAAGTTATCGAAGGAAACGTCAAAATTTCTCTTAATTTTTAATTAAAATTCTGACTAAATTTTTTAAAAAATCCCTCCAATGTACACACTTTGACTTTCCGAAGTATTTATGCGCCAAATTTGATAACTCTAGGTCAAACGGTTTGGCCTGTAGAACATCAGCACATACACATTCTCACACATTCATCTTCATTGTTATCAACTAAGCAATAACAAAAATAATTTTTTAAATGCTTTTTTTCATCAAATATGCATTTCCTGTTTGAAAAATGCCATTATTTACTGAAATTTAAGGGTGTTACTTTTGAATATGAATGAATACATTTCATTAAGAAAATTTCCAAACAACGATCAGTTGTACAATTACTCACAGAGTTTTGGACCACCATCAGTTGTGCAATTACTCGCAGAGTTTTGGACCACCATCAGTTGTGCAATTACTCGCAGAGTTTTGGACCACCATTTGCAGAATAAAGTTTTTGGAGATTTAAAAATAAATTTTAGCATTATTTTTAATGTCCATTAGTTGCGACGACTAATAGAAAATCAGTGCAGGGAACAATTGCCAAAGTATAATTTTTTCAAGCAATACCTGTTCAGACTCATCCATAAAATTTTAAGTTTTCAAATTTCCCAGATAAGACAATCCACAAAATTTCGGCGAACAGAACGAAAATTGAATTTTTTTTGTTTTGTTTTGTTTTTATTTGTTTTTTGATGCAACTCAAGATGGTATCTATTTGACAAGCATTTTAACAATTGGCTAAATTTTTGCGAGAGTGACGATAAGACTTCATCGTAAGCTAAAGTTCTAACAATGATTGTGGTTTTGTTTGACGGTTTTCTAAAGCTTGAACTGCATTTTAAATGATATCGATATAATAAGGCAATTCGAATATACCGTTAAAAGAATTAAAGTAGTTGTAATTCATCAAATTTATTTATTATTTGGTTAAAATGTCTCTTTTATCACTGAACTTGACCATTTCATATGATAAGAATTGACCTTATGACTTTCATATAATATGACTTGACCATTTCATCATCTAGGAAAATTGGAGATTCAGCCCCTGCCATTGCTGTTTCTTTTCTACTGTTCTACTTGCCTTCGAATCTTCGTGATCTGAACAGCCGACCTTTACTGGAGTGGAAGACAGCTCAAGCAAAACTGCCCTGGGGTGTTCTTTTATTGTTAGGAGGAGGTTTTGCTTTGGCACATGGAGCACAGGTATTGGATTAATGATTGTATATTATGTTCTTTTAACTTTCTTTTATCAAGAAATAATTTTTGAGCTCAAGTCTCTTCATTAATAAATTTACTACATTTCATAATTTTGAGATTGGTAGTTCGGTCACCATTATGGTGATGTTCATGTAGAGTGTTGTATTAAGCACTTCATCGCTATTAGGAAAATAAACTCTTTATTTCACTAACAACTATCGGAACATCACTGCTTAGCGCACGTATATATAAAACTAGAGATGCATAATCCACGATTTTTTGAATAACAAATAATATTGCTATTGTTATTTTTAAATATGCGTTCCAAATATCTGTTATTTCAATCATATTATTAATTAAAAATTATTACTTAATATTAAATATAAAATTTATTAATTGTAATTAATACTTAATTTAATTAACGTGTGATTGAATTAATTTATCTCAGCTTACTTCTTAAATTTTATTTTTTTCTCAAAACTATTAATTTAATTTATTTATTAGAGTGAACCATTTTCTGGAAAAGATGAGCTAAAAATATATGTCATTTCTTTAAAATGTTTACTTTAGTCCTATATTCTACCAATAGATGACGCCAGCAGTAAATAGAGTACATGTAATCAAAGTCAATCATGTCACGAGCAATTAAAAATTATCTATATGGAATAGTGCATCATCAAATACGAATATCGGTCACTCCCGTAAAGTGGATCGGTGACTTCGCACTTTCCAGTGAAGCCTCGCACTTTCCGGTGAATCACCGCTCCGATAAATTTCAGTGATATGCAATTCAATGATACGATACGATAATTCCAATAACCGGTCCGTTCACTTTTCAATGCAATCACAGATTTCTTTCGAGAGCTTCCATTGGACAGATCGTATCGTCACCGCTCCGGCAAATTTCAGTGATATCGTATCGATTGTTAGTTTCTATCGTGATCCAAAACCTGTAATCGAAATATCATCAGTAAGATCGTATGAAGGATTTGAATCACACCCCTCTTTGAAGAGTATTGATCACTTGTATCTGTGACTTTTTGATATTGGTTACGTAATAACCGCTCTGAAAATATTCGTCATCCCTATATAGAACGGGGATTCCCCGGGCGAAGTATTAACATAGATTGTATTAGGGAAACTAGATAGGTAGCGCTTTAGAATGACATGAATAAAAGATGGCGCTACGATCACTACAAGCTCTTAACCCTTTGCACTTCGAAAAGTTCAATGACATGATTATACCTAAATGTGTTGTTCTGTAAATCCAGAATGTTTGTAAGGATAATTTTTAATTTTCTTAGGAAGCTAAAAAAAATTGCCATTTGTTATATTCCAAAAATTTAATTTAAGAATTTTGCTATTACATGGCTTTTATTATAATAATTATCTACCAAGAATGTGAAAACGATTCGTCTTATAGAATAGTGAGTCAAAATCGACATAAGAGTGGAAACGATTAATAAGTTGAGTTTAATGAATTTCCCTTTGCATAATTAATTATGAAAGAAAAAAAATACTGGATCCTGTAAATTTCCTTCAATTCACTTAATAATTTTTGAGTGCATTAACAATATTTTTTCATGAATAGGAATCTGGGCTATCTGAACTATTAGGAGAGAAACTGTCATCTCTGAACGTTCTGCCCCCTGGTGCTGTTGTTGCCATTATTTGCTTCATGACAGCTATGATTACGGAAATCGCATCGAACACCACAGCAGCTACTATTCTACTGCCTGTCCTCAATCAAATGGTAGGTGCATTATTGGAATCTCAAGTCAATTTTTTAATAACATAAAACTATGAAAGATTGCTGATAACGGAAAGATTTGAGAGAATTGTCCAGTTTTCCGTGAAACAGCACAGTATCGTGCCAATTATATAAAAGCTCGCCAAAAAAAAAAGAATCAACTTGTTTGATTACATTAAATACTAACAAATGGCTTTAAGGTTGCAATAAAAAAAATGTCAGGATTATATTTGGCCAAAATTCGCCTAAAAATATAGCATTCGTGATTAAACCTCGCCTTAAATAAAACGTGGATAACTTTTTTTTTACATAATAATTTGCTTCACGTCATCCATTCTTTAAATCATTGTTATATAATTATGTTATCTTGCATTCATTTTTTTTATTCAAACAATCAGACCTGTTAGATCGCAATAAATTCGCTGGTGTTGCATTAAGATCTCTCTAAGCTGAACGAGCACCCTTATCGCAAATCAATGCTAGAAATAAATTCATACAACAGAATTAACATCAAAATATTTTACATTGTTTTACGAAAAATCATGACGTCAGAGAATGCCAATTCTGGGAAAGATGTCGCGAAATTTGAATTTGCCTTTATACAGTGTAATTAAAAACAATGGGACGAACTTTTAAAAGTAGCACAGTTGGGTGAAATAAGCAATTTTTATTTTCTGCTATACACGGAATATACTAAGAGAAAGTATTACAAACGTCAAAATTTTAGATTTCACAAATTTGATGAATCTCCACGTTTCAAATCTCCCTGGGTTCGAGAAAAAAAACCACATTTTTATTTTATCTGTCTATGATAAAAATAATTCAAAAGCACTTTCAGCCAGACGGATGAAATTTGGTTTATGGGTATTGCTAAAAGCTTGTGGATTTCTATTAACACCTGGGCTTAATACATTGAGAGGTAATCTGTTTATCCAAATAAGAGTTAACACGATGATTGAAAATCAAAGAAAGCTATATGGATAAATATGTTGCACATATTTAGCATTTAAAATATGTATCAAATCAAATTCAGGGAGTCAAATTCCTCAACGGAACGACCTTCTATCAGTCTGTAATTTCACAAGTACATGAATATCCTAACTTAAAAATGTAATGACTTAAGCATATGAAATTTACTATCTGATGTGGCAATTCAGAGTTCTAATTAAATTTGTGTTTTCATTTCATTAAAATGAATTAAAATCCTTATGTTGGCAATATATGCATTATATACTGGAGAAAAAGCATTCATTTTAATAAAATTAATCAAATAATTTTAATAATGTGTTTTATATAGATTTTCTATTGCCATAAACGATTTGATAAAAATTAATATAATTCTTAAGTATTCAACCATTTTTAAGTCTTACTCTTAGAGACATGGAAGGAAATTTATATTTAGGAAAAAAAATTGTGAATACAAAGAATTCTTACATAAAACTAAACTTATTGAATATGTTGAAACTGATTTTCATTCAACTTGTTAAATTATTTTATAGTAAGCATATAAGTAAATTAAGTAATTTTAATTTTTAAGTAAATTTTTAGTAACATTTTAAGTAAATTAAATGGGTTTTCTTTTAGTCATTCATTTGTTTGCTTAGGTAATCAAATATATCCACTTAACTGCTGTTTCTACAACGACAATGAAGTTTGAGTTTTACTGCACTTGTGGGCGTGTTACTTCTCCCAAATAACATATTTGAAAGAAATAAAATCTCATTAACAATACAAGCATGTTTAAACTTGAATAAATACATTCGTAATGCTGTCCAATGTACTGTTATTCCAATAATATATTTTTAAAACCAATATTTCTTTTAAATTTTGTATCATTTTATAGGCCATATCCATTGGTGTGAATCCCCTGTGCCTGATGCTGCCAGTTTCTATCGTGTGCTCCTATGCTTTCATGTTGCCTGTTGCCACGCCTCCAAATGCCATAGCTTTCGAGAATGGAAACATGAGAACAATAGATATGGTAGGTTCTATAATTTCACGAATGCCGGCGCATGTTCATTTGCTTAACACTTCTTTCATGCAACACTAAAGAGGTTATAATTATGATACTATTAAACATCCTTAGAAAATTCCTATTATCAATATATATAGTCATACACCGTCGTCTATAACTCTTTTTGGAACTAAAAATATGGCCCGTATTATTATTAGATGCTCAATTTGAAATTTCTATTTCAGTGTCAAGCAACTAAGGCGGATTTTTTTTAAAAACTTCTATGTAAATCGGTTGGTTTATAGTTGTGTGAACAAAGATATAAATAAAGCGCGAATATAAGTAAGCTATGTATGCTAATTGTAAACTTCACATTTCATTTACAATTTTTATGCTGACTGTAGTAAAGGTTAATGAGTTGAGGCCTGAAAATTTTATTATTTTATATTTAAACTGATTTTAGCGATTATTTTTGAAATGAGTATTCGTAAACATTATTGTCAGATACACTCCAAATGAAAGGAAACAAAAGTCTAATGTTATTATATATTTACGTCTAAAGTATACTACATAAAGTATTTTTTTTTTTTTTTTTGATTTCTTATTAGTGTAAATGTGCATGAGATTTTCTTCTACAACTTTCATTAGTTAATATGTGAGAATTATATTCGCGATATTGTTAGTAGAATACCAATTCGTCTAGACCGGCATTTATTCTAGTTCTGTTAGGTAATTATAATCTTATCAAAAATGCTTGGTTATAAAATTTTGTCAGTATTCCGAAATATTTTTTCTAGTATGTAATCCCTCTATTATTAGTGTCTGGTTATATTAGCTGCTCTATATATTTTGCAACGCAATAGATCTTGAAATATTTCAAATTAAATGTAACGTTTATAAAAAATGTATCTTCTCTTTTTACTTTTTCATATCTGAAGTATATCAAAAAGAGCGAGCAGGAGATATTATCGGTTACTACGTTGTCCAACTTCCCGAGGCCAAAAAGCACAATTTTGAATTTTTTTTCTATCTGTCTCTGAAGGTTGTAATTCAAAAAAGCTTCGACCTAAGCAGATGAAACCTGGCACCTGGACTATACACCAAATTTGAGGATTTCTATACATTTTGAATAAAGTCCACTAAGAGGAAGTCTGAATGAATATAAGTGAACACGATAATTATAAAAAAACAAGGTGTTGGATAGATACAATTTAGTATACAGAATTAATATCTAAAATATAGATACGTATCAAATTTGAAATCCATCAAGAGAATGACAGTCTGGCAATCTGTATTTTCACATGCATGTAAACCCATAACTAAAAACACAACTTGAATTAATGAAATTTGGTATGTGATCTCGTGGTTTCATTTGCCATGCTTTGTTAAATTTTGGTTTCAGTAGGTCGAAAAAAAAGGCATCAAAAATACGGTTAGCTTTCCGGTACGTTTGAATTAATTACACCCTAAATATTAATTGCCAAAATAATCGCCCATTAACCTATTAACCGGGTAATTAATTCATATTCAATTCGTTTTGCATTGAAATATTTCGTCATACCCATTTAACAGGTTAATAAGCACTTTTGCTAGTGTTATCCATCAAACGGTATGTGGTTAATAATACACAAGTGCTTGTTTTCTTTGCTATATTACGAAGAACAAAATTCTCAAATGTGGAACTCAAAAAATAAAAATCGAAGCACTTATAGCTTTCATAATTCTAAAAAGTCTACAAGCTTATGCGACTGTTATGAGTGGAATAGCACCCATATTAAAGAGTATGTTAGAATTTATTGATTAGATTGGTTGCTTTTTTTCGACTATTAACCGGCATCGGATACATTCATTCGTGTCGGAAATAATCAAATGCCTTTGCTTATTGCATTGCTGTATCACAAACTTATGAACTTAAAATTTAAAAGGAAATCTTTTATAGTCTATTCTGTTTCAGAGTAGAAAAATACTCACAAAAAATATTTAAACGTGACTGGACTAAACCTTTGTAGTATGATAATTTTTAGGTTATATTCTTCTACTTTTATTTCTAAAATTTGCATTTAATAATTTAGTATAGATGACGTGCGCTTATAATACCCTCACACGTGAGCATAAATTCAATAAATGAAAAAATAAATGGTTTTGTTGTAAAATATGCATGTAGTAAGGTTTTAACATTTATAAAAATTAGAGAAAAACATTATATGCAAATAAAATTAGCAACACTTAAAAGTTTATTTTTTTTGGAATTTTAAAATAATTAAAAATGCATTCGTACAATAAAATGCTCCAAATTCAATGAGTGAATATATTAATTTCGATTCATTTTAAACAAAAATGAAATTAAAATTTTGAAAATTGCCTTTTTAATAAGCATTTATAATCAAGGAAATATCTATGTCAATTTTGGCAGCTCTTGATATGAATATTTGCCATGTAGAATGTTTTGGACAACTTTTACATTATGCAAGTTGCATCTAAAATGACGTATAAGAAAATCAAAAGAAATTTATAAAAAAAATATTACAAATAGTTCATAGTTCAAAATTAGAAATCGGAAGATTTATCACGCAAGTAAATGAAAAATTTGAAAAATAAATAATTATTATCTAAATTAGAGGATAATTTTTCCCCCCTTCACAATGCGAAGGCAGCAATTTACTTCAAAATAGTTGTTAAAATATATTTTTTCTTTACAGGCGAAACCAGGGCTTGTTATGAATTTAGTGTGCTGTGGTGTTCAACTGTTCATGGTCAACACACTAGGAGTAGCCATGTTCGACTTAAACACATTCCCAAGTTGGGCCAAACACAGTTTGCATCAAAACATGACAAGTCGAAACATTTCTGATCTTGGAAATATTATTGCCAATGCGTCCCAATATATGAATGAGACTCTGTTAACTTAAAATTCTGAAAGATATCAACATTAGGAAATGGTGTCTGTCTTAATTTTGAAACAATTATTGCAGACACATGCTGGCGTTGAAATTTGAACTCTGAAAAATTTATTCATCTAGAATTTTTTCTATGTGAAAAGACGGAGAACTGTAACGGAAGAATAGATTATAGATGAAGCTAAAAACGGATTAAAGTGACAGCACATAGAACACAAGAAATGACCATTTTGCCGACGAATGATGTAACAGGAGATTCTAAGCTTTATGATTATAACAAAAACATCATAAAATTAGATAATTTAGCAATAAATAATTTTAATCATTAAACATTTTTTACTACTCAAATTTATTCTAATATAATGGGTATCTACTCTACTGTTGTTTAATAGTTCGTTACTTAACCGTTAGATCTAGACATATATGACCAGTTGGAAAAAAAGCTTCAAATGTTATTTTTTTTTCAATCAATAAATAAACTGCTAAAAAGACAAATTTTTATATAATTATCAGGGTCTAATGAGCCATATTTGATTTTTTTTTAAATGACGAAACTCTAATATTTGACATAAAACGGCCCCATTCTTCTGTGAGCAAATATTGATTTATAAAGCTTTAAATCAATATTGACGGCAGAAATTTTTTTTTTTATTCTAGACCAATCAACTGCTGGGTTCATTGATTGGGTGATATTTCTTGAGACAAACGCTGAAAAATTTTAAGTATCTGAGATATTTTATTAATTATGACTAATAGCACAAGGAGATTGATAAAAAATATAGATAAATTGATTGAAAAAGGGTAAAATGTAATTCTTTACTCTAACTAGAAATTTATGCATATTTGTAATGGTTTTGAAATTAACTAATGGGTTGTGATTAGAGTAATACCTGTATTATGTACATATTTATATATGCAGAATCAGTTAACTAAGCGTAATGATATAAAAGTGAAAGTATTTTAATTTTGTCAAGTTAAATTGTCTTTACTAATTCATGTTTTATGAGAATTGCATATATCACATTATAACTTAATTTATATTTTTATTGACATGACAAGAATTCGTTTTAAGAATAATTCTGTGTAAATATTTATATATGATAATTTATGTAAACTTTGAAAATTTATATTCCAACCTTTTCATTTTCCTTTCATAATGCTTGCTACTGCAATTATCATATATAAATATTTATATATGATAATTTATGTATACTTTGAAAATTTATATTCCAACCTTTTCATTTTCCTTTCATAATGCTTGCTACTGCAATTATCATATATAAATATTTATATATGATAATTTATGTATACTTTGAAAATTTATATTCCAACCTTTTCATTTTCCTTTCATAATGCTTGCTACTGCAATTATCATATATAAATATTTATATATGATAATTTATGTAAACTTTGAAAATTTATATTCCAACCTTTTCATTTTTCTTTCATAATGCTTGCTACTGCAATTATCATATATAAATATTTATATATGATAATTTATGTATACTTTGAAAATTTATATTCCAACCTTTTCATTTTCCTTTCATAATGCTTGCTACTGCAAAGATAAATTTTGCTTTGGTTACAAATTTTTTTTATAATAATAATTATTTTTTATATTGATTTAAAAATTCGTTATTTTAATGTTTAAATTAATATAATAAAGCCGAAATTTGAAATTATAAAACAGTTTTTTTAAAAACTAAATTGAAATTAGTGATTGATGTGAAGCTATCCAATTATACTGACTGACTAATATAATAAATGAGACACATATAGAACTTATCTCAATGTTACACTTATCTGAGCTCAAAAGTTTTTCGTATTTTATTTGTGTTTTTATATATTTTGATGAGTTTATTTATAAAAGATTGTATAATATTTATTTTAAAATATGTTTCGCTGAATAAAATACATAAGATATTAACTTATCTATTATTATTTTTATTGACTCCTAGAAACATTTACTATTCTAATAAATCAATGATTTATTTCTTCATGGGAAGTCTAATTTATTTTTAAATAGAGAGAATAATTCGTTTCTTCACAGTGGAAATAATTTAGTTTTTCATGGAAGGAATCGTGATTTCGTAATGTATTTCATTTTTATTCATAATTATATATATATATTTAAATAGGATCCATTTTAATATCTTTGTTGGGCGAAATATTTAATTCATTTTATCTTATTCTATTCGTGTTATTTTTCGAATACATTTTATAAGAAATCATATCTAGGTTATTTTGTAAAAAAACATTGAAAATTTAGTTCCAAGTAAAAAATCGTTTGAAACATTTTTGTTAATTCTGTTTTATTAATTTTTCATTTTTCATGAGAAAATAAATCATAAATTTAAATCTGAATTAAAAAAAAACAACAACTGAAAAGCCAATATTTTTGCTCATTATAGAAATTTTAAAAAAAAAAATCAATAGATTAATGACTTAAAAATAATATGAATATAAATATGAACTTGAAATAACATGAAGGTTTCTTGATAATTAAAGAAATTGTTAAGTTTTGTTAATTAAAAATTATGCTTCCATTAAGTATGCATTATGGCAAGCAAACAAGAAGGAGTCATCCAAGATTTGTTTACCAAATCGAATTTGACATAATCAAAACATAATATACAGAAATAGTTAAAATAAGAAATTTAAAAAAAATATATTTATATATTTCTCTCTGTTTTCCAAATTGTTTTGACATTTTCTGTTCCTTAAAAATTTATTCAAAACTTGGTTATTTGCTTTTAACATTCAATGGAGATTTAGATTCTCATTTGAAAATGGTTGCCTTCATATTTGATTGTAATTACTTTTTAAGTTGCCACTCACAAAATTTAAGATAATTTTGTACCATTCTTTAGAAATTAATTCTAATTATTTTGAAAAAAATTATGTCTTTGCTGTTTTTAAATATCGTTTCGAAACGTAATGATAATTTTCTCAAAAACTAAGGTGCATTAACGCTATCCACTCGGAGGACTCTTCTTAGATAATATTCAAAACGGTGCATCATTCTGAAGTTTTATTTATGAATTTTTTAAAAAATTTTGATTGTAAAAAATATGTACAGACTAGTAAATTGTAGATTAGTTTTTTTCAAAGAAATTCAACTTAAAACAATTATCTCTCTATATATATCACATATGCATATGGTTAGTTACTAGGCTAACAGCGTTTGCGGTACAGAAATTGCGGCTATTTTTTATTTCCGAATTTTAACAAACAAATGCAAGCAAACCATCATACCGATTTCAAACAACTTCATTGAATGCTTTTACATCTGCATTGAACACGATGCTTTCTTTGGAGCTGCAAAATAACAACAACAATTTTCTCTAGATGGTTCGCAGTGTAACAACAAACTGCATTCAGTCAGAAGAAAGAGGATATAAAATAAATCAAGAAATAGATTTCGAACAGAGAATTTAATCAAGCATAAAAATAGATTTAATCATTGTCAGATAAATAATCGTTATGACTTGTTTACGGAAACTAATTTTCATATCTCATCAATTATCTTATAAAAATATTCTTCGTATTAGCTTTAGCGATATCAGTTTCATTTCTAAATAATTTTTCCCCTTAATTTTAATAAGATTTCATGTATTATACTTAATAATATTTTTAAATGCTAAGATGGAATTCAAACCCACTTATCGAAACATTCAATCGTGTTTTTACCAATCCTTAATGTAGATCTTCACTTATGCTTTTATTTCGTATTGTATACATTTTTTTAATTCGTAATAAATTGATTAACTTAAATTAATTTTTTTCAGCCATATCATACAACAAGGTAAAATGTTTTTTTTAATGATTTCATATAATTAATCATTTAACAGCCCCAAAAATCAATAATCTGGACGAACAAACTGGTCGTCAAAGGCGGATAATAGATATTTATTTTTTGAAGCAATAAACAAGTCCTTGCATAAGATGAATCATGCATCGAATTACTTTTCTGAGTGCAAAGGGTTAAATTTCCTTATTGAAACAGATTTTTTTTCATTGAAGGCAAAGTTGAAAACAATAGAAATCCTATTTCATTTTTCATAATATACATTAAAAATAAAGTTACAGCTGATGCGGGGATTTTGCGTATAATTTGTATTATAATGTTTTATAAAAAAGTATCTTTTACATTAAAAATATAATACAAATTTCAAAAGTTTTTGTTTAGGAGAAAGAGAGATTCTAACGTGTGTCAATAGTTACATATATTTTAACTTTCTCATTTATGACGCTTACACTAGTTAGCTTTCAACAATTATTTTAAAACCTAACTAAACTTTACCATAAATATTTTTATATTATTTGCATTTCAAATTTCGTTCAAAAATTTTTCGGTATGAACAGGGTTTTAATGAAGATTCTGCAACAATTAATTAAATAGATAATATTTCATTAGTAAAAAAACATGTAGAATCTCTTATCGAATAATACTGCGCATTTCATCTTCTAATAAAATAAACCATAAAGATAATGCAATTTTTAAAATCAAATTAATAGAGTTGAACACATCCTGAAAAAACACTGCTAATTTCACAGACATATTAAAATTCACGATTACGAAAAGTGGCATCATTTTCGTGGTGTTAATCATAAGCTCAAAAGTATTCTGTCAAAGTAACTTTCTTAAGTAACCCATTCTTTTCTGAATAATAATTACACCACCTGCCTGGACAACAACACTACATCCCCCCCCCCCAAAAAAAAAAATCGAAAAACCAAATAATATGAGTAATTACATTCTCTGCTGTTGGGATACTACACTTCCGTAGTGCCGATATTCAAATGGATATCTTAATGACAACCTTAACATATTTTGGCATTAGTTTTTACGATATAAACGTATGCAGTTAACACGTTGCTTGCCGGCGTCCTGGCATAGGGCTAGCGCGTCTTCCCCATGATCTGGGCGTCCGGGATTCGAGCATGGTTGTTCTTCTTGCTCTACCTGTGAGGTGTGTGAATGTGCCCCCCTGTAAAAAAGGGTTGTGCAAGCGAATGTGATGCATGAAGTAGCTAAGTCGTACTCTTGGTCCTAGTTGGCGCTACTGACTAAACAAGAGACGCTCACTCGGTTTAAATCGCTGACAGACAATGGTCAGCGGACTTGTAAAGTGCCATAAGTCACAATACAACAACAACAACAACAATGTTGCTTGCCGCGTAAGTTTGCTGAGATTCCCACATTCTTTTTAATTAAATACCTTTTCTCAACTATAATTAAAAAACAGGAAAAAAAATTACCCAACTAAATAGATGTTTTGCACCCGGCTAGAATCGTGGCATGTTCATTTTAACAGATTTCATGCAACCTGTGAATTTATAAAACTGTAACAATGATTTTTTTAAACTTTACAAAATCCATGGAAACAAATGGAACAGGAAAAAATCTAATTTTAAATTAATATATTAAGAAAGAAAACAAAGTTGTTCAGATAAGATTACTTTTTTAATCTCTAGTTTGAATGCTATTAATCTCCTTTTATTCCTATATTAATATGAAAAAAACAACCTCTTATGATTTTAGCAAAATATTTCATAGAAAATGTAATAATCCATATTTGCATTAGTTCATACTTGACTTGTTAAGAATATTAACTTATTAAGGATGACGTGGAAGAGAATACTAAAATAGATATCAACCAATATTGCATTCTAACTTCACAAAATAAAAAATAAAATAAAAATAAATACAAAAATAATAAAATACAAATAAAATAATGCAAAGAAGTAATAATAAATGAAAAAGACAAAATTTATTTATTTATACATAATTTCACAAGTCCAAATGGTTTTAATTCATGAAACTTTCTGGCACGAAACGATGTAATCTGTACCAAAATAAGATAAACCAAATGAATTAATAAGAGTTTGCGCAAAATCTATCTTAATGTTTCTATTTTAATAGAGTATGCTTATCACTTGCACGGAATGGCGTATCTAAGTTAAAGCCAATTTTGATTCCCTTTAGATTTCGATAAGCTCTCAAAATTCAATTTGTATTTATCTGATTTCGCAGCATTTTCAATTTTACTACACCAATTTGGTACATTCTTTAAATTTTATTTTTATCTTTGGATAATGAATCCTATAAGATGTATTCATTATTTTCTGCAATACCAGGTTTCTGCATTAAATACTGGAAAGGCAGATGGATACTTCCAAATAAAAGGCATCTAATTATTAATAAAATATATAAAATAATTGTATTCTATTTAATATTAAAAAATCCTATGTATTTCTTGTTGCTGCACTCTTTATCCATTTAATATAATCTTCGGTAAACGATTTTGGTATCATTAGATGTATGCTATAATATTATCATTTAGTATAATGAGTGACTTTTAAATTAGGTCAACTGTTTATTAAGATTAAGGAGAAAAATTGCGTAATCTTTCAGCATCGTCACTAAAAAGTTCAGAATTAACCACAGAGGAAATAAGACATCTAAATAGAACCCAGCATTCCTAAGCGTCATTAAAGCCAAGCTGATATATAAATAAATCTAAAATAATTCTTCGGATTAAAAATACTTACCGCTAAGATTTTTACTTTACCAAGACGTGGAGAACTAGCTAATGGACAGCTATTATTTCAAGCAGAACCTTTGACATAGAATCCATAATTACTAGCTGATGCGTGTCATTTTTGGGCAATCTTGAAACATGCTGAAGTTCAAACGTCTTTGTAAACAATGTAATGCCTTACAGTTTTAAACTGAATCTATCTTAAAAGAGTTAATATCGTAAAATTTTGAATACTTGAAACACATCTGTCAAAAAACAGAATCGTATATGGCAGAACAGGGCCACTTTGATTACAAAAACTTTATTGTAATGAATGCAAGTTCGAAAGAACAGAATAATAATGCAACTTCAAATCTAGCAATTCCAGCAACGATCCAAAGTGGCTTCGGCACTTTTTTATGAAATCGATAGACTCTTCGAGTAGTTTGCTGTTGATGTTTCTTTGTGAAAAGTACAATTTAAACTTCAACTATCTGCATCCAATTTTCTACAATAAATAGTTTGCAAAGCGAACATCAGACTACAATAAAATTTGTAACGGTAAATATTAGGCAATAACTTAAAATGTTACATTACTGTGTTTTTTTTTTCAGTTCATTACAAATTTATTGCATTAAATTAATATTTCAAATTGGAAAAAAGGCATAGACTTTTTCTACATACCTATCAAAATTCTTAATGCCGAAGTAACAAAGAAATAAAACGGAATAAAAATTCAATCCAAATATTAAACATTTTATAAATTATGCAATGAAAACAGAAAATCATATAAAAAAATTCCTCTTCAGATACTAGAAATACATAGCCATAAATATTCAATGAATAAAATAGGTTAGTTATTTCTTAGATAATGCAACCTGGCATCGAGAGCACGATTAAGCCTAATTCGGAAATTTCTGATATCCAGTTTGCTTGCAAAAGCTAATAGATTCTAACTTCAGAGGCCAGCAAAGCCGTATGATGCCTTTTTTCAAAAATTTAAACTAGCTGGCGTGGCCCACCCAAAACTTTCTCGCGTTCTCTCTAATATAATGTTATCCCAGAGAACGCGTTGCAACACAGAAACATAAACCTTTGGCGCGAGTTAAGCATTTTTAATGAATCTATTGTGTTTTCTTTGGCGATTAATCTCTGGTATGGGGTTAATAGTATTCGAAAATCTAACTTATGTTTTAGATGCGTTTTTCTCAACCGATTGAAACAAAAATTTGACAGAAAACTACAACTGTAGTAGAAAAAAATCATAGACCAAGTTGACATATTTAAGTCTAAAGTTACATATTTAGTAGTTTTTGAGTTGTGCTTACATACTTTGAGCCGGCGTCCTGGTATAGGGGTAGCGCGTCTTCCCCGTGATCTGGGCGTCCTGGGTTCGAGTTTCGGTTTGGGCATGGTTGTTCTTGCGTTGTTCTATCTGTGAGATGTGTGAATGTGCCCTCCTGTAAAAAGAGGTTGTGCAAGTGAATGGGTGCTGCGTGAGTAGCTAAGTCGTACTCTTGGCCTCTTTGGCGCTACTAAAAAAACAAGAGATGCTCCCCCACCGGATTAAAATCGCTGTCTTCGTAACAGCGGGCTTGTCCATTTCAAGTGCCATAAGAAACAAAAACAACAACAACATACTTTGAAAGTACAGACGGAAGACGATTGAAGGATTTGCCTCCAAATTTGGCAACTTATTTACATTTTGGATGTTAAAGCTGTGTACTAAATTTTATACATTCGCCTGTTTTGGTTTGTAATTATTGTGCTAATTAATATTCAGAAAACCAAACTTCCTCTGTATAGATTTTACTCAAAATTGGACAGAAATTTACAAACATGGTTTAAAGACAGCATACCAATTTTCATCTATCTAGCTCAAAGTATTTTTGAGCTATCTTTGTCACAGACAAACGAAATTCCAAGATTGTATTTTTCGAACTCAGGGTAAAAGATTCGTCAAAATCTGGATTTCCAATTTTTTGAAAATTACATTATTTTCTCTATACTGTGTATATATTAATGTAAAAAAAAAAAATCTGTTCAGTACTCGGCTGAGATACTGCAGATATCGTTAGGGGTGACGAATATTTTCAGAGCGGTTGTTACGTAACCAATATCAAAAAGTCACAAATACAAGTGATCAATACTTTTCAAAGAGGGGTGTGATTCAAATCCTTCATACGATCTTACTGATGATATTTCGATTACAAGTTTTGGATCACGATAGAAACTAACAATCGATACGATATCACTGAAATTTGCCGGAGCGGCGACGATACGATCTGTCCAATGGAAGCTCTCGAAAGAAATCTGTGATTAGATGAAAAGTGAACGGACCGGTTATTGGAATTATCGTATCGTATCATTGAATTGCATATCACTGAAATTTATCGCAGCGGTGATTTCACCGGAAAGTGCGAGGCTTCACTGGAAAATGGGAAGTCACCGATATTCGTATTTGATGATGCACTATTCCATACAGATCATTTTTTATTGCTCGTGACATGATTGACTTTGATTACATGTACTCGGTTTACTGCTGGCGCCATCTATTGGTAGAATATAGGACTAAAGTAAACATTTTAAAGAAATGACATATATTTTTAACTCATCTTTTCCAGAAAATGGTTCACTCTAATAAATAAATTAAATAAATAGTTTTGAGAAAAAAATAAAATTTAAGAAGTAAGCTGAAACAGATAAATTAATTCAATCACACGTTAATTAAATTAGTAAATTAAGTATTAATTACAATTAATAAATTTTATATTTAATATTAAGTAATAATTTTTCATTAATAATGATTGAAATAACAGATATTTAAAAATAACAATAGCAATATTATTTGTTATTCAAAAAATCGTGGATTATGCATCTCTAGATATCGTCACCTTGAATTTTTTTTTTTTTTTTTTTTTCAATCTGGTTGCGCAGGTTTTTGTAATGAAAAAGTACAATAATAAAATTGGCGGAGCCGGCGGTATCTTAAGTAAATACTGGAAAGAATTTTTTGATTTTAAAAAAATCCCATGGCCTAGCTTCTCTTCTTACAAACTGAATGTACTGTTCGTTTCAGTATTTTGAGACAACCACTTTTCTACGATTCTATCTCATTAAAAGGAGAGACGCAGAAGGGTGGGCGCATTTCTGGAATTCTTCGTCATTCTTTGACCTTGATTTTCGCCCTATTAGATATTTTTTTCCATTTTTTCCTTCACGTGAATGTGAATATCGTATCGTTTCTGACAGTATTAATTTAATTCAATCTGCAAGTATTCCGAATTTATTTTATTGTTAATTGCAAACATTCCCTCCTTTCATCTTTCCTCTCACCCTATTTCGACGAATTAAACCCATCCTAACGCATGCGCAAAAGCGCGGAGGGTTTTAGAATTCGTTGTCAAACAATACGAAATAGCTTAATTCACTAGGGGCGCCATCTGAGAAATAAGTAGTAAAACGATAATTCGCCTGCTGCAAGATTACCGAAGTTGAATTATACTGGTTAGAATTTTTCCATGGTAGCAATATTTCTCAAGAAAAGTTAAATAATTTTAAAATACAAGATATCAGTTTAAGATTCGCATTTAGACAAACTGAGAGAGAAAGAAATGAGTTATACTCCAGTAAAACCAGACGTAATAGAGACGGAAACTAGGTAACATTAAGAAAATGAGAAATAAAAAGTAGTTTTACATGTAGATTATTTTGTCTCATTTCAAATTAGAATCCTTCTCTATTATCTCACAATTACAGTAGAGAAAGGATAATCCAATTAGACGGGTTTAGACAGGTGGCTTCATAACAAACAACGTGTTGATTGAATCTAAAACTGATTCACCCATTCAGCTTTTTAAATCGATCTGAGATACAAGTGGAAACATTTGATTGAATTGATAATGACAAAGTAAAAAAAAAAAAAAAAAAAAAAAGAAAGAAAACTGAATCAAGTTTAACTCGCGAAAAGCATGAGCAGCATGAACCCTTCTCTATTATCTCACAATTACAGTAGAGAAAGGATAATCCAATTAGACGGGTTTAGACAGGTGGCTTCATAACAAACAACGTGTTGATTGAATCTAAAACTGATTCAAAAGCATGAACCTTTCTCTATTATCTCACAATTACAGTAGAGAAAGGATAATCCAATTAGACGGGTTTAGACAGGTGGCTTCATAACAAACAACGTGTTGATTGAATCTAAAACTGATTCAAAAGCATGAACCCTTCTCTATTATCTCACAATTACAGTAGAGAAAGGATAATCCAATTAGACGGGTTTAGACAGGTGGCTTCATAACAAACAACGTGTTGATTGAATCTAAAACTGATTCAAAAGCATGAACCTTTCTCTATTATCTCACAATTACAGTAGAGAAAGGATAATCCAATTAGACGGGTTTAGACAGGTGGCTTCATAACAAACAACGTGTTGATTGAATCTAAAACTGATTCAAAAGCATGAACCCTTCTCTATTATCTCACAATTACAGTAGAGAAAGGATAATCCAATTAGACGGGTTTAGACAGGTGGCTTCATAACAAACAACGTGTTGATTGAATCTAAAACTGATTCAAAAGCATGAACCCTTCTCTATTATCTCACAATTACAGTAGAGAAAGGATAATCCAATTAGACGGGTTTAGACAGGTGGCTTCATAACAAACAACGTGTTGATTGAATCTAAAACTGATTCAAAAGCATGAACCTTTCTCTATTATCTCACAATTACAGTAGAGAAAGGATAATCCAATTAGACGGGTTTAGACAGGTGGCTTCATAACAAACAACGTGTTGATTGAATCTAAAACTGATTCACCCATTCAGCTTTTTAAATCGATCTGAGATACAAGTGGAAACATTTAATTGAATTGATAATGACAAAGTAAAAAAAAAAAAAAGAAAGAAAACTGAATCAAGTTTAACTCGCGAAAAGCATGACCAAAAAAAATCATCACATAAAGTGCTTGAAGTTAATATAAATAATTTTATATTAGAAATTTTTTTTGATAACTGCAGTAAGGTTGAAAGACACACACACACGATAAATTAGTGCTATCTGTCTCCTCATTAATTCTTTTAAAGAAATTTAATTTTTCCTTTTTATTTCTAGTTTTAAAATTTTATAATACATCTTTCTTTAAAGGGATGATGGGAAATGAATGTAATTCAGTCATTTCATTATTTTCCCTTAATAAATCCATTTCATGCGAATTTTATTTCAACTCACCCCCCCCCCCTCCCCCAAAGCAAAACAATGATAAAAGGGCACAACTTTAGTATTTTTATGCAGAAAGCTTATTATTTTTTTAAAAACAATTTGAAAGAGAGAGAGAGAGAAAATCAAAATGTTGTCAAAAATTTTAAATCATTGCCGAGAATAAATCAGACATGGTAGAGTACAGATTAAAAGAAAATTTTTGAATTATGAAAAAACGACAGTATCCAATGTATTCTAGTCACTCATAGTTTTATATCTCTGCAAATAGCTTTATGAAATCTTGTGATTTTTGCAAGAATCATACATATTTTGAGAAATTTTTTCATCTATTACATAAGAACAATAAAAATCTTATCAATAATATATTATATTTCTTCAATTCAATAACTCGAGTTACCTCTAATAATTCAACCTCTCAATAATTCGAATGACCTCTATGGAAGCCAAGCAAATGCAAATTTTCACATCCACAGAAAATGTTTTAGAACCAATTCATCTGGGAGCACTGAGTGCTACAGTGTTTTATTAGTTTTCTTTTCAAATTAGAATTCTTTTTTGACGAATATTTAAATGAAATGAATTACCAAGTGGGTGTAATAGCAACATCGACCCTCAGATACTTTACATGCACCTATGTAGTTTCAGCAAATTTTTAATTGATCACTAACCTTATGGATACATTTTACAGGCATGGGAATAAATCTGCAGGTATAAATTATAAAATCTAATTTTGTATTTTTGTCAATTTCTTTTATATAATGTCAATGGGCTACTTAGAGACAATATTTAGAAAACTAGATTAAGATTGCATATAAAAAAAAAAAGAATCAAAAAGAATGTTGCAAGTTGTGCAGTGATGATTCCTTTGCCAAATCTTTAAAATTATTGTTTTGAAATCAATGATTACTTGATGCTGTTTGTAAAACATGTAGAAATTATACATTTAAGACAGAAACATACATTTTGTCTCAATTGTTAGCCTTTGTACAAGACTTACGGATAAAATCAATGACATGATTTACAAGATATATTGCATATGTAAGACATAACAATCATGTATCTTTAAGTCAGTCAAAGGCACTAAAATATGTATGTTATTCTATTCTTTGCGATATGAATCTTCAGGTATAATTTCATTTTTCATTATATATATTTTAGGTTTTTATTTAAAACAGCTGTTTTAACCTTATTTTGGCACATTATTTTCCATATCAATTAAAGAGTCTAAAAGAAAAAAAAAAAGATGGTAGATCCAGTTCCTTTAGATTTATAAGTTTCAGCGCTATCTGTCAACTCAATGGATATAGTTTATGATACATAAGATAATGAAAAGGGGACATTCAAATTCCATGTTTTCATGTATCAGACAAATGAGGAAATATAATGACTGAATTTTTTTTTTTAATAATTTTTTTTTTTTTAAAGATTGGACTTATAACTTTTTTTACTCTAGACCTTTTAACAATAATCATCCTTTTCCATTAAAAATTTTAAAAAATCTTTTCTTTTATCACTGAATTTTGAATGTCGAAATATATTTTGTGTTATTCCAATTGTGTGTATGAGGTACATGAGAGATAGGAAAGAAAAAAGTTGGCTTGAAAACAAAATTATAACCTAAAATGCATCGTCAGTTCAAAACAATTCCAGAATGACCATTATTTGTTTTAGGATGAATTGAATGGAAATTTCTTTTCATTTTCCTATAATCATGTCACATCAGTTTCAGATTTTTTTTTTTTTTTTTTGACTGGATAAGAATTGACAAAGTAAAAGATATGCAGCATAATTATTTTTTATTATCATTAATTATTGCTTTATTTTTAAAAATTCACAATTTTGGTTCAAAACAAACTTTTCACATAAAAATGTGAAAAAAAATTTTCTCACTGCAAGTGGGCAGATTTTAAGAAGTGATATAGTTCTAAACAAATCAAATTCCCCATATCTCTGTCAAGATTTATTATGCTTATCCAAGTAATCTTATTCAATACATAGGAATATAAACAGCAATTCTTTAAAAAGCATTCATCTTTATTTACAATTAGCTTAGATCACAATGCTCACTTAGCAGGCACAATCAAAAGCTGACAAATATACAAAATCACACATTATCAATTACAGGAAACTGAGCAAATAATATTGATATTTGGTTTGAGCAAAGTCACTAATACTAAAAACATTTTACATGAAATTTCAAAAGAAAACCATTTGAACTACTAATGTGTTAACATAAATCTAAAAATGTTTACAAAATTAGATGAGTAACTTAAGATTAAATTTTTTTGTAAAGGACGTTTACAGACAGCATTTCATATCACTAGTAAATGACTAAGTTTCAAGTCTAATTTCTAAAAACACAAGTCTTAAGGGCATTAAAATAATTTCAGAATACAAGAGCTGCTGCATACATGTTATAAAATGAGAAGGCTAAAATCCTTAATAAGCAGATCCTTCATGAAGTACATAAAATAATTTTATATTAAAATAGATCCCACAGATTTTCTTTTTATTTTTTAAAAAGGCAGTTTGTAAAAAAATCAGAAATATAACTAATGGACTGAGAAGTGTGATTTTTTTTAGTGCTGAAATTGGAAGGACTCTGAATATTAATAAAATCATAAAACTTCAAAAAGTATGCTGAACAAGAATTCTGGTTTTCAACATGAAATGAAAAATAAAATTCTGTATCATATTTTAAAAAATTAATCACACCATAGGAAATGCAAATAAAAAATTATATTACCAATTATTATACAGAATTAAAAAAATAAATCTTATGACAAATTTACAATTTCTACCTCTAAATCAAACACATTGCATTGAAATACATTATTAAAAAAATAAATCTCATACTTAAATTAATCATTAATTTAACTTCCTCCTTTAGTTTTAAGTATTTCCAAAGTGAATTTTTTTTTTTTAATAAACTTCCAAAGTTTTTCATTTTTCTCAAAATTATTTTTCATGAAAAATATTTTATTTGCAAGTTGAAATATATAAAGTTTTAGAGTATTTTTTTACATAAAAATGGCTTTGTCAAGAATGTTCATTTTTTAATATCTTTAACAAAATAAGTTTCAATACTTTTTTTCCCCTTCTATTTCAGTAATGATGTCCACAATTACTTTTTTAATTCTTAATATGCAATTCGTCATTAGAAAAAAAAAAAAAAAAAGTCCGCTGAAATAGATATACAAAATAATAAGGATAATTGCATGTAACTATTTTTGAAGATATAAAAATTTTCATATCATAAGAAATACCATTTGATATGCTTATTTCTTTTATTGAAATATAAAATTATCCTTCCTCAAACACAATCCAACATCTTGCTGTAGGAAATTGTTTTGCCAAATTAATTTGTATGATATGGTTTAATGTACAACAATATTATCTACAATTTTTTTGACATAATATATACAAACATTAATTCTAATTTTGTTATAAGAGCAGAATCTAGTAATTAACAAAAATAAAAGTTAGAACCTTATGATACTATGCAACCTTTCTTTTTCTCTCCACGTACAAACAGATACATTATTGTGAAATCTATTTTTCTAAATAATGTTGTTTGACATTAAATCGACAATTTCCTTCGTAAATAGAATTAATTTTACATATAATTTATAAACCTTATTATATGCACCTAAAAAACTTATACAAATATCAGATTTTACTTATTTATTATATTACACTGCATTGTATTCTGATAAATATGTGTACTACTTGAGATACTAATCTATATTTTGAAATGCATTGAATTGAATGAATATGATATGAAAAATATACTTTCAGAAATTCCTATATTAAAGAAACAAACCCTGCTAATAAGCATTTTGAATTTCTTCCACTTTAGAATACAGATTGCTTTTTAAAAATTTAATTAGATTTTTGAAATAAATTGACAAAAATATTATATGCAGATTAATAACAAAAAAATAACAAAGTCCAAAATAATAATAATCGACAAAAAGATAAAACATAAAATCAAATTATAATAATGTTTAAAAAAAATCACTACCAAGTACACAATTTCGAGACTTGCATGAGAGGAGGAGATAATATAAAATTTTATCTTCAATAATTTCTCATTTCATAAATCAAAAACTTAAAAATGAGATTCTCACATGTTTCTTGCAAAATGGCATTAAAATATAAAAATTTACCACTTCCATCCTACCTCAAAAATATTAAATCATTCATTAATAAACAAATGCTTTGTTGATAGTCAAACAGTAAAACATTTTTATCAGCAGGTAACAAAATAGTCAACAATTAAAAAAAAATTTAAAAATTCAATATCCAATTTTTAAATAAAATAAATGAGATTCTCAAAACATGCATAATTCAATGCATTTTAGCCTATATATAGGAAGAATCAGGAATAACATTAAATACAGACCTGAATATTTTCATTTTAATAATCAAAATAAACAGAAAGAAAAGTACAACCATACTATAACAACCTCTGATGGTTTCATATATCAGCAAGAAAAAAATTATTTTATACTTCACAATATTGGCAGGAAAAATTGCACTTTTATTAAACAATAATGCATAATTTCTCAAAGAAAATGTTCCCAAGCAAATGCTAAGTTGGTGTAGCTGCTTTATAAGTTATTTACAAATTCTCATTTCAAACATTCATGCATGTGCAAAGATGGAGGAAAAAAACCACTTTACTTTTTAAAAACACAATATAATAATTAAGATTATAACATCCTTTCCTATATAGATTAGATAATTACACTTTTCTCTCAAATCAAAGTACATCTATATTTACATTGACACAGTGGAAAATCAGAAAATATCTAGTTTCAGTGTACAAGGTGTCCAAGTAAACTTATCCAAAAATAAAGGCTTTTTTCAGTGTAATTAGTTAGGAAAGAGATAATTGATTTATCTGGAATCAATCCAACTTCCCATATTTAATTTTTTTTTCAAACTAGTAATATGGATGAGTACTAATAATAACTACTTTTCACAACAATCTTACACTGGCTGCCTGGCCTCCCAGATTTCTAAATATATGTCATTTAATAATTTAACAACATGCCAATGCTACTTAATATGATAGTTTATCTTTTTGGAATTCTACAAATTAAACTCAGGTTGATATTCATAAATCAGCAAAAAGATTCGCTGTTACATCCTCTAATTAAAAACCATTTCTTTGAGATAGCTTTGATACAGATATAACCTGCAGAGAACACATTTCAATAAACTCTTTTATCGATATTATATATAATCAGTCTTTAGAATTCTCTATTAAGCATCCAACTACAACCCAAAGCATCTTGTACAGAAAATATTTTTAATTCCACTGATAACAAAAACATTATATACAAGCATGAAAAACGACCCAGCCACACCTTGCATGCTGCTAAAATTCTAAACATATGGAAATTCTTCAAACACATGCATGAACGAATGAAAATTGTACTTATTTCGTTTGTCCGTTCTTATAAATGTACCCAATGCAAATGCTATAATATATATATCTATGTATATATCACACTTCAAATATAAACCTTTATGACACAGCAGTAAAGGCACATCTCATCTGGATTCAAAAGATTTACTTAGTAAAATTTCTTAAAATTCATTTAAGTACCATGTTAAAGCACTTTTCATTCAGAGAATAATAATGAGCTAAACAATTAGGATCAATTAAAAAAAAGTACAAATAAAACCAATTGCTTGACTTTCCACACATGGCCACAGACCCTTCAAACTTACTTTTTCAATGGCATGAGTGGAAACAAACAAAACATAATCTATTACAAAATAAATTGATTGATTGTTTTAGTTGCCGAAGTTAAAAACAGACTACAAAATAAATTGATTGATTGTTTTAGTTGCCAAAGTTAAAAACAGACTAAGTCAAAAGAAGAGATAAAATAAAGATTAAAAATTATAAAACAATCGTTAAAACATATTCAAACCAGCACTGTGATGATGTCTTCTTTTTCACTTCATTTAACTAAAAATCTACGTAACTACTCAGAGCTTCACTTTGAAATTTGTGTGCAGACATGATATGGCGAATAAGGTGCACTTAATAATTAATGTCATGTAACATTAGGGAATGTGAGACCTCCAATATGTTATTGTCTTTACGTCAGTGGAATATTTAATTTTACATATGTACAGATGCTGCTGTGTATCTAGCTTCTCCACTTCGGAAACGCCACTGGCTAGGACGGTACTGAAAAAAAAATATATATAAAAGAAAAATTTCAAAAACTGTAAATACTTCAAACAAATACAAAAAACAATTAACTTTTTTTTTTTTTTTGTAGAAACATTGTATACGAAAAAGATATACAGAAGTGATTGATAAACTAACACTATTTGACAAAAGATTATGTCCACTGCTTAGTAATTACAATAAATTTGTATCTTCTAATTATTCTAAGTTTTTCTGAGCATCAAGACAATTATTTTTCTCCATGGAATCAAAAATGTATCGGTAAATTTCTTTATGAAATTAATAAGTTCAGCACACTTTCTCAGTTTCTTTTTCCTGCTTTCTGCCTTCCTAGTTGATTCCTTTTATCATGAGTTTAACAAAGAAATCTTGACAAAAGTCAGACTATTTCCTTGAAGTTATGAAGAATAAAATTCATTAAACAATCGATGTCAATTTCTTCAAACATATTAATGTTTTACAAATAAATATTTTATACAGAAGTATAAAATATATATCTACAGTCATTTTTTTTCCACTCAGGAATCTTAAATATAACATCATTTCTATATGTTGAACAAAGTAAGCCTTTGTTCAATGCATAAAAAGCAACCCTTTGGGGAAGAAATAAAAATTAAATAAAGAAAAAAAATATATATTTCACTTTTTACTGCAATATAAACTCTTGAAATTATTCATGAAAAAGAAATAAAAACTTGTTGGAGAAACATATGTTATTTGTAGCTTCTGTTGCATGAATCCCTTTCTTAACTAGGAGTAAGAATTGTTTCATATTCAGTTTATATTTCTTACAGAAAGAATCATTCCTTAACAGAAAATTTATAATGTGGAAAAGAAATTTAATTTAACAAAAATAGAAGAAATGAAATGGAAAAAGTGAGGAATAAAAATGTAAAATGCAGAAAAAAGTTTGAAATTGTAATAAAAACATTATGGAAAATTTTGAAAAATTGTTATTTATATATTTTAAGAAATAGATTTTATTCTTAGCTTTAAAAAGTAATTACCTGTAACTCTTTTTAATAAGGAAATCACATATTTATACTTTATTTTAAAAATCATCTTTAGCTCCAAAAAATAATTATGTATCACTGTTTTTAATAATCCAATTACAAAAAAATTGCAATATTTACTTTAGTATCTTAAAACTGATACACATCAATTTTTTTTTTTCAATTATGTTCAAGTTCAATATATAGATGCTCAGTTGTAAATATTACTATGTCTATTGATAAATAATAATGATGGTAGAGCACTTAATCTTACAAATCCCTTACTCAGAATTTATTTTTAAACATTTTACTTTTTAAAAAAAATTTGACCATTTTTGATCATTAAAGTCCCCCCCCCCCTTCTTTCTCTTGAAATACTAAAAGCCTTTCCTTGCAAAGATACAAAACAATTTATTTTAAACTGGTTAGGGTAATATTTCAAGAATTTACTCTGAAATGGTTCTGATTAAAAAAATATTTTAATTGCTGATGCCAACGGTATTGCTACTTTTTCTTCCTTTTCTGTTGAACTAAGTTATGTGAAAATCTTCTGCCTATAGATCATAATCCATTTTGAACTTATTATTACCACCCCCCCACTCAAATTATATATATTTGTCATAATTTTATGCAAAATTCCTGGAATGCAATGTACTCTACTGTCTAACAGATTCAACAAGAATCATTTCTACAAATCTTATACACTTCATTTCTTCTAAGATTTTTTCTGTGGTGAAATATCTTATTTAAATATTATTTATTGTTTGAGAATAAAAATGCTTTGCAAAACTGTTTGTTAACCAATCATTCACAACACTTATATTTGGAACCATAATTTGTGTAAGGTCAAAGTAGGTACCCTAAAAACCATAATTTTAAGATTCATTTCCTAACAAAAGAATAAAATTTATGCTATCAATATTTAACTATACACCTATTAATAAATAGAAATTATATAAACATATATAAGTAAGGTACCATAAATAGCGATTATTAATGCTTAGTCAATTTTTATAATAGAAAATGGTATCCTAAATACAAAATAAAGGGTCGTGGGATTTGCAATTATGCCCTTTGTGAGTAAATTAAAGTTTACAAGTTTATACCAGATAAAATGTACACAAAGATTTAATGGAATGAAAATCTACAACAGCATTAGATATGTAAGTATTATTAAGACTTTGGAATGCTTAAATTAAGTTTTCAAAAAACATAATCTTTCAGGTGATATATGCTTTGCAAATTCTTATTCAAGCAATGCTTAGTTGTAAATTTGTATTTTATACCTATTTTGCACATTTTATCTAATATATTCTTTTATTTTACTTAATTCACTGAAAAAAAAGCAACAAACAATATGATGCTTTTTTTTTTCACATTCCTGATCTATTATTTAATTGCAATATAACTTCTTTCTATATTTCTGAACTAAACTTTAATACCGCTATCTATGGGTATCTTGTATATAGAATATTGATGTGAAATTAAAAATATTATAATGAAATTAAAAATATTTATTATAATCTAGATTACAAAAATGACCAACTAATTTCTGCATCTCGCAGATTTCATAATTGTCTATTGTTCATATTTTACTTTGAAAAGGTTTAGGATGAACCATATAAAATGGCCAAGTATATTAAACTTTTAATAGTTATAAATAAATTGTATGATTCCATTACATCTTTTTAACAAAATATGAAAAAGAAATTTTAAAAAAATCCCTTTAAATAACTAAATTACAATATTTTTAATGCAAAGCATTTTAAACTTTCAAAAATTTATTATGAAACATTTAGAAGCCTCTTACTCTAATTAAAAGCTGCCCTGAGGAAGTATGTGGATTTTTGTAAGCATAGCCAACCCACACAAGGCCTCCCATGACCATGGCAAGAATTAATAACACAGCAATCACACTGCCCACTCCCATGGATGTAGATTCTTCAGCAACTGAAATTAATTCAAAAAATAAATAATATATTTCGAGAAGACATTAATAAAAATTACATTTTTTTTTTTTGAAAAAGAATTTTTGCATTCATACTTGAATTAATTGCATTTCCTTCTTCAATATGTGTGCAATAACAATATTTCATATAAAGAAAGCCAGCAGTCATGTGGCAAGAAAAGGCAGAACATTATAAAAAAAGAATTATTTTTTGATAATTCTTCTCTTACATATAAGTTTGAAATAAAAGATTTTGTGCTGTGCCTGAATAAGTGCTGACAGGAAATAAATAAATGATTTGGGTCTCAAGTAAACCATTATGAGAGTCTAAGATAGAACTGACAACCAAATATTAATTGGTCTTTTATTTTTTTATATTAAATTATTTTTGATTCTTTCATGCACAATATTTTATTTTCTGAAACATTTATATCAAAGTATTTCATGCATAGTGGTTATGTTTTTAAACTACTAAATCATGAAAGGATATTTTAAAGCTTAAAAATATGCTCGCTTCATTGAATGGTTTGAAAACTAAAGCTTATGCATTAAATACTTTTCAATAATTCAAAATATAAATAACAATGCTTATAAAAATATTTCATATTACACAGAAATTAAAAATTTAAATATATAATTTGATAACTTATATAGCATATAAGTAATTAGGGTTAAATGGTGTAAAAATATTATAAAACATAATAATCATATTCACTAATATCATCATTGCAGTATAGTAAATCATGTCATATAAAGCAGGATGGAACCTGTAACCAGATTCAAAAATAATAAGTTACCACAATTAAGAGCAATCCATAAATAAAACAATGATTTATAAAATACACTATTCTTTGTGCATTTTACGATGACATAGCATAATAGCAAACAATTTGCAAATGCCAAAATGCAATCTTTTAACTATGCTTGTATATTTTTTACAACAGCTAATAGTTCAAATTATAATACTAACATGCAGAATTAACAAAGCAGATGAGAGCACACAATATAAAAAAAATGTAAATTGTACAAATTCTTTTAACCAGTTTAATAAGTCAAAAATACTCTAATATTAACAGACATTTCTCATAACAATATATCTTGATTTTTTTTAATACATTTTGTTACAAATTTTACTTGATTTAATTACATACAAAATCCAACTGTTTTAAATAATAATTTTTTTTGCAATATACCTCGAGCACTGCTTGACGCTCCATCATCACTGGTCTGACCAGGTTTATAAGACATGTGTGATGCAGTTGTTGTTTCAAAAGGATAATCATTTTTAGGAGTTTTCGGGTATAAAGTATATGGTTTATATGGCGAATCTAAGAAAATCATGCAAATACATAATGAAAAAAATTAAACAAATAAAAAAAAATTAAGAGGATTATTTGTTAAACTTTCTTCAAATCAAAAAAAGGATTCTGACATACAACAGGCAAACAATCAATAAAAAAAAAATTACTAGAAAATAAGAAAAAATACTATTTGTTTAGCAATCTAATTTCTAAGAAAATTCAATAAAGAAAATGGCATCCACACAATGTTAAGACTACAGTACTTAAAAAATAAAAATATCATGCAAGGGAATAACTAAAGGGATTATTTGTCATACTTATAATGCATTAGAATAAAGTAATAAGTAATTGCCAACCTGATGAAATTAATAACTACAATAAAAGTAAGCTTAAAACAACATTGTAAGAAAACATGAAATGTTTTTACATGAGGAAATATTTTATATGAAAAGAATTTAACCCTACATTTTTTTTAAATAATGATTTTCACATAACTTTTTTCATACAGAAATTCATACATTAAATGCAAGTCTAATTAATTTATTATTATATTACTAAAACAATGCATTCACTGAAAAACATTCATTACTGAAAAGAAATTTCTTCACAGAGAATTTCATTATTTAAAACATAATTCTAATTAATCCTTCATTTTATAAAAATTTTACTGAGAACAATGCATTTATAGAAAAATAAATATTCACTATTGAAAAGTACAAACTGTTTTTATAAATGTAATATGCAGTTATTTGCTATAAAGGCTGTATCTATGGTTCCCAAACTTGTTTTATTTCTTAGTACCATTAGTGAATCCAGTATTTTACCAAGGCATCCTATGTAAAACTTTATTTTTTGCAAATAGACCATATAGCTATTTTTTTAAAATAAAGGAACATATATTAGGTTATATATAAATTAACTGTACAATTATTTCATTAATAAATATTAAAAAATGAATGGTAATGTTCAACCTGTTGGCAGCCTATTTTCTTGAAGTTTTTCAATGAAACTATACTCAGTTACCCTTTATGACAGTAACTGCTGAAATCTGCATTAGCACAAAAAAAAAATAGTAAATTGGATGAAAAATCTCCAACTTGGAGCAATAAAACATGGATATTCCTCTTTTACTGACAATTAAAACCTTATTAATTCCATACAGCAAATTTTGCTTAAAAGATTATCATAGGACAACTCAGATTATCTCTAGTAATAGCAATAAAGCCCAGTAAAATTATTGATATAATCATTTTACAAATATATTTATCAACTCAAGTGATAATCTGTGGTAAATATTATTTTAAAATACAATATTCTCTACAATTCAACTAAAAAAAATTGTGAAAATTATATAATATCTAAAAGTGTTCCTGTCAGGAAGCCATGATTGTCTAGAAAACATATTTTGGGAACCACAGGGCTATACACTAATATTATTTAAAGGTACAAAAAACATATTATATATATATATATATATATATATTGATGAGCAGCAATATAAATTCATTGAAATAAAACAGTCAATAAAAATAGTGTGAAATTAAATAGACATATAAGAAGCAGTAAGAGTAATAAAAAGTAGAAATAATCATGAAAAGCTAAGTAAAACAAAAATAAGAAAATATGTAAGATGTTGTTTAAAATAAATTTTGGCATATATAATAATATTCAAAAGCACTGTTTAAATATATATATATATATATATATATATATATGCTACAATGTATGTCATTAATTATGCTCATCTAAGACTTTCAATACGTGAACAATAAATTTATTCTCGATAAAAAAAAGTAGAGCTGAAAATTAATTTTTGACAAAGAAACTTACAGCTTAATTCTTGCCAAAACAGAAAGCAAAGTATATATATAAAAAGTACAACCCTTGGTGAAAAAAAAGTGATTCTGAGTTTTAAATATTGATTTACAGGACAACACTGAGAGAAAAGAAGCATTCTTAAATGAGGTCATTTTCTTACATATATTTCTTCTGGACCATTTATTAAGATTGAAGACACTATTCATTTCAATGGTTAAACATCAAAATTTCACCTGAATAGGAAATTAATTTTACTTTGATGATTACGAACAAGAAATTTAGTAAGTAATAATTATAAATAATAATAGAGAATATACAGATATACAACAATGAAAAACCAAAATATAACTTAGTGAAGATAATCCAGCATTGAAACTGAACAATTCAAACAAAATATGAAATAAAAATAGTTCCATGAGTTTTAATGTAATATTTTAGAATCACTAAAACTAAAAAAGTAACTTCTTATTTAACATTTAATAGAATTACATGCAATATGAAAAAGGAAAAAATTACTTGTCACCATCATCAAAATCAATACTGTTACCAAAACAAGGCTATTATTTTAATTCATAATTCACATGCATTTACCTGTGAGTGGTTGGACAAATGGATCTGGAACAGGCAGTGAACTGCAGTTAACAGAATGTTTCTGCAATGAAAAAATAAGTTAGTCTGAGCAGTTATTAGTAAAAAATAAATAAACATTTCAACAGTTTATGCAAATGAAATACAAACCAGAACATCACACTTTGACTGCAACCAGTCCTGACGTAATCGATCTAGACCATCTGAACATCTCTTTGCGGATTCACACCAAATGCATTCTGATCCAACATCAGCATTCATACAAGATTTACAATCAGGGAACCTCATACAAGCTGTAAATAAAAACAAATACAGTTGCAGTTTTTAAATAGCCAATTATTAAAAAAGAAAGAGAAAATAATTAATCACTTACTGATTAAAGCATTGAAGTATATGGCAGTGTTGTTCCTAATCTCGGCACTTTTCATATCGATTCTGTGGTATTCATAGATTGTTTTCCTTCTAATGACTGAAAAATTGAGACAGAAAATGAATTTAAAAAAAAAAAAAAGAAAAAAGCTGGCATTGCCTCAAAATATATAGAATAAATCATTTTATTTAAAAAAAATACAATGTTCCAGCCTCCTCATCTTCAGAAATATAATGAAAAGCAATCATCCAGAGTCACAGAACAATAAATAATCAATAAATATGATAACATAAAAATATATGCACAAATTTAGGAATGAATGCATTAAAGTACATGAGTAAATTGCAATTATCATATTTATCAGTCAAATTCAAATTTCTAATTTATTAGAATAAAATAATAATAAAGTTTCTTTATAAATATATATACCACAGTGGAATTACTCTCACTCAGCCTAAACATTCTGATTTAATTGAATTTCTATTTTTGCGACAATAAAAGGAAGGAATCGAGGTGGAAGTCTTAAGAGCCACAACAGAAACAGTCATTCTCACTGCCATGTCCCAATTCCTGCCACAAGAGACACGCCCCTCCCAGAAGTGAACTTAATGAAGTAACACTGTTATACCCCATTAAAGAAATTGCTTACAAGGTAGCATCTTATCCATGTACTTGAGATTCCAAACATTGGGATGAAATATAAATAATTGATCAGCCATGAAAACTTTGCAATATTTTGCATTTATTACCAATTAATTACCTAGCTAAATCCATCAAAACAGAGATTGCACTTTAGTGCCTCCCAATTCTCCACGATGACATGAAAAAATTAGTAATGTAATAGTTTTATAAAATGCTTAATTCAATTTTTCAGACTGTGGAATATGTAACTAGAATGAAATACAGTTAGGTCTGTTATATTTGACAAATACACACACACACGTATATATGTACATTATGTATGCATGTTAAATCCTCATTTTTATCTTAATTTAACCCATATTACACACACGCAAATCTGTATGCATGTTAAATCCTAATTTTTATTTTAATTTAACCCAGATTAACTTAATTTCAAAATGTTTTCTTATTTCCTGATCCCATTCCACTTTTTCTATTAATTAATGCAACAGAAAGCTCTGTAAAAGTGTTTTAGTCAGCGATTCGCATGCTCCAAGTGAAGGGATAAAAATTTCCAGACCTAAACAAATTCTTCTAAAAGAACCTTAAGATTCCCTTGTCTGTGGTCGACAATGTAGGAAATCCCTATCAAAATCTCACAGTATATAATCACAGGGATAACATTTTCATTAGCTTTTCCTCATTTCGTTCTGTGTTGTGTGTATGCTCGTCACTTCTGTTTGTTTATAAATCATACCTCTCAGGATGAAATAAAACAAAATTAAAAATTCAAAGTGGAGAAAATTATGGCTATATTCTCTCTCTCTCTCTCTATATATATATATATGGACATGGCAATCAGCATTAATAATTTATATTCTATTAATGGCTAGCTCAGATTCTGAATGCTCTGCATGCAGGGATTTTGCCATCAGATGTCAGGAACTAGATCCTTCAACACTGCCTTGCCCGAGCAGAACAATGTTGAAGGCTCTGGGCTAAAAGCAAGTGTTATATTTTACTTGTGCAAAACTGAATTTTTAAAATAACAAAATTAAAATATCATAAAAAATGAATCCAGAAAATTAGATGTGGGAAATAATACTGAATATTTTCCCATGATTTGACAAAATCTGTAGTTACATTTATTTACTACAATTATAACAATCTGCTTTCTTTTCAGTGAGGCTTCTATTCCACATTCTATTAATTTAGAAAAAAAAAAAAAGCATGCAAAATACTTATTAAATAATTACATGCAAAACAATAAATATGGTTAAAAACACGTACAATACAGTCAAACCTCATATAATGCAGAACTTAAAAACAGTACCAAATTTAAAAGACATTTGCTGCAACACAATTTTCTCATACTACTATTCAATAAATATTTTTTTCATAAAGTTTCAACTTCATTATATTATTTAACTGAACTTGCATACTCAACATTTTTTCCAAAAACTTACAGAAAGTATTAACCATGCATTGTATTTAAGATATTACTAAAAAAAAAAAAAATCAACAAAACTTACAATAAATCATTCTGTCAATAACATAAGCATCAGATAATCCAACTTTCACTGGATGAGCTTCATCTCCAATTTCAGTAACAGAAACAGGAATCTGGCACAAATGTTAATTATTTATTTTAAAAAAATGCATACAAATTAAAATGCAAAAGAGTAAATATTAATAAGAATAAAAACGGAGAAAAGAAAATCTTCAAGATTTACAATTTAAATCAAAATTCTAGATACAAATTTCATGAAATTTGTTTTTCAACATATAATTTGAATGATTTCCATTCTTACTTAGTAACAATTTTCAGAAAAAAAAAAAAAAAAAAAGACATTAAATAGTAATATTTTATTTTGCAGTGCTTTATTTAACCCTTAAACTCGTTTTAATTGTTTAATGCCTAATTACAAATTTAAATAAACAAATATTAAAAATTAATGAAATTCAAAAGTATAAACATAACAAAATATATATTTAGCTATGATAAAAAATACAAAAAGTTACTGCTTTTTACCAACATATTGTGCAACACAGGGAAGAGAGTGAACACATTTTGTTTACCATCAAAACATTCTTATTTCCTACAGGTGAAAAAAACAACTGAACCAAATATTTTCTTTAATTTAAATAACAAAAATTATAGAACAGAATTTTTATATTTCCTATAATAATCACACTCACAAAATTAAATATGGAATCCTGCAAAGTAATTTCATAAAAATTTTATTTAATATTAGATCACATAGAAAATTAGTTACTAAAAACTTGTTGTTGAATTTAAAATTAATTTCATTTGAGTAATAAAAGTTTACATTTGTAAGTGATACAGTTTTCTGCATTAAATATCCTAAAATTATTTTTGAATTCTTCAGAATAGTAAATTTAGAATTAAGAAATTGAAAAAAGAACTTACTTCTTTATAAACAAAAACAATGTCTCCATTGTCTAACAAAATAGTCTGGAATGTGAAATTTCCACCTAAAACAAAAACAAAAGCATGATTTGCTTTCTAGTTTATTTAGCTTATACAAGTTTAATATTATTTACATGTATAAAATAGAAAATAAATGAGTCTGCCTGTTAGAAGAAAACTCTCCCAAAACAATTGCAACATGAAACTAGTACATGGATTTCCAGGTTATTACTAAGCCAATTGTACTGTTTTAAACTTTCAAAATATTATTTCTTTATATTTAATTAAATAACAGAAACTAAGATAAAAGGCTGCATTTTTGTGTGTGTGTGTGTGTGTTTAACGCAAAACTCTTCAAATTACTACTTCATGGAATAGTTTTGTGTATATATATTAAAAACAAACAATCATTTTCTAATGAGATTAGTTTAAGATACAAAATGCTTTGTTTAATTTTTCAATAATATGAAATATCAAACAAGGTGGCAGTAGTCAGTTTTTAAAAAGGGTCAGAAGAAATCCAATAGGGAGGAGAAAAAAATTGTGGAGTTAGTCATCTCAGTCTCCTATTTCTGAGTAATTGGCATCATTAAAAATTATTTGAAATTCAATTCCTCTTAGTCTTTCTCCCTAGGAATTTAAGAAGTATTGAAGAAACAAATCACTTGACATAATTTCAAATTTTTATTCTCTTACACATTGAAATAAATATCTTGAATTGTCTGGTTAATTTTTATTATACATATTTGGCTCAGTTCTTTTACACACTTCCATTGTAAATGAAATTAACTTTAGATAGTTTCCATAATGAAACAAGATATTGAAATGATGTTTCTAAGAAATAATAGGGATATCTGCATATATTTGTACTTCTTACTAATCATCAAATTAAAAATGAACTATTTGAAGATGAAAACTTTTTTTCCAACAAATTTCTTTGACTAGTCCAAAACTTGTCTTATAATTATTACTATTTCTAGAAAATCGATTTTTTTAATTCACAAATTTTAATTTTAAAATTACTTATTTGAGTGCTTTATTGAGATTTATGCATTTAACTAAATGATTACTTTTTTTTACAATGAACAAATCAATTATTCACCAAAAAGTGGTTATTCTTAACAAAAATCACATTTTCTGTCTGTTAAAATAATGACATATATACTTGTATTTTCTAGATTATTTCCAATTAAAGTATAGAGAGAAAACAAACACTTGTAATATAGAAGAAATAAAACAAATATTTGTATGTATGTAAAGGAATATAATTTTATCCTTAAAAAGATATTCCAAAATTTGCTTCCATAGAGGAAATGCTGATTTTGAAAAGAATAGATCATCACCAAAAATCAAGAGAAAATATAAAAATACAAACATTTATCTTTGTATGCACTTCTTAAAAATGAGAATTTATCAATACAATAAAAGAATCAAAAAGAACATGTAAACTATTTTTACTTTAAAAAGAATATGAAAAAATTAGACTTAATTTAGAAATTCAATTCCTCAAAAACTTTAAATAAAAAGCATAGAGTAAAAAAAAGATAATACCTTTCCTTTCATCTTGTAGAGTAACATTATGCCATTCAATTACAAATGCTGTCCCTGAAAAATAATAAAGTAAAATATAAAATTGAGAAGAATGCTAAAAACACAGAAAATAAAGAAAAATACATTTTTGTAAGTATACAAAAACTATTGTATACATAAATGATATATATTTAACAAAGGGAAATATCAAAATCATAAATTATATTATCAGTAAAATGAGACACACATTCTTCAAAATAAACTTACCATTATCAAAATATTGTACGACTGATTCACTACTAAGGCTTGTATCAAAATTTGCCATGAGAGGAGCAATGTACTGCGTAGCTGCTAGCCAACTGTGCATGTAATCTCCCATGTAAACAAATCCTGAACAAAATAAAATATTTTACATGAATGCAACACTATTTACTTTGAATAACCAGAATTAATGGCAAAAAGTGAAAAAAATTAATAAACATTTCATAAGAAATTTAAGAGAAGTTAAAAACAATCAAATTTTGTTTTATTAAAAAAAAAAAAAAAAAAATAGCAATTTTAAAACATTTCTGATATAAAATTCAATTGCTGATGAAAAAATTCTTTATTAAGTAAAAATTATTATGTAAAAAATAACTAAAGTTATTTATTATCATATAAAGCTCCATGTTATTCTTTTTTTTTTTTTTTTTTTTTTTTACAAAAATATCTATAATTATTTTTGTCATCATACAGAAAATTTAACTGAAATTAAACAATGCACAACAAGTACTCTTTTTGTATTGGTTGGACACCAAAAATGGCTAGTAAAAAAATTTATAAATGAAATAAATTTTTTTTTCTTTTTTTCATCTTGTATTATACATGAAAAATCAGTTAATCATTATTTATTGGAAAAAAATGCATCATTAATGACTGACCAAGTTATTACTTCTTGAAATATTATAGATATTTATCTTAGCATAACATAATGAAAAAAAAAAATATTTTTTAATCAGCCTTTTTCTATGAAGATTCTCATTATTATAGACAAAAGTAATAAAGGCAAGAAATAACCCATAAAGTAACATTTTAAAAATTTAAATAAATTCTACAAAAAAAAAAAAAGCTAATAATTTATTTCTATGACAGAATAGCAATCTAAAACCAGAGAAAAATACAAAATATAATAACAATGAAATAAGATCATCATATTTATTTATGACAATTCATAAACACAATTACCTCCAGTTGCTATGGTGATATTCCTTAAAGGATGACCATAGAATGGAAAGTCAAATGATAAACTAACAGTCTGAAATAAGAAATAATAAATGGTAAATAAATTTTTAAAACTCAATACTGAAATAATTTTTTTAGAATCAAAAGTAAAAGAGACTTCTAATTCAAAAAAATTTTGGTTTTTAAATCAACTTACCGCAGCTTTTCGATGAGAATCTGATAACATGCGATGTACTACCACTTTATCTTGAGGAAGTTTACTAAAATCAACCCAATATGCTAGAGCCTTATCAGCGTCTAATAACATAGTTGAGTTGTAATAAATGTGATGATCCACCTATTGAACAAATTTTAAACTATAGTAAGCTACAAAGAAAACTACTACTACATAAAGAAAAGAGCAAAACAATTTAAAATAAATTTATTCAAAGAATTAAGCAAAAACATCATTCCACTGGATTTAAATTTTAAATTGCCACTCCATTAAAAAAAATATTGCATTATTTTTTCCATGGATTTTAGACATTTCATACATTATATTTTGTGACATATAATACATTTTTTAGAGTATATAATAGGAGATTGAAGTTAATCCACTAATAATTACAATGTATCCTAATTGCTTTTTTAATTCTTTACCTTTAACGAGTTTTATGGTGAAATTTTTTTTCTTTATAAGAAAATATGAGATAAAATATTAATTGGAGAAATAGAGTATGTGATGAATAAAACAAGTTATACACACTTATAAAACATATAACTATAATTTTAATGAAACAGTTAAGAAATTTTTTGAAGCAGTTGCTACAACACAAAAAAGGAAATTTTAGTTATTAAACCTTACTAAACCTGTTATGACATCTCAAAGTAAAACTGTAAATAAATATTTATTATAAAAAATCAGGAACGTAACTGTTTAAAAAATATAAAAGATTATTTATGATAAAATTAATTCTGGATGTACTACTATGATTAATACTACTAATTTTTTACTACTATGATTACATAAATAAAATAAAGCAGCATTGCAATTATTTGTCAGTGGTATCAATTACTTAAATAATGACTGACAGAATTTTATTTTCATTTATTTATTTGTACTTTAACTTCAAAAGAAAAGACTTAGTTTAATATTTCATTTCAAAGTTACAGACAAACTAACCTGGGTCAGATTTTTGAGCTACAATTAAATACTAAGACATATGACACCTTTTCAAAGGTTCAGACCACAAGAAAAGGAGAATATCTATGCCTAGCAAATTTAAGATGCATCATGCATAATTATAGGTGTGAAGTCCATAAATGATAAAACTAAGACTTCGCTATGATAAAAATATATATAAATTTTCTTTTTTATAAAATAATAGACTAATTTAATTTAATCATGTCCAGCACCTTATTTATAGAACAATTAAGTAATTTCACTCTTATGACTATGCTAAACACATTCCATTGCTCCTTTTCTGAATATGTATTTACAAACTTTTAAAACAGCTAGCACATTCTCCCAGTAATTTTCATTCCTTTGATTTATTTTTGAATAAATGCAAGAAATCTGAAAGAATCTTTTTTTTTTTTTTTTTTTTTTTAAATACTCTAAAGATACAAGGGGTACATAAGAGTAGATATTAACCACATAATAAGGATTTTCTACCAATTTTTTTTGAGTTTTTTTTTTTTTTTTAAACAACAACAATTGTTTATTTGGAATTTTATTTTACTTACTAGTTAATCCTATTTTCTGGTGTTGTTAACATAATTAAAAAAATGATTGGTATATATGCTTTAAATTAAATTGTCAAATAACTAATAAAATCACTTCAAAGTAAAATTAAATGCTAATAATCTAACAAGATAAAAAAAATGATAGCATTATAAAATTAATAATGAATTTAAAACAAACTTACTGTAGTATTGGTGATATTTGAAGGTTTAGTGGGAGGAACAATGTCAGATAAAGTTGTAGATAAAGTAGAAGTGGTGGACACTGCTGTGGTACTGCTTGGAGTTGTGGTAGTTGTAGTTGTAGTAGTTGTACTACTAGCTGCTTCTGTTGATGACGGTTTGGTTGTAGAAACATTATACTTCTCAGAAGAAACATTTGTTTGAGTAGAAGATACATCAATTTCTGTTGAATTCAAAGGCAAAGTACTGTTTTCCTCTTTTGATTTTGAGTCAAATGAGGAAATCACTTTCTGTAGAGTACTTTCAGTCGATGTGCTTTTTGCTTGAACTTTCTTTTCTATTAATGAGGTAGCTTTTTTAATGGGTGGCGCAACAACAGATCTTTTAACAATATGATAGGAAGTCTTTGAAAGGTCTTCATTTTGTATATAGCTACCATCAATTTCTTGTACATTTAAAAGATTTGTGGATGGATTGAAGTGAGAAGAACCTAAAATATATATTGGATATAAATATACAGATTATGGCATCAAAATAAAATAACAACATAATCTATTATTTTAAACATTAATAGGCATTGTATACAGATGCATTAAACTTGATTTAATTTATTACAATTAAACCTACAACTCTAATATCAAAGGTCTGCATTTTGTATTAGATTGGCATCAGGGTCATTCCAGAGGAATTCAACACATTCTATAAAATCCCAGCATCTCAGACATACATAAAATTTGATACAGATATACTATTTATATAGACATAGAAAAATTCCAAATTTCATTGATATGCCACCTTGGTTTTGAAATACAAATATGTAAATTTTCAAAAATTTGTCCAAAGTGAAACAACAGAATTCTTTCAAATTGCTCTAGAAGCTTGCCATGCTATAATAAATACATAAAGGACATTTAAAAAGTAAAATTTAAAATACATTATCTTAAAATAGTAAAAATATGTTCATTAAAACTGAATGATTGATATTAAAACCTTTATTTAAAAAATACTGTATGCAAATGTACTGCAGTAGGGTCCTTTTATGTAATAGTATGAGCAAAATGTTCATACTATTATAAAATATCACTGTTCAGACATTATTGCTAATTTGAAAAATGCAGCTTAGATTAAATTCTTGTGCTTTTGAAACTGTCTTTAAAATATTGAGGGTATATCATTCTTTAAATCTAATAGCAATTGGAAATGGCTTTACATAATTTAAGCAATTTGTTTTCTGCCTAATTTTTGCAATTTACTATTATTATTATTTTATAGAAACATATAAGTGATATTTTTTAGGAAATACCAAGTATGTAGTCAAAAGGAAATTAAATGTAAGAAATCATAATATAATTATTGACAATTTTAAAAACAAATTCGGAAAAAAAAGTGAAGTAAAGAGCTGAATTGAACGGCACCATGTTTAGATTCATGGTACCATTTGCCAGCAATAATTTTGACTGCTATTTTATTAAAGGTCATTGCTTATGGGTCAGTATCAATAAATGTTATAGACTTAGAAAGAGCATACAGCAAAAGATTTTCAGCTTTGATGCGTTTCGTGAAGAGGACTGCATATAAATAAGTGCAGACAAATATTAAAAGATCAAGTTTGCGATACCATTAAAGATATCAAATAAAACAACTAGGTATTTTATTTTCAAAGCAAATATTTTTCTAAGACAGCTGAAATGTCAAATGATGTCAGAAATAAAGATGAGGGAACTAAGAATTAACTAGAACACAGCTGAAATTTCTTCAATCAATACAAAACTGTATTTCTTAAAATAAATTTTACTAAACAAGAAATGGGGAGGGGGGAGGGGAGTTGATAAACTATGCGTTACTTATAAAAAATGATATTTTCTTCGATTGAAAATATTTGACGAGCTAGTTTAATAATATATAATACATAAAAAGAAACTTAAGAATTTTCTATTCAGATAGATGATCCCACAATGTTTGCTTAATTGACAATGTTATATATATTATTTTTACTACTAATAAAGTAGAATTCGCAGCAAGTTATTTAAAATTTTAATAAATAAAAAATTAAAGAGATTTTGACATTTTCCACAACTTCTGAAAACATCATCACACAAATTTGACTCCCATCATTTAAAAAAAATTGTCTTTTTAATGGTTTCTATTTAATTATATAATTTTTTCTGAATTTTAGTGCTTTAATTTTTACCTTACTTTTTTTTTTTTTTTTTTTTTTTTTTGCATATTTTCAAAAATATTTTATAACTGCAACGACTGTTTCCATTGCTGTATCAGATATTTGACTATTTCATTTTTTTCATTATTCAAAGCAAGAAAGAAAGAATATACTTATTCAAATGAAATCTAACAAAATGATGTTATGATATCATGAAAGAGATTACGTAATTCGAAGATAGATTACTCGAATACTTAAATTTTAAAAGACACTATGATGATGTGGAAGTCGCCTTTATTAAAAAGGTTCATGCACACAATGAACAGAAGAGATGTAATAAAATAAAGTTTTAATGTCTATAGAAATATTTATATAGACATAATTAGATAAGATTTAATTAAAGCTTAAATGCTTAAAATATATTATTGATGGAATTATGAACATTCAATCAAGTTCAAGAAGTTTTAACTAAATAAAATAAAGCCAACACTCCGATTCACTAATTGGTCACCAAAGGCGATAAGAAATGAAACGTAATATGGTAAAACTAATATTAATCTATCAATCACCAGGTATAAAATAGCGTAATGAAGTTTTCATTTACGAATTTTTGGGCAAAACTTTATTAAACTGGTTAATTTTTTTTACCAATTTTTTTTTTAATTTTAAAAAAATTAAAAAATTTGAAATTTAAAAATTTTTTTAGATTTCTTTTAAATTTTAAAAGAAATCAGAAGTTTTCGATTGCCACTCACTCTACATATAAGAGTTGATGACGGCAGAAGATTACAAATGTATCGGTGTATTGCAAAACGGGAAAATAGCATAGTAAACAGTATTTTTTTAAAAAAATTAATATACTGCAAAAAAAAAAAATTATGAGTAAAAAAACAACGGAGTTACTGTTTTCTTGATTTAAAATGCTATCTTTGATGGTAACTATTATGGTGATTTTTAGCAATGTATTGATGATATGCATTTGATTCGTTATGACATTCGTAAATAACATTTCTTGACAGCCTTCAATATTTCGGACTGGATTCGGATCAAAATTAATGTGAAATAAGTAATCTAATTTAAATTACACAAAATCATTCCATATAAAAATGATCACTGTATTTTTCAAGTTTTATAAATCTAACTTCAAGATTAAAAAAAACATACAAAGAAATTCTCATAAAATAGGAAACGGAATGAATTTTAAGAAACCATGCAGAATTTATTATGCACAGATTCCCAACAAGCACAAATAATACTAAGTCATTTCAAGAACTAAATGCAAATGGGGGGGGGGGAGCATTTAGAACTTAAGTCATTTTTTTAAAAGATGCAATTAACATCAATATCTAGTTAATACCAATTAGCGACAATAAATTGGGGCAAGTAAAAATAAGCAAGCTTATTTGTAGCAATGCCAAATTTTAAAATACAGCGATATCAAGACGATAAAATTGTCGAATAATAAGTAATAATAATAATAAAAGTTATTTTCCTTCTCACATAATTCAAGTTATTCCCTTCCCCTTTACAAGTATATCCGTGTTAGTGAAGAACGAAGTGCACCATACTGTTTTGAAATAAGTATTGTATTGAAACTACATAAATTTTACAGAAATATAAAATAAGAAAGGGGGAAAAAACACCTTAGCAAAATTTGACGTTCACGAATTAATCAGACCTTGATTTCTCACCGAAAATAAAAATTTAATTTAGGTTCTTTAAAAAAAAGCACGAAACAGACAAATGATGGCGATCTACTCCGTAGAAATAATTTATATTCTGCAACGAGAAGATATTATTCCTATTAAATCAAACTTCAACCTGAGCAAATAGGTGTCTGAACGCTTGTGAAACATGCTATTCAAAACAGGCTTCTTTCTAACACAAGGGGAAAATTCGCAAAAACAATTCAAAATACGGTAATATATACAAATTGATTGATATTCAAAAATCCCGTGTTCCGCGAAGGCTGGATAATCAACCTCTGGCAGGTTATCTGTCACCGCCCTCCATGGAACATCACAACTGTAGGAGCACAAAAAACAAAAGAGACAAATATTTCGTCAAAAATGACTCATTCCTGCAATTCAGGGTCAAAAATAAAGGTTCAAAACACGATTATCCACTTTTGTCACACGCGACGGCAAAACTCTATTGCATACGTCCGGGCGAGATTGAAAGGAAGTAAAGGAAAAACGCAACAAAAAACACGCTACAGCAAGGGTCAACTACTCAGACAGACCAAAAAAACTTCCTTTAGGTTAACAAGGTGATTGAAACAAATCACCACTAAGCGAAATTACATCAGGAGGTGACTCACGCTGTAAAAACTGCGGACAAATATTAAGAAACTTATACCAGATTCAACTAAGATTAATGCTGAGACAATATACTTCAATCAGTTTGAAATAGGGCGCTTCCTTAAGCGAGACCAGAAACTTTTAGGGTACAAATACTTCAAAAATTTTTCCACTAAAAAAAACCCGTTTTATTTAAAACAATCTAACAGATTACTACACTACTGTTAATGTATTTAACTAAAAAAAAAAAAAAAATCTGGTTTATCATCTATTCATTTTTTATCAATGTATTTTATTTTCCTACATGCACATCTGCTTGCGTCATGCAAATTTATGGAAGGTAAACAATTATGAATGGAAAAATTCAAGTCTCGGGTAGATTGTTTCGCCTTGTGACTAATTTCTCAAATGATTCATCTCCATATACAGAAGGTCTAAGGAAGCAAATTTCATTCTCTATTCGATTCTAACTATATATTTTATAAAGCAACTTAAGGTATGGAATAAAAAAAAAGCACTAGTCATCTGATAATATATTATTTATACTGAAAGTTCATAGTCTTTAATTCTATGAAATGAAGGACTTACTTAATGTTTAAAATATTTTAATAATAAAAAGATGCACGCAGATAAATAAGGAAAAATTAAATATAAATATTTAAGCACAATATTATTTATGCTGAATAAACTGATAACGTCAGAATATCTATTTATCAAAAATATTATGTTGAATAAATTATGTAAATTGCGTTGCATAAATCATGATAACGTTACATACTTCTATTAAATTGTGTGCAATTAAACTATGACAAATCAAACTTAGTGTCTAGTTGCGTTTCAAAAATAATTAGCAAATTAATGCATGATTATTACCTAAAATTATTTCAAATTCATTTTCATCACAAATCTAAATAGCCTGAAAATATTATTTTTCAAAACAAAAATTAGCATGCTTTGATTAAGTTCTAGTGTTAAATTCCCTACATACGTTGAAAATGTAGTGAAAAGAAATTTATTTATTCTCAAGAAAGTAAATCTTTTAGTCTCTTATAAGCAAATTTTATTAAGTTGACATTAACAGACGATTTTTTTTTTTTTTTTTGGCAAATATGCATGCATTTCCGATGCATTAAAAAAATACAAATTTAAAATACACTCAATACAGTTAAGAAAGCCTGAATAGGGAGATTCCTTGCAATACGTCCCCCCCCCGTCTATGATATCAGAAAGGAAGAGGAAAGAAAGAAAATCAAATCACTGTCAAGAATATTATATAGTTCATCGAATAAATATCAGTTTCTTGTTACCGATGCAGGTTAAAAGTAAACATAAAAATTTAAACAAAATTTATAACAATAATCTGAAGAATAATATTCATGTTTTTCGAATTGATCTAACATCTCTTTTCCTTGTAATGCATGTTTTGTTTAGACAACCAGTATTTCAAAAATTATTAATGAAGATTTAAGAATATAACTTAACATGCAAACTATCCACAAAAATTATGTAAATTAAAAAGTTTTTTTTTTATTATTATTATTATTTGAAAGCACTAAGATTTTTCTCCCTCATATCAGACAATAAGTCATCAATTTATTATAACCATAAAAAGTATGAATAATAGTTAAAATGTAAAAAAAATTAAACAGTAGAATTCTGTAGCTATCCAGTTTAATTAGAACTAGACCGGAGTCGGATAATCAAAAATCTAGTTTACTGCAAAATTGACGAAAAATATCTTCTTAGGAGACTGGGGGAAAAAATCAACAACCACCCCCGAACTTTTTTATTTTTATTTATTGACCACAGAAAAAAAACGTTGTTTATATTTTTACATACTGCTATAAAATATCACTGATATTTATCAAATCAGCTAAGCTGTTTTTGTCGTTTTCACTGGGGAAGAATTTGTTTGCTGATCTTTTTTCCTCTCCTTTATACGATCTGGATAATTGGCTTCTATTGTAGTTAGAAATAACCTTCTAAGGAATTGGACCTGAGAAAACATTAGTTCCAGTTCTTCAGAAAAGAAACTAACAAAATTTACAATTAGTCGTACAAATGCTGCCAAGTAGAAAATATTTACTTAAACGAACTACAGAAAAACATTTGAAACGGAAAACTATCTACTTAGCATGCTACTGGAAGATACTACGCATGATTTCAACACAGTCGGCAAACTTCTGAAATAGCAACATAATTTTGTTTTCGTCCTTCGCGTGCTTTCTTCAGTAAGAAACGATTAAAAAGAACCTGCTTCTAATTTGAATGAACAAGTTTATGCTTTCATATTAAAGGAGGGGGGGGGGATTTCGTGAAAATAAATATACCTATTGTTCTGATATGGGAAAAGCATAAATAGGAAAGTTTAAATCGTAAAAGTATTCTGAAATTAAATGCCTTTAAAACTTTTTCATTGCATGATTTTTTTTCAAGTTGTGTATGTGGGCAAGGGGACCACGATCTCATATATCTCCAAACATATTAGCAACTACTGAAGCATTTATTGATGATTAAACAAAGTTATCACAAAATTTTAATGAAATGAAACACAAATGAAATGACTATTACACATGCTGACTGTTAAAAACAACATTCCTGCTGTCAAATGCTTTCCAAGTAACAGATGTCATGATTCCATTTACAGAAACCACCATTTTAGAATTCCGGGACTAACGTATACCAGTTCCTTATAAAAGTAATTAGCTCCGTTTTGCAACATTCCTACGGTAAAAGAACAAAAAAAAAAAAAAAAAAAAGTGTGGGGGGGGCAAAATAATGCTAGGGTAGAAAATATCCACTTTAATCTAAAATATTAAAAGTAAATGCCGCAAAAATGTTTTGTAATCTTAAGCTAATCTATTATTAAGAAACCTGAGAATATACGATACGATTGCTTAGATCTCATAATATTTGAAATTATTCATTGACAAAATGCATTTTCACGAAAGCTATCAAAATAAAAAGTAATGCCATGAATACAGTATGAGTTAGTGTTAAATGAGTAGGGAATAGTCCGCGAAATTTAACTTCATAAAATACATATTATATGGAAAAAAATTAAGGCGATTCTAAATTCTATTTTAAAACTTAATAATATTTCAGGTTTGAATCCTCTGTATTTATAATATTTCTAAAAATACACTCTTAATTATAGTAACAATAAAGTGAACACAAGAATATTATTAACATCGTTTCAACACATATGCACATAAATGCAATATTTAAAACATGGAAGATTTTATTGCAAAATATACTAAAAAATATTCTTAAAAATTATTTCTGCAATTAGAGAGAAAAAACAACAACTAATATTACTAAATAACTAATTATTATTTATTAATTTGGTTTAAAATTGTTCTTGTGCGACAATGTGCCCCGCAGCTATATTGAAAAATGTTAAAACTGCAAATAATATTTAATCACAAATCGAAATTTTTTTGAAAAAATAAATCTTTTAAATAACATCTGCTGTCTTAAAAAAGTAACTATAAGCCAAATTCCATCATTCTAAGTCAAATGGGCTGCCATGTAAAGCATTTCAAGCTATTGTTGAACAGTACAAGCCATGTCACACAATTTACAAATAGTTACGCCATGTCACACAATTTACAAATAGTTATCCAAAGATAAATATCATTAAAATAGTTTAAAAATTAATTTGCATATTTAAATTGTTTACTGAGTAGAATGGAGCAAAATGTGCAATATGGCTACAAGAATTTATAAAATATAGTCATTAACATATCAAAAGAAAAAAAATTTATTTTTCTATTTCAAAAGAAAAAAAAAAAATTCGACAAAAATGGCTATTCATGTCTCAAAAATTCCATTTTAATATATATATTAAAACAATCAATTCCATCTATATATATGAAATATTATTCTACATTTACAATGTCAGGCTGACTAACGCTAGTCGTAGAGAACTATATTATTCTAAAAGATGGCAATGTGTTATGGCGGCCGTACAAATAGCAGACGTCTGCATTTTCAGAATAGTTCCCTACTTGTTTGTAGTCAAGAAGTAGTAAATTAACACAGCACTAGTTTCATAGAATTCTGAAAATCAGACATAATATTACTTTTAAGCTTGCAAATAGAAACTTAGCTCAAGGCATTAAAAAATGTAACAGATGGAGACGGAGAACTAAAAATAAGTTTTTTTGCAAATATAAACAAAGAATTCAAAATAAGTAAATTTCTCAACTGAACTAAATACGTCTATGACCATTAAAATAAATGAGAAATGCAAATAAAAGAAAAGATGGCAGATTACAATAATCCAAGTCATTTCATCTTAAAAGCTTTAAAAGAATCTCAAGTGTTAAGCAATGATAAGTACGAAAAATAATTTATCTCAATAAGAAATTCGGTATACTGTAATATATTCAGGCACTATTGTAACATTTGTTATATAAATTCACTTGACTGAAAGAGAATAAGCGCTTTAAAAAATTTAAGGATATCAAATATATTTTAGATGCAGGCATATGTGATATTGTCATCCATAAAATCCAAGCTAGGCATAACCGTCCATAATACATATTCTCGTTCAGTCAATACAGTAGTATATTACGTGTATTGTCACAAAAATTTGTTTATATACAATAAGCATGACAAAAGCGCTGATCTTAGATATCAAGTAGTAAGAGTTCTCTACTTTCCGAAATGAATGAAAAGGTAATATATATATATATATATATATCCTGATTACAATTAATGACTGGATATCTTGCTTCAAAACTATGAAGTATAAATGAAGAGGGAAAAGAATGCGGTATACTATAAGCAGGGGCTTCACTCCATTAACAATATATGAAATAATAATAGTATCTAATCTTCAGATTTGAAAACTATTCTGACGAAAGCTATTTACAAAATTCTTATATGAAATGATTACCACGCTAAGGGAATTCTCAAAGGAATTACTAACACATTAAGGTTACTTATCAATATCAGTTTCAGAAAGAAATTAGCTATCATAAATCAATATGTAGAATTAATAATATTTGTAATGGTTAAATTTTGAATAAGACAATTAGAAACACCCCCCCCCACCCAAAAAAAAAATGCCAGTAAAGAAGAAATCTGAAGGAAGCAAATGCGACTTGTTTTCTTTTATAATTTATTTTTTAAAACATAAACAAAAATAAACTTAGTTTTATTTCTATTAACGTTACACAACTTATTACATAATATTATTAGTTCTCTGAACAATAAACCTTTAGTAATAGTAGTAGTAAAAAAAGACGCTGAGATATGCTTTTTCTTTATCGCAGTCTAAGTTCAATCAATGTTGTCATTCGCTGTGACAACAGATTTGTTTTCAAGGTTACCAGACATCATAAATTGTCGAGATAAATGCGCAGAAAAGCGTTAAATAAATAATCTTCAAATTTTTGTAACACGAACCGTTGTTTGGGTATAATCCTTAAAAACAAACAAGATTAGATGGAACTAAACTGGAAAAATCAACTCTAAACATGTAACAATGGTCTTGTGTCTTTATTTAATTAATTACTTTATTTTGAATGTGATTTTCTTGAACTTTTTACTTTTAGCAGCGTCTGAAAGTTGTGTTGTTGTTGTTGCTTATCACCCTTGGATTGAACACCAATTCAAATCAGAAAATTTCTTTTGTGGGAAGAGGCAACAACGGCCATCTTTCCCTATTGAACAACGCAATAGTAAATAATAGATCTTGAAGTGTGTTTTTATTGGCAACAATGACTAAAATACCAAGCCATTATCAAGATGATTCAAATGTTTTACCAATGCCAAATTCGTCAGTGACTCAACAAATATCGAAATCATAAAAAAGACCACCACCTAAAAATGAAATTAAAAAATAAAAATCCTTCCATGCACATCATTTTTTTAAAAGACTTCAAAGTACTTCCAGTCAAATTTGAAGAAAGTAATAACGTGTTTGGTGGTGACTGCGTTTGATAAATTCACACAAAAATGGATGAAATATACGAATGATTGAATTGGAACTGGATCTCATCACACTCAATTAATAATATATATTCAAAAATTAAATATTAAAATTTTAAATAAAACCTTTAGTAAAAACATGGTATTCATATTTATTCGAGTTCAAATTTAAGAACATTCAAAAAGCTCTTAAATTTGAATTCGAAAAAAGTATTACGAAAATATGACGAACGATTCTGAGCGAAATCCGCAATACAGTGGGTAAAAAAAGTATTGGCAATTGCCCTAATTTATTCATACTGACAAATAAATAAAATTTTATGCAATTTTAGCTGTCGTAATTAAATACAAAACACCTTAGATATATAAAAATAGTAAAACTTTTATTTTAATTTGCATTTTCTACGATTTTTTCTTTCAAAATCGAAAATTTGCATGTCAAAAAAATATTGGCTAAGTTTTAAATGCTATGCAAATTTTGTTACATTGAAATCACGTGTTTCGACTGATAAGAAACTCTACCGGTATAAAGTCTGCAAAACTACTCCAAAAGTGTCTATGCATTATTTTGCGATTACTGCAGCAAAATGACTTCGAAATCGAAGGAGTTGGATGTTAGTGTTAAAAACATGATTATTAGGCTCAGAAGAAATGAAGGTTTAACTTATCGTGCTATAGAAGTGCAGTTGAATATAAGTTTATTTACTGTCAGAAGTGTTGTAAAAAAGTTCAAGGAAACAGTATCAACGGAAAATAAGACTAGAAGTGGACGACCTCGAATATTTTCTACTAGAGAAAAACGTGTCATTATTAACAAGGTTAAGAAAAACCCTAAAATAAGTGCACCCCATATAGCTAGAGATGTTGCTTTCAGTTCGCAAAAGACTTTCAGCGTACAGACTGTACGGAATGTTTTACACGAGGGACGTTATTATGTAAGGGCAGCTAGAAAAAAAACCATTCATCTCGCAAATAAATAGGAGAAAGAGGTTAGATTTCGCAAAATCCCACGTTGATTTATCCGAAGAGTTTTGGAACACAGTTATTTTTTCTGACGAATCAAAGTTTAACATTTTCGGCAGCGATGGACGACGATATGTGTGGAGGAGGCCAAATACTGAATTGGAAGAGCAACATTTAACTGTTATTGTAAAACATGGTGGAGGCAGCGTCTTAGTTTGGGGCTGTATGGCAGCTAATGGAGTTGGCAACCTGCATTTTATTGATGGTATTATGACAGCACGTACATACATTGACATTTTGCGCCATAATTTAAAAATCAGTGCCCAAAATCTTGGCTTGGGAACATCATTCGTTTTTCAACAAGACAATGATCCCAAGCATACAGCGAATCTCACCCCTGAATGGCTACTCTACAATGCTCCTCGCCAGTTAAAAACCCCACCTCAATCGCCTGACATCAATCCAATTAAATATTTATGGTACCTGCTGGATCTAGAAATCAGGAAACATAAAATTTCAAGTAAAGACGACCTCAAACTTTTACTCTTGCAAGAGTGGCACAAAATTCCCAACAGTACAACAAAGATCTTCGTTTCCTCTATGAGAAATAGATTACAAGCTGTTATAGATGCAGAAGGTATGCATACAAAGTACTAAACATATACTGATTTTCTTTTCGCTCATAATTTTGTCAATTTCCTAATTTTGCCAATACTTTTTTTATCATGTAAACTTTGGATTTTTTCGTAGATTTTGACTAAAAAAATATTTAAATGAAAATTTCGTTGTATTTGTTTGTCTTTTCTCCTTCTGTAATCGCTATGTTAAAATAAAATTTGTAAACATACTTTGTTAACAAATATGAGCATTTATAGACAATTGCCAATACTTTTTTTATCCACTGTAAAATGGAAACGGATCAAATATACGAAAGACTGAATTGGAAATGGATCCCACGTCGTTTGGTTAATAACATAGATTCAAAAAATTAAATGTTAAAATTTAAAAAAAAACCTTTAGTATAATCAAAAAGTTTTAAAATTTGAATTAAAAAAGTTTTCGGAAATTATGGTGAACGATTCTGAGTGTAATCTGCAATAAAATGAAAACGGATGAAATATGCGCAGGTTTTAATTGAAACTGGATTTCATCTCGTTGGGTTAGTAAAAAAGATACAAAAAATTAAAAGTTAAAATTTTAAATACTAAATAAAATCTTTAATACATTTTAAAAGTTTTTAAATTTGAATTCGAAAAAAGTATTTGGAAAATATGGTGAAGGATTCTGATCAAAACTTGGAATAAAATGAAAACGGATGAAATATACAAACAATTGAAATGGAACTGGATCTCATCACGCTTTGTTAATAACACAGATTGAATATATATATATATTAAAATTTTAAATAAAACTTTTAGTACAATCAAAAAGTTCTTAAATTTGAATTCGAAAAAGTATTCGGAAAATGTGGTGAACTGATTCCGGACGAAATTGGAATAAAATCACCTTAAAGTTTTTCTTTTTTTTTTACCCTTAGAATGTTTAACTCAAAATAAAATTCGGTTCAAATGACTCGCCACTTTCTTCCGATTACCCTTCATTTCCTTTACAAGCGTTCCCATAAGAAAATACAACACGCTTCACCGAATATTCACTTCGAAACACATCACGGTTTCATGACGTAAAGGAAGAGGTTTGTGTACGAGACCTTTAAATGTACAACTGCAAAACTGGGACAGACACGAAAATTCTCGGGACTTGCAGACAATTTCGCTGTTATGCAGATGAATAACTTTAAAGGGATACAAAAATGAAAGTAAAACGCAATCGTTAAGCTTCATTAAGTAATGTCGGAGAAACCAGAAAGAAGTATGAATGACTCACGCATTTTTTCATAATTGTTTAATACAACTTCCCAAAAGTGGTCAGTCAGAGTCAGAGGAGGAAATAAGATAGCTACACGTTGCTGGTCAACGAATAATTTTTCATTTCAAAGTTAATTAGCAGAGGCACACAGGCTGAATTTCTAATCAAATGATGGAGATACATTATTAAGGAATCAATAAAAAAAATAATAACGAGGGCTATAATCAATTTAAACGGAAGAATTTGTTTTCCCGATGTTTTCGATCTAGAAGAAACATTCTTAATCGGAATATGAATCTTAGTTGAAAGAAACAAACAAAAAATGTTTTAAAAAATGGATATCTAAATTTAAAGAATAATTTTATAAAAAAGGTACCATATAATGATATGTAATTTATTCTTGAAAGTCACGTAAATTACTAATAATATCTTGATCTATAGGATAAGAAATTTTATTTTCCAAATTATTTCTTTTTAAAATTTTAATTTATTATTCTTAATAAATATGTAAAAAGAAACATTTTTATTCTACAAAGAAATTTATTTCTGAAACAAAATACATAGAATAATGAAAGGCACAGATTTGGGAGGAATTAATTACTCGTAACACACAAAATACTATTACAAAACAAATTATTTAAAATGTTGTTGCTATCATCTGAAAATAAAATTAAATATAATGATTTAAATTATAATAATTCAAAATTGGCAACCGGTGGAACCATTTTTTAAAAATAATTCTGCGCCTGGAATGGAATGCTTTAAGTTCTTGATGCAAAGTTAATTGCTTACAGAATTCCAGAATTGGCAAGATAAAATGATCACATCCTTATTAAAGAAAAATCTCTATCATACGAATAAAAAACTTTTAATTACAAAACACTGCCATAACATCAATGACGCAATATTCATCAAAAATAGGTTTTTGGAGGGTGGTGGTGGTGATGGTGGAAGCATGAATCTTGATGCATTTCGACAGATAAAAACTTTACTTAATCGGTTACAATCTCTACTAATAATAAAGACGGATTTGAGTGTGTTTGGCGTTCTGCATTCTTTTAATCTAGAGCAAACCAAATTTATATACCTTGGAGTGTGGGAATGTGCGCCACGAAAAGATTACTTTTTTAAAATTTAAATTAATTTGAATTTTGGAGTTTTCCCGCGATAACCTGTGAAAATGTTAATACATATATAAATTTTACACCGATTCGAAATTAAAAACTTCCTTTTTTAATAATTCCAGTTTAATAGTAAAGCGTATTTCTCAATGAAATTCAGCAATTTTTTTTAAAAATATGTTTGCCTAATTTCGAAGAGCAGATTACACTGTTATCCTGTAGTTCAAACTGATTTCATTCTTTCATTAACTATCTGATCGCGTGATTTTCTTCCATGGTTGAAGGCTAAAGAAGGATTTTAATTAATATCCGTGTAGTTGACGAAATGGGAAAAAAAAAAGTTACAATACAATACGAAATTTATAAGATAAATGAACCACGCATTTGCATTTTTAAGAGCGCCATGACAACATGTAACTGGTCTCCATTAGAAAGATTCATGTACACAATAAATAGAGCATATGAAAGACAATTAAAGTAGGATATAGATATGAAGTTATATCTAAACGATTTAACTGAAATTAAAGATCAATATTCCCGGCGAATCAGATGGTCGGCAAAAGCGACTAGTTATTCATATAATGAAATCAGATTCATCATCTATCATAAAGCTGCAAATATACCTAAATTTTCATTCGCTTATGTACAACTGACCATTTGTTATACAGTAATATATATTGATTTATACGCACTTGATGCTAAGAGGTTCCCGCTTTCTCCCAACCAAGTTGAATATTTCCCATTTCAGAATATAATAATAATAATAATAAAATCAGAAATAAAGTTTTTTTTTTCTTCAAAAATTATTGGAATGCAACGTCAGGAACTAATTAATATAATCATGTAAGAGAAGGAATTACAAATTTTGTCAGGTACATCTGTAAGTTGATAGTAACTGTGAACTCAAAGTAAATAGCAGGCAATGATGAAAGACTTTAGCAAATTGCTACTACAGTCAATGTATTATGATTATATGACGTTAATGATACAATTCCATAATAAGCCATACTTACATTTTAATATGCATTATTTGTATCGATATGTTGAAAACTATATGCTTTTTACAGTATATCCCCCTCTCCCACACACACATATTTACTTTCCTATCCTATATTTACAATTAATTAAGATTAGCATTTACTAATACGAAAAAGCGGGCATTGACTTATGTGCACCATTTAGATATCTTTCATAGAATAACAGTATCCATTTGGAATGTGTTGCTTCATTTCTCTGAAGTTCTGGGATAACTAAAATCATGGTTAGTGGCTTGGAGATGACAGTGGAAGAGCTTTCGAAAGTAACTTGATCGCTGGGCATATTGGACCAAATGAGTATCATATGCTTTAATGAGTTGAAAGGCTTCAAATTAAATTTATTCGAATCAATGTCAAGGCCAAAAGCGAAGCGCTAAATGTTTGTAAAGGAGGGGATGGAAATTACAGTTGTCTTCTTTAGTCATTTTTGCAATGTCATTTGAAAGCCAACACAAGGTCAAAAATTTAACTCAATATTAACTTGTTCCGCTTATTTAAAATTCAAGCTATATTTCACTATAATTTAACATCAGACGATTTCACAAAAGAAAAACAAGGAAACGCAACAGTAAGCTTTTCTTTTTTATCCCATTCAGCAGACGATTTGTTTCTATTGAATGAACATGATCGGGGTCAGGTTTTAAACTCTAAGCAAAGCAGCATTTGTATTATGAGCATTTGTAAAGGTATTTGAGCTTTTATAGAGGAAGGAAAATTTAAAATTCAATCGGATGATATACGTTTAAAAAGGAAGCTCCCCTCCTCTCAACACACTAAAAAGGAAAAACTGGTGAAATTTCGAATAAAATAATGTTAACATTTAATTTTAAAAAAAAACCCGGCTTAGGTGAAAAGACTGAGGTTAGTACTAAAATGAATTAATAGTAAATATTGTCTTTATTTCAGTTTTATAAAAAATAAAAAATATGTGACAGATTTTCTTTAAAGAAAACATCAATATTTAATACTAAGCATTTATAAATAATACTCTTACTATATAAGATTTTTATCAGAAAAGGCTTGGACAACATAGAGTAATTATACAATATACAATGAAATATTACAAATGGAACTGATAATTCGTAATAGCAGTTAAAAAGAGAATACCTCTTCGACATATCAATGTTCTAATTTCTACACCACATCAAAAGCATTGCAACAAATAAAGTATTTACAGAAGCAAACTCAAACAAACAATTTGAAGCTTTTTTTTTTCAACTAAAAGAATAAAAAACAACAGCATTATATTCCCTTTTGGTTGAATGTAGACTCCTGAACTTCGCAAACACCATCTTGCTGAAAAAACATAAAAGGAATTTGACGATAATAATCATCGATCACAGCGAACATTTTCCTAAATAGGGCGAAGAACCATATTCTGAATGGATACATTAAGCTTTACAAATAAGTTCAACGAAGGTCCAGAAAAAATGTTTTACCGATAAGATTGTTTTCTTACACCCGATTAAGATATCTCAATATCAACTAACACATCATTTGATAATATAAACGCTAAGTTCGAGAATTCGTCTGACGCGGTCAAATTCTAAAAGATGTACGTGGATTTAAAGAAAGATAGTATAAAAAGAAAACTGATTATCGAGTATGGTTATCTATAACTGCAGGATGAATTTCAATAATAGGAATAAGGCTAGCCCAAAATAAAACGATAACAATTTTTAATTTCTGGAAATCGTCCATAAATTCGTCAGAAAACATATTTCTATGAATATCTCATTATTAAAAATACATATATTAATTAATGCAACTAATGTAAAACAAACTGTCATACAAATTGCCTTGTACGATAGAAATAATACAACGAAATTTCATTTATTAAACAGAAAAGAGCAAACAGAAAAGTAATTTCAAAATTCATAAAATTCTATCAATTTTCTATGGTGAAACTAGAAGGAATGTTGGCCCGAAAACTTTTTTGCATACTCTAATTAAAAATGTTTTTTATCTCACAGAAGCCTTATGGCATTAGCGTGAATTTAATATTGATTTTATCCATTGTGTGATCTTCGACGAACTTTTATTATTATTAATTCCTAGCATACAATTAATAGTACTCGTATTTGTATTTCAGACGCGTTTTTTTAAAACCGATTGAAACAAAACTTTCACACAAAATTACAAATGTAGTCACAAAAAATCACATATTAAATTCTGATGTATTTAAGTTACTACGTTTTTTAATTGTTGAGTTTACATGTTTCTTAACCTTCTTCTATCTTCAACTTTGTTGTATTTGATTCAAAATTATAGATTATAGATGCTAAGTTTGTGTACTGAATTCTGTCTCTCTAGCTCTCTTCGTTTAGTAGTTGTGTTAAGGCATATTCGGACAGCCAGACTTCCTATGAACTGATTTTGTTCAAAATTTGATAGAAATTCACAAATTTGGTGTTAAGACTATACCAAATTTAATATATCTAGTTCAAAGCGTTTTTGTGTTATGTTTGTCACATACATTTTTCCAAAAATGTCTTTTTCAAACTCTGGGTGGTGTAAAACGTGCAAATTCGTCAAAATCGAGTCATATTTTTTTCTTTCTTTCTTTCTTTCTTTCTTTTTTTTTTTTTTTTTTTTTTTTTTGACGATTACAATACTTTCTCTATACTTCGCATACGAGAAAATAAAAATAACAAAACGGCAAATGAAAATTGGACTGATAGATAAAGGCCTAAATTATCTTTTAAATTTTAAAAGAACAATGATAATAACTTTTAAGGCAAGTTTTTGCAATATATTAAACTCAGCAATAACCGAATGACCAATCAATATTTTATTTCAACATAAAATGCGGTTACCGAATTATTCTCCAATAAAACTTCACTGAATTATTTTAATTACAGACAGCTACAAATTAGACATGGAGTTGCAAGATAGATAGTATGGCGCGGAATTATGTAAAAGACTATTTTGTACATTTGTATTTTCCCCCATATAAGTAGCAATATCTTTAAATAAGGTCAAAGTATCAAGGTTGTAAGACACTTGACAACGGTAACAGCTTATTACATCTGAATTCGTAACTGCAAGTTATTTAATGTTAACTGTGATCTCACGCCCATTTGAATACAATAAGATATGCAATCGATACGAAAATTAGCACAATGCGCATGATGTTGTATCATAAGAACATATATAGACATCAAGGAAAAAAATAATTTTTAGAAGAATAAATTTTAAGTTTGTGAAAGGGGTGTAGGGGTGGGATCAGAATCTTAGTCTATACTTATATAAAGCTCAATGTATGTGTGTGTGTGAGTTGACGCTCTACAGGCCAGATTGTTCGACCTACAGCTACCAAATTTGGCACATGCATATCTTGGAGGTCGGGAGAATGTGCACCTGAGGTCCCTTTTTGAAAATTTTTAATTAGAATTTTAATTATTAATTAAAAACTAGCTTTGCCGCCAAAAAAATCTTTTCATTTCCCCACCGCCAAATGAGTAAGACTTCAGTTTTTTTTCCCACGCTAACAAGGATAGGCTTAAGATATTTTCGGCCGATTATTTTAAACGATTCTGTTTATTTTCTTAGTGTTTGATGCATTTAAAATTAAACATTGTTAATGAATCGATCTTTCAGATTCATTCTGAAGTACTTTTGAATTTAAATAAAATAGAATAAAGGAAATTAAAAATTTCTAATCTCCATAGCGTTACCCCAACTGGCGTAGAAAAATTCACGCATTTGCGTTACCGTAACTGGCGTTGAAAATTCACGCATGCGCATTGTATTCTGATTGTTGACAACTATTTTCAACGGAATAGGACTTGGTTTAAATTATTTTTAGGTTAGTTTTGTAATTAAATTGTATTTATGTTAGTCATATATTTTTTTTGTATATGCTTATAGTTTTAAGTACATCGTTTTTTTAACCGGTTTTCGACGGATTATTTTAAACGATTCTGTTTATTTTCTTAGTGTTTGATGCGTTTAAAATTAAACATTGTTAATTAATCGATCTGTTCATGAAGAATCTGAGAAAATTTTGTTGACAAATTCTTGAGATATTACATAAATTAAGAGATATTCTTTAGTGCCCATAAGGTTTAAATGCTCAGTGACTCTGTTTTCAGTAATCATATAAAAAAAAATGTTTTGTTTCAGTAACAAATATTATATTAACTGCAGATTAATCATTTCTACTTTAATTTAAAGCACAAATTCTATGGGAGCTAACAGAAAATTATAGCGATACATATTACGTTATGACTGAAGGCCTTTATGATATTATGAGTGAATTATATGACTATCAAAATTTGAAATGTTGAAATATTTTAATGAAGAAGCTATTAAAGTAGAAATATCATAAAATATTTAATTATTAAAATTTTAACGAGCATTAAGATTGGCAAACCGGCTGGTCGCCAAAGGCGGCAAGTTCTAAATATGATGAATCAATAACCAATCAGGTTGGATTTTCGAGGCCAAATTCATAAATGCTACTAAAAAGAATCTGATAAGAGAATGTGGTACTGTGACTCAAAAAGAGATATACAACAGCGGGAACCTCAAAGTCATCGTTTCAATGAAAGCAATTCAAAGTATGGGATTTGTAGAGCTTGACTGCGCAATCTCTGAGATGTGGAAGTTAGAAAATTTCACAATCTTTTAAACATAGCATATATCGATATCTTACTAAAAAAAGGTTACATTTTAAGAATCCAAAATGTATTTTTTAAAAAAATGAATTTGAGTTTGTAAATATGCTGAACTGGCCGGCAATAAAAATGAATATAAAAAATTATTGAGATTCATATGATGACATTTGCTTATGATTTAAGGGGACGGTAAGTTCTATTAAGCACTTTTAAGAATTATTCCCTAAGGATTATGAAATTTTGCATGCATATGTATCAAAATATAATTATGTCAAATATCTTTTAAAAAGTCTCTAAGACGAAATATATTATTAAAAAAAATTAAAAGATGCATAATTTTTAAAAACTTTAAAATATTCTATTGACTAATTTTTAATTTTTTTCATTAATTTTTTCTTTATTATCTAATATAAATTTAACTGGAACAAAACTAGGTATGATTTTGCAATTCCAAATAATAGTTAATTTTTTAGAAATATTTTTATGCGCACAAAATAAAGTTTTGTAAGTATTTGTTTTGTTTTTCTAAATTAAAATTGATTTTTAATTATCTTAAAAGAACTCGAAACATAAAATATATACCCAGTTTTCGTTTCATTTTTAACCGAAATCTTCATTAGTAATTTTATTTAATTTCTTCAAAAATTATTATACTGATATTTAAACAATTAGAATAATATTTAATCTAATTAGAACAGAGATTAGGTTAGTTTTGAGAAAAATCATTAAAATGTATTTCTTTTTTGTAAGCTTTTAAAAATATATCTTTATTGAAAAAATATATTTTATTATCCTGTTTTAGTTGAATATAAACATGTATTTTGGTGATAACACAATAAAAAGAAAATTTCATATTTTCATCAATTTTTGCTTATGCTTAAATCCACTGACCCCTTAAAATGATAATTTCTAGAAAGTTTTTGTTGGAAGAAGAGAAAAAACAGGAATATTTTAAGGATAAAAGATATATTGAATATTATAAAATCCACCAATGAAGTATAGTGAAGTTTATTCGAAAATTTTATACAAAATAATAACCAGAAAAAAATTCTTTATAATACTTGTTCGAACTAATCAAATGCGAAGAAATAATTGCTGAAATGATAAATGAACATTTGCATATGATCTGAATGCGATATTTTCTAAATATTAAATAGGTTAGAAAGTCAATAATGATCAAATGCTGGAAATTAAACCAAATTAAATGTGTCGCCCAAAAATTAATAAAGTTATTTTTATATTTTCAAACTACCAATTTTACAGGCTTTATTCGGTGATGTGATTCAAAGCAAATGCGAATCTATGACTGATAAAAAATATATGTATCATTTTTAATAAATACAAAAATTTAAAAACTTTTTTCATTTATCCAACACATTAGGGCTAGTTGCACATAACCTGTTACAAAATAACACACTAAAAAATTCTTTAATGATTTCAGATAAATAAGTGTCATTCATTCAACTATTTTTATTCAGTATGTAACAATACCATTTCTTGAGATTTAATAATTTCCATATATCATAACAATATTTCGCCTTTTCTTAATACTAAATAATAAAAAACTGCTCTTACTAATTTGATGCTTATTTTTTTATTTTTCCCATAAGAGAATCTCAACACAAAACTTTGACTGTAGTACTTAACCAAAATATATATAATTAATTTGAAATTTTATAAAATTTTAGTGGTTTTCTTTTCTTTCTAGAGTAAAATGACTTTGAAACTCTTATACTTGATAGTATTCAACTACGATTCAAAAAGGAAAGGGGGAGAAAATTCGAATTGTATGCAAAGTGCTCACCAATCGAAATATGTGTGTGTGTATTTAAGGTCATTATTTTGATTTTCAGCACACACACATATTCAGTCTAATACCTCTTTCAAGAAGTTAAAATGACAAAAACTTAACATCATATTTTAAAATAAAGTAAATAAAAGAATTTAAAAGTGTGTTCAGAACTATTTAATCTCACGAAAACGTACAATCTAAGCGAAAAAGGAATTTTAGTTGCGTTTCAAAACCAGTTCAAACAACAAGTTAAAGATATCGTATTAATATTGCCATAAAGCTAGACATTAATATAAAGTGGGAGTGTAAAAAAGAAATGCAAAAGCGTAAAAATCGCAAACTAGCACCATAATCAGTGTACCATTAAGTCATAAATACAGTGGTCCCTCCCAAAACGTATATTGTTGAAAACTGAATAAGATAACGACCTTGGCCTAAGTAGCAATTTTTTTTTCTCGCTAACAAAGGCACAATTAAGCAGACAGCATACATATTGTGTCTTATGTAAACTAAAATAGCTTACCTGATACTTAAGATACATGAATGCACACGAGTAACGATCATGACTGTTTTTCTTTAAATGAAGCGAAGTTTGTAAAAGAAAGGTTGTTGACTGTCTCAGTAGAGGATGGAGGGGAAAAAATAGTCCTATCTTTAGTTTTAAATGCCATTAAAAAAAAAAAAAACTTTTACATGATGCCATTTCATCCCAATAAACTCAATAATTAAAAAAAAAATAGTTTAAAGTTAATTCTTATTTCGTCAATAAAATCTCAACTATCCAACAGATTATTTGGATTTTTTGGCCGATTTGTCAGCAATAATGTTCCGTTTAAAACTTGCTAGTCTGTTACATTGTCGTTCTAAATCGCCCTTAGAACGTAAAGACGAGACCTTAGAAAATCACCAAACTTCCATATAGTTCAGTTTCGTAGAGCGATGTTGAAGTTACTTATAATGGTTTTTTTAGGATGGATTTCATAATCTCGAGTAATAATTAGAGAACGAAAAGGCCATTCGAACAAATATTCCCTATATAAATTTCGGCAGCACACTGTAAAAGGACTTATAACTTCCAGATATTACCTACACCAACTTTGTATAGGGAAGTTCTTTCATGAGATAAGGTAAGTTTACAATTTTATAACATGCGGTTCAAATGAGTACAAACTGAACCAAACCAGGAATGTGTCTTGGAATCAAATATCAGAACTCATTGTCCTATATTGAAGACATTGCCACTAGGACATCAAATTTTTACACAATACTAATAGGAGAAAATTTACTAAATGACATCAGATTTATTAAACTAGGTTATTTAGTTTTAAATACTAAGATCTTGTTCATAAATATGATCTTCATATGATACGGTCAAGTTGAATTCAGAACTTTTCAGCATTTGATATCTCTATCATTAAAAGACGAATAACAGCTACTTGCGCCGATACTTGAATACAGTCACAGATGGAATGCATCTACTAGAATATAGCACCAAATTTTAGAAACAGTATAGTCAAATGAAAAGATTTTAAGACTCTGGACTAAAGTTACTGATGGAGTATTATTATAATTTCATTTATAAAAATATCAAAAACAATGACACTGAAAAATATGCACAACAAGCAAAAATGAAAGTGCATAAAATAATCAAGTGTTGTGTTTGCACTTTAAGGAAATGCAACGTTACAGTTTTAAGATAACGATTCACTTTACAAGTACAAGTCGTAGTTTGTCGATTTCATCTTTAAGAGTTGATACTCTACTTACATGGAGAGAATGGACTCCTGAACAAATTCTTGCGATAATCTTTCGATTATTCGGTATCGCCTGATGAGACGTAGCACGTCCTAGACGATAAAAACGTTAAATAAATCGTAAGTACCTTTTCCTATGTTGACCTTAAAATTTTTTCCATGTGTATGTAAGAAAATTTTGAATAAATGTGGTGCGAAGGATAAAGTTATTCGGTTTTACGTAAATTCTTCATACTGAATCGATAAACTAATTATTTAAAGAAAAGAATTTGATGCTCAAACTTTCTAAGTGACCGTGAGACAACTTTTTAAACGTTTTTATGGAAAGCGTTAGAATATCAAGAAATTTCAGCAAGATAACAAATGGAATTTTTTAATTCTATCACAGGCAATAAAGTCACAGCTGAGAAGTTTAATGTTATCAGATAGTGTAAGTTAGTAAAGTTACAGTTCAGAAATAAATTTAATGCTACAATTAGATAGTGTAATTTATAGATAGTAAAATTAGATTTATAAAAAAAAGTAACTAAAGAATTGGAATTTCTAGTCCAAAACAACGAAGCGCGGGAAAATTCTAAGCTTGATTCTCTTATACATATATTTATTTATTTTCTTACTATATTTGTTCTCAACTATATAGCAATGATAATATGTACTCAAAAAAAATATACTTATATGAGAGCAATGCGACAGAATAAAAAAATGAAAAATACTGTAAGATTATATAATTTTTTTAATTAGAAAAAGAATGTAGCCAATAAAATTAGTATTAATGAAAAGTTTATATTTTAAATGATCAAACTGGTACAAAATCGTTTTTGTTTGAAAATACTACCTGAAGTTATTGGGAAAAAAACTTACAAATTTCAACTCATTTTCAATTAACCACGAAATAATGACGTGTCAAATGAAGATGCTCTAGATTCAACATTCTGTCATGTACAGAGTTTTGCATAATTTTTTGATGAAGTGTCGCTCAATTTACTAATTAATATATGCCAATCTATAAACATAATCACGTTAAAAATAGAGACATTTTAAAAATAATAGATGGCATCTACCTCTAAACAAAATAATGATCTGTTAGCCTCTTTATTTACGAATATATTTCATTTCTGAGTTAAATCACATACTATTTGGAGAAATCGACATACGAATATAAAACATATCCGAGCTACTACTCCGTGTCCGAATATTTTTACCATCCCCATTACCCCATTTTTAAAATTCGTCCTAAATTATTTTGTCATTCTAACTTAATTACAGATTTCAATATCAAAAATTATTTAACTCCGTGTATGAATCAGATACAACACAGTATGTGAAAAAAAAAAATTAGAATGCAAGAAAAGGGATTAAGAAGTGTATTCCACCTATACAACTTAAAACTCAGTTGACAGTTGCTTTTTTTTAAAATTAATAATGATTGTTTTCACATCTATTTTTTCGAAATTTAAAATTATTTGCTTTGAATTAACGGTTGTGTACATACTAGTTTAAGAGGCTAATTTGAATTCATTTCTTTCTCTTATATTCAAAAATTAAAAATTATTTCTAATGTACTTTTTAAAAAAAAGTTTTTTTTAAAAATCTCTTTTTACGTTTCATTAACTTCCGACAAATTTGCACAATAAAATCGGATGATTAAATGGTTGAAATCACTGAAATGAATCTATAACGAAATCCCTTGCTTTATTTCCTTGAAATGAAACTATAAAACAAATTTCCTTGCTTTATCTCCTTGAAATGAAACTGCAACAAATTTCCACTAAATTGGGAATAAACAAACGGAAATTTCGATCTTCCTTTTATTTTACAATTTTACATTTGTTTGTTCCAGTTAAAACATTATTAACCTCAAGTGAAACTGAAAGTTATGAAAACACGAGTTAAATTATGTCCTCATAATTTTCAGTTTCACTTTGTTTATTCAGTTTACGGAAACAGCCGATGACATGAGATGGTTTCTACATCAAATTGACAGTGAGCAATAATTTAACTTTATTCTGCTCCTATGAATGACTGAACTGAATGTAATCTTTCAGATCAGATGTTTCAACTTAGTTCGACACAAAACATAAAGAGATTAAAAATGAAAAAAGAAAAAAGTAATAGAACTTAGTTTCTCCACGTTCGCGTGACAAGTGAAGATTATGAAAGATCGTAAGCGGACTGATTACTGGTGGAAGGAGTGCAATTCTAAAAATACTGTATCAAAGCATTGAAAAATTGTATACCTTTCACGAAAATAGAATCTGTGAAAAAGAACATACTCTTCGTATGCTTATACTATTCACAAACATCAAAATCAGCTTGTAGAAGCTCCTGATATGAGATTATTTCTCATTTCATTTCGTAAAACTCGCTTATAAGCAATAAGCGAAAAGATTGCACTGAAAATGAACTAACTGATTATAACAGTGAATAATTGTGCTCTTTAATTCATTATTGGAATGATAATATTTGTCAGTAACATCACCACCATTACCACTCTCGCTCCTTTTGAGTTAGATATTCCATTTACGAATTCGTCCGAGATTTTTACATTTCTAACAACATATTCCAAACCAGTTATAATATATATATATATATATATATATATATATATATATATATATTATATAGCGCGATACAAGAACAAAAAGAGACCGAAATATTTTTTCCAGAGGTTTTATACTATGAGATTCTGATTGGGATTCTTTGACATGAGTCGATTTAGGAAAGGGAAATATAGGCATCTTTTAAAAACATTTGCAAAGCATAACAGATTTTTCCCCCTTCATTTGGAACGTGTGCAAGTGCTGATTTACAGTGCTCGTGTAACATTAATTAAATAAAAAAAAAGGTGGAATTGGATTAGGAAATAAGAGAACATTTTAGAATAAAGTTAATATATGGGTTAACTGATAAATTAGAAATTAATTAAACTGCTGAAAGAAGACTTGTTTTGGGTCTAGTGACCGTGGTCGGTGGAGGACTGAAGAATTGTCATGAGAAGCAATGCAATAGAAAGTTTTTCCTATAGGAATCTACCTCAAAAAAAAATATATATATATAAAATCCAAAATAAATCTTGTAATGATTTGATTCTTAAGTTAACCTAAGATCCTCATATCATCAACAAAATCTTTGTTAGGAAGGATGGGCGAGGTGGGTTATAGCAGCGGATATTCAGTAATAAAAAGATTAATCAAGGTATAATCGAGGAAATAATGGTTCGAAAGAACCGCTGTTTCAGAATATATAGATCAATGGAACACAGTTACAGTTAAAACGTTTATTATTAATGAGAACTTCTTCCGCACTCAATATAGATTTAGAAGTCGATTTTTAGATACGCAGTTCAAGAGTGTTGAACTATCATTCGATTTTACTAATCAAAACGGTTCAAAGATAATTTCAGAAGAAATTTCTTCCGGAAACAGCATCGGGAAACCAGACGATCGTGAAGAGATAATTAGAATTATTACAGAGTGCTTAGACATGCTCGGTTAACCACATTTACTATATCAGAAAATCTTGCAACCTAAGTAGCAAGGCTCATTTCTACAAAATGATGCAAGTTAGACATTTATCATTTCTCACAAAGAGTGTTTATAAGCTATCTCTTCAATTTTGCATCATTTACTCAGTTTTTCAAAGATTCATTTCAAGCTTTGACAAAATATGTCATATGAGGAGGGCTAAATTAATTTTGTTCATTAGACATTTTGCATTTATTATTCATAGCACAGTAAGTGTGCTACGGATAATAGTAGTGTGCAACTACATTTGCACTTGCCAAGTTATTATGATGTCATATAAATTGATTCATAGAAAATGCTGAAAAAAAAAAAAAAATAGATTTTTTATTTATAATAAAAAATGTCATAGCTGAAGAATTTATACCTTAATTTCAATTTTCCATAGTAAATTTGATTAAAAAAATAAAAATAAATAAATAAAATTGAAAATTACAAACTTTCCAAAATCTTATATCCTTATTAAAACATTAAAATCACTTCACATTGCAATTTTCTGCCGGTAAAAAACACAGAATTTTCATTAACGCTTACTTTTCCAAATGATGAAATATTAATTTTATCTCTTATTGAAATATTCATTTCATTATTTGCTGAAATATTAATTTCATCGTCGTCGGAAATACACCATCACCTGAAAATTTTGCAGTGAATATAGTTTTCTGTATTTCTAGTGAAAACTGCACTAACGGCATTTGAATGGACTGATGTCTCTACAATCATACTATTGAAGTTGATACTCTTGAACACCTCGGTCACGAAAAGAATGCAAAGCGGCTTTGAAAAAGTTGTGGCATTCTGTTTCCTACTGGCAATACGGCCTTAATTGGAATATTTATCACCTGTTACAATAAAGCATGTACGTCGGAAAAGTGAAATCAGAATAATACGGGCTCTTTTAACAAAGGCAACACAACAGGTGGCAAACATAGGAGAAGCGAAAAGAGACAATAATAAAAAAAAAAGTTGTAGCATTGTGACCGGAAAGGGTACAACTACAATTTTCACTAAATTTAGCTCGGTATCACTCGGTATTACTGGAATAGAAAATAATTTTTCCTTTTTTAAAAACAGAATGGATTAAGAGACACACAGTCATATTATTTAAAATAGAAGTTTTGTTTAATTTAAATATTTAAAATATATTACATTTTGCTCAGTTTAGAGAAAATTATGATTCAATACACTCTTATTTCGTTAAATTTAAATTTACAGCATTTAAAAAGAAACTAGTGTTACATCTATAATGTACTAATAATACAGTATTTCTACAGGCATTATAAAAAGATCCATGAAATAAAACAAGCTTCATAAAAAGCTTCTCATTTATTAATATCACAAATTATTGCTGCTTCAAATGAAATTGCATTCACTATAAAAATTACTTTTAAATATATTAGAATCATATTCGGAACATTTAAACTGAATAAGTACTTAATAATACTTCCTATAGTGTTCACCTGATACTACGTGATTTTTAGCAGCTGACCTTCACTCTCAAACAGACGAGTCCATTTCGTGAGAGGAAGAAGAGTATAAAAAGGAGAATAGGCGAGAAGAAATAAAAGATTTTAATGAATACAATTACGTTGAACTCGGTGCAATTTTTTTTTTTTTTTCCTTACTTCTCAACATTGATAAATTTTTAAATGATTATCACGAAGGAGCGAAACATAACTCTTTCTGATCTATGCTTGAGGTTCATGTGCGCCTTCTAACTTATAAAAAAAAGAACACACTATTCTTACGTTATACCCAGTCGGGTTCATATTAATTTCTGTGACCTTGAATTTCGTCTGCTTACAAATGGAAGAATTTACAAAAGAAGGTGATAATGAGAGTTTCCACTCTCTTTTATAGAATCGCCACACACAGTTTTAAAACAGTAGTCATAAAACTAGAGACGTAAGTAAATATAACTTTACCGAAATCATGCTAAATATTGAATACGTGTGTTTAAATTTTAGATAAACACGTCCTTTACACTTAAAAAAATGAAAATGAAAATTATTTAATTATAACTGCAATGATGTTTCTCGTAGCCTTTTCCGTACTGTCAACTTTGGTCACCTTTCATTATGGTTAAGGGGGTTTACACTCAGCCAGTAGGCAATGCAAGCGTAGAAAGGCTGAAAAATGCAATTCGTTCCATGGCAAGTACGAGACAACATGCCGCTGTATTTGAACTTTTTTTCCCCTACTGCGCAGGCGTTTGTACAATTTGGCGTTTTTTACGAGTGAAAAAAATTCATTACTTATCTTAGACTAATACCGATATTTTTTGCTCTTTGTTTTTTCTGAAGCGAGGTTGTGGTGCTTTTTTGTTATTTTATTTGCCATTTTTTTTTCTATAGTTTCGCAAATTGAAGTATGTTGAACGTTATATATATATAGCCATGTTTCTTTGTGTAAATATCCGTCATTTTAACACGACACGCAGTGAAAAAGAAAAATTCAAGGACGCTAAAATGGCAATTAATTGCCAAGCATAGAATCCCTGAATCTATCTTATGAAATTGTGGCAATGTTAAATCCGTCCGTACTGCGCATGCGTTGTCTTACTGGCCGTCTTATAACTGCCCAAGTGTAAATCCTCCTTTACTCTAAACAACTTTGAGTTAACAAAACAAAATTCGGAAACTGTCATTAATAATTGTTTTTTTTATAGCATTGGAATATTTACTACATGTTTACACTTTTACACATATGATAGGAAATATATTGGATAGGATTTTACAACGTTGAAGACATTCAAATAACAGAAAGGAATATAATAAAACATCTTAAACGTTTTATAATGGTGGTTCAATGAACGCTGATAAATGTTTGAAAACAACAGACGTAAACGAATGTCCATCTGAAGATAAATATCAATGGCGGAGGGGATGGGAGAAAGAAAATTATTTTTTCAATTCAAAAATAATTTTCTCAGTACCGTTTTTCTCCAGTAAACAGGCAAGTTAAACCGTTTAAGAAAACAAAGCGAAAGTTTTTTATAATAAAAATATATCTCTTACTACGTCATAGTATATATATTAACATTCTATTCATAGACAGCTTTTTAAGACAGGAAAAAGGCGCGACTATTGATATTATATATCAGCTATATTTATTAGTAGGAAAACTTTTCTACGAAAGTTTCCCAAAATATCCACTTTTTATTCGCCACATATAGAATTCAAAAGAAGTGTGTGTGGGGGGGGGGGAACCCACAGCGGATGTGTAAATGTTTTAATCACATGCAAATATAATTGAAAGTAACAGCAACCTATCAAATTAAAATGTTATTTTACAACTACTACCATTTTAATCAGAATATCATTACAATGACGTAACGAAAGTAAACTGTGTCCGAACATAATACGATACAGCCGTTGTAATCGGTTTAACAAGGGGAAATGATGCCCTCGCATGATAATTTCCCGCCTTTTTATAATGTTTAACTTAAACAAAATGGCAAGAACGTATTAATGTTTTGTCTCCGTCAAAGTCCTACGTTTGTTCCTGAGATTGAGAAGGAGCATGTATACCTTCTCTGCTTCCTGGTCTCTACATGATTATCTTGTCTGAATACCCCATTACTTAATATGCACTTTGTCAGCTATTAAAGTTAAATTTGAGAATTGATTGTTTTTAATGAATCATCCGTTTCTATTTTTCAAAAATAAACTCTCACTGGTAAAAAAAAAGATATAATTCTCACATTTATTCTTAACTAGAAGCCTTTGGCGACTAGCAGGCTCGCCAATCTTAATGCTCGTTAAAATTTTAATAATGTAACTCCTATTTTAATAGCTTCTTCATCAAAATATTTTAAAGCTTCAAATTTTGATAATCATATTATTCATTCATAATATTATAAAGGCCTTCAGCCATAACGTTATATGCATATCTCTAATTTTCTGTTAGCTCCCGCTCTACGTATTTATGCTTTAAATTAAAGTGGAAATGGTTAAATTGCAAATAATATAAGAACATTTTTATTGAAATGAAGTATTTTTTTTTTTTTTTTTTAAATATGAGTACTGAAAACAGAGTCGCTGAGTATTTAAACCTTATGGGCACTAAGGAATATCTTTTTTAATTTATGTAATATCTCAAGAAGTTTTCTACAAAATTTTCTCAGATTCATCATGAATAGATCAATTATTTAATAATGTTTAGTTTTAAATGCATCAAACTCTAAGAAAATAAACATAATCGCTTGAAACAATCGGTCGGAAATATGTGAAGCCTTCAAAACCACGTCCGTATCCGTTGAATATAGAGTTGCCAATAATCAGAACACAATGCGCATGTGCGTATTTTCAAAGCCAATTATAGTAACGCAAATGCATGAATTTTCTACGCCAGTTGGGGTAACGCTACGCAGATTAGAAAGTTTTAATTTCCTTCATTCTGTCTTATTTTAATTCAAAAGTACTTCAGAATGAATCTGAAAGATCGATTCATTAACAATGTTTAATTTTAAATGCATCAAACACTAAGAAAATAAACAGAATCGTTTGAAATAATCGGCCGAAAATATGTTAAGCCTATCCTTGTTAGCGTGGGGAAAAAAAGAAAAAAAAAAACTTAAGCTTTTCTCATTTGACAGTGGGAAAATAAAAAGTTTTGGCGAGAAAGGTAATTTTTAATTAATAATTAAAATTCTAATTAAAAATTCAAAAAAAGGGACTCCAAATGCACATTCCCGACCTCCAAGGTACGCATGTGCCAAATTGTGGTAGCTGTAGGTCGAATGATCTAGCCTGTAGAGCGCCAAAACACATACACATTGAGATTTATATAAGTATAGATTAGTTTAAATCTTAATTAGTTTTATATAGAAATTGTTGTTTTAATAATTTGCCTTGTTAAAAAAATATAAGAAGTGTATGATGTCAACAATCTCTACCATTCTAAAATTTATTCGCATTTCGTTTTTCTCGGCTCTTCCTTTCAAAAATATGTTTTCAAAAATATCTTTCACGTCAAAAGACTATGATTTTTTAAAAGCAATTTTTTATAAGATAAGAATGTTTCCTTAATTTTTTAACGCATTTGTTAATTTGTTACATTAACTGGTTATAATGATATATTTTATAGCTTTGTCAACTTCAACTACCTTTAATCATGATTATTGTAAAATACACATTTAGGGAAGGATAAGCACGCGCTCGTTTATTCATATTATTATGTATCGTATTTCATTAGTGAAAACAAATATTTAAAACGCTTTTTATTACCATACTTCAAGTACTAAATCCAGTCCTCTGTAAAAGAGGATTGGATTTTATTTTTCTCATTTACCGAATAAAAAAAAATATGATATACATTTCAATCACACTATTTAATAGCTAACGATGTTGGAAATGTTTACACTTTTATACTCCATTTCGAAATACGAAACGAATCCCATCAGTCTAAAAAAAAAGGACTGGATTTTACTTTTTTTATTTACCAAATAAAAAAAAAAATCTGGTATACATTTCAATCACACTATTTAACAACTAACGATGTTGGAAATGTTTACACTTTTATACTCCATTTCGAAATGCGAAACGAATCCCATCAGTCTAAAAAAGAATTCAATACGAATACAATTAATACGAAAAGAGTACATGAACAATTTAAAAACTCCAAATAATACAAAAAAGAAGGGGGGGGGGGAAGGACAACCTACAGAATATATGCTGGGAAATTCAGCAAGTTTTATTTAAATCACATAACCTTACATTTAACAACATAAAAATTGTTTTGAATATGAATATTCAATCAGTAAAAGGGAAAATGACACTCGAAAACTGAAATCCGAACTCCTTAATTGCGTATTACTGGCCACTTCAATGAAAAATTTAAGTTGAAAAACACATCAAGAATATTTTTCGAAAAAAGAATATTAATATATTTACATGAAAAAAAAAAAAAAGGAGGAAACGAATATGCTGAGATTCAAAAAATTCTTGTAGTTGACAATGCTCTCCAGATTAATAAATACAAAAGCGCGACCATCTCTAAGAAAACATTTCTCCTTCCTAAAGAAATCCCTACTACACCAAAAAAGAATTCAAGGTGGACGTAATGAAGCTAATGTACGTGACATTAGTCTCATGTCAAAGGTGATTGTGCACACCATTTAAAGCATGATGTTTTCTGTTGTGTTGTGATGTCAAAACCTTTTTACTTACTGCCAAACGAATCCCAAGCTGAAAGACGTGTGTCACGTGTGCTTGCAATGACTCCATCGGAGCGTCAAAGAACTACATTAATTGCCGTATTCAATTTTTAACATTCCTCTTAAATAATAATTCATTATATTTATTTATTTTTATTCTCAAATCTTGATTATTTAAGGCATTTATTACATCTAGTCGAATCGTTACTTATGGTTTTTTTACAAATTCATAAAAATAATTTCGATTTAATATTTCAAAAATACTGCGGTAACAAATTGACATAGTAAATTGTATTTTAAGATTAATTCAAATTGGTATATCAACCTAGCAAACAAAAATACTTTAGTAAATCTATAATCTAATATGTAATAGATCTTAATACAGTATTTAATGAATAAAGAAAAATGTTATTTATTTATTACAATGAAACATATGAAAAAATGAGCTCCCCTTTTGTAGAATGGTATCTTTTTTTCTCTCCTGGAAATTTACTAATTATGGCGGGCCGTATTAGAATTTAAGTTCTACAGGAAATAGTAACATGAATGAAGGAAAAAAAAAAAATTAATCCAATGTGTTTATTCGAAAGTTCTATTTGTATTCACGTAGTTCGACCCGTTGGAACACATTTTTTACATGATAAGGTACGTAAGTTTTAACAATGACTAAGATAATAAACACAATGACAAGATTCTTGTTTTGCAACAGTTCTTTTCTAGACAACAGCTGGCAGACACATTTAGGACAGACAAAATACAGGATCTAATAGCTGTAACCTCGATCTATAACAACGCATTCACTACCATTTTTTTTCATTTATCGGCTGATATTTGATATCTTTCAAATATTATTTCTTACATTGTCACATTTATTATTTTAGAGTATCCAGATGACCCACATTATAATCATTGATTGTCATTGTTACTACATTTAATATTAGAATATTTCTTTTCTAATTATTTGTATTGTAAATTGCAATCAAGTTTGTATCGTCTCCTATTTCAATTAAAAATTTCAGATCATTTTAATAAATAAATAATCCAAACGCAATAAATCATATGAATGTAACTTATACTGAACTTTCCAATCTTGCTTTAAATAATAAACAGAATCTTTACCCGATTTCATTCCACAGTTCAGAACAACACTTCATATTTTAATTGGAATTTATGTTAACTTTGTTTTTGAAATAATAATAGTTCATAGATATTTTTGTTCACAGATTTAAAAATATTCACGAATTTTTCAAATAATATCAAGAGATTAATAGTAAAAATATATCTAAGTAATTGGAGATTTTTAATAAAATGCGTCAGATGATGATAATTTCTTTTAATTACTTTCGATATTGAATAATTTAGCTAACAGAGAATAGTTAATACCACTGGTATCAATCACTAATTGGGATTCGAACTCGTACTATAAAAACAATCAGAATATGCTAAAAAAATGAATATTTGAAACAAATTATCAATGTTTTGCAGTGGCAATAAAGATAAAGGATTATTTAAGATTTTAAAATTGCTTTATTTTGTTCCAGAAATTCAACTAAAGATATTATTTTCTCGCCTATCATTTATCTCAAAAATAGGATGCAGATAAATAATTGGGAATCAACCATTATTTATAGATTTTGATTTTAATGCTTTTTTAAACAGAATTTCATCCTTTTACATATAGCATTTTGTTCGTGAATAGATAAATAAAATTTTTGATAATTAACTGTGAACAGTGAAGTTAAAGCAACAATTTCAGATAAAATTGGACATGCTCAGTAGGAACTAAGCTGATACTGGGTGTGATCTGCGTTCTTATAAGGATTTTAATAACAAATATCCCCGAAGAATGTGTTTAATTAAATGGTTAAATAAATTTGCATGTCCAGGGATCGAGCAAAGCCGGTTTTACTACTAGACGAACTTAAGTGATCACCTATGAACGTTACAACAACAAAGCAAACGAAATTACCATTTTTTTTTTTAAATGAAACTATTGCTTCTACAATAATAACAAAAACTAAAATGCAAAATGCATTTAATTATAAATGTAGATGCATTATCGATGAATTTTTCAATGTTTAAAAAACAAATTAAAGAATATTACAAATTTTTTTTACAAAATTTAAATAACATTTATTTAATACAAGGCTTTTCAAATTGTCTATGCATATGAACACGTTGATTATGTATTAGTAAGACAACATATAAATTTTTCTTTACGTAAGGGCGCCATGTGTCCTTGCAGCATTCCTAGAGGGTCAAGTGGGTGTAGTTCATAAAGCAAAATGGAACTTATTCCCATTCATTTTACACAACTTCTAATATAATGAGTATTTTTTTTTCTGATATATTAATTAGATAGCTGGATATTTTAAAATACACATTTTTGAGATGGCTCCCATGTAGAAAACTGCATCCAATATTGTTTTTAAAATTTCAATTACTATTAATTTTTAAATTGAAAAAAAAAATATTTTCATAATTTTTGGCCGCTCCCCAAATTGTCACGTTTGAAAACTGTATACAAGAATATACAAAAGAGAAAACTCCTTGAAGGCCAACAAATTTTTCCTGACATATCCTTCAGTCTCAGGCTATACATCTTTATTATCTACTTCCCGTCTAAAGCGTCTTGAAGCCTCCAGGCAATAGACTTAAGGAAAGCTCATGCGTTTGACGCATTCGCTCAATGGAAGTGATCCACTTCCTTGATTCATGCGTAAAATTTATTTTTAAGATTGATTTGCGAGATTAACAGATAATTTAGCAAATAACATCTACAATCTGTGTTGTGAAATAAATGCTCGATCTGATGCAAATGAATAAACATTAACATTTGAAAATTTAAAGAACCCATCTATTGCAGTAACGGTTCCATATTTAAAGAGAAGATTAACTTCGTTTTATTTAATAAACAATTTCGAATATCTTTATGATATTATCACGTTTGTTTTGAAAAATATAGCATTTTTTTCTAACTTATGACTTTTTGCTACGATAAAAGCATTATTAAGGATGAGGAAAATATTTTAAAAGTTAAAAAAAATTCAATTAATAAAAAAGAAGTGTCGTTTTTACATCTTTAGGATCGGTAGCTTGAGCTACTTCGAAATGAGTATTTTTATTAAGTATTGGTTCTTTTCAGTCATAAATTAAAAGTTCGGGAACCTATATTTACATGTAGAGATCAAGATTTAATGAAAAACAAAACATTGATGAATGATTATATTGCGCATTGTTTTTAATGTTCGAAACGAACCAACTGAATAGCTTACTATTCATTTTTACTAAATTAATTAAAATCGTGGATCACAATTTTAAAAACACTGAGAGCGCACCGAAGTTATATGTTACTGTGGAAATCCGATAACTGGCAAATGTGTATATTCTCCGCTGAATGTCAGCATTAATATAGTAATCCCTTATATATACAACAGTTTTGCAATACAGTCAAAAAGAGTCATAGATCTTCAACTGAATGCGGAATATACAAATATAATTCACAGAATTATCAGAGAAAAAAAAGGAATTCTTAAGTGGATTCTACTTAACACCTTTAAAAAGTATGCAGATATACTAATATTTCCATGTATCTAATTTCATGTAAAACTGAATCATGGTTTAATCAAGTACGGTTATAAAGATGTACAGACGACACATTTGATAAGAATGTACATGCATAAAAGTAGTGAAAAAAATGTATTAATTATATGTTTTAAAATAAAAAGTCTTGATTTAAAAAAACATTTTAACTAGATTTAAATAAATTCACCGAATACGGCTGATAGAGTCCGGAGTCTGAAATGGATGAATAAATTCGTGATCTAAGTCAGGAAACACCTTCCGCTGTTGATGTGAAAAGAAAACGCCCCAATATTAGTTCCACCAGGAAAGCTTGAACCAGAACAGAGTTCAACAGGATTTTAAAATATCCGACAGCTGAAAACGGAATGTTTCAACAGGAAGACTTTTTTTTTTAAGTTAAAAAAAAATTATTCCATTCATTTAAATTATTTTCGTGATTAAATTTAACAATAAATTTAAAAAAAAAAACAATTCTGACAGAGAGAAAATGAGAAAAATATTTGATTCAAACTTTAAAAAAATGTAGACCCGTATTTCAGGCGTGAATTTTGCAAGAAAAAAAAAAGCCAGACAATGTAAAAAAGCGCAAATTTTATTTTAATGATAATGCATCTGACCTATATTCATACTTTTCTACCTATATTTAATACTCATTCTGCTCTTTTAATAAGAATTCTAGAAAATTTCTATTTGAATTCTTAAATAAACCAATATGAAAAAGTTTTCAATGCTACAGAAAGGTTTTTTTTTACCCTACTGACCAAACACATTTGAAAACGTATAGTAAATAATTTCGTATCAATTTCTGTGTGATTAAAGCGCAAAACTAACAGGGAGAGACATTATCCAACGCTATTAACCCTAATTACGGAACGATGACAATACAGTCGAATCCACACACTTTTCTAAATTAATAATTTGAAAAAGAAAAGAGATTTTACGCCACGGAGATAACGAACAAAACCAATTAGCAAAAATTGACTTTCTAAGACAAGCCCACGAAATGCCACTCTGATAAATTAAATGTTAAGTGGAAAAAGAGTATGATAGGGAACAGGGAGGAATATGTTATTTAAAAAGTGTTCCCAAAATAATGAATCTGGAATAGATCTTGCTTTTAAAGCTCGGCCTATACCTTTATTTTCAATTATATTTCATTGTATTGTGATATAACAATTTTTAGTAATAATCGGACATGGAGATTCTAACTATCAAAGGTCTTGCTTTAGTTAGATAGAAAGTGAGATAGCATTAAAACATTTAATCGAGATAGCGTTAAAACATTTAATCGGGTTTTATTACTTAACATTTTTATACTTTAATTTAGATATTTAGTCTAATTTAACTTGATTTATATATATATATTCAATCTTATTTCGAAGCACCACGAAGATTCTTTTGGAATGGACATTTACGAAGATAGATAAAAAACAGAAGCAATAAAATTGACTAACTATACAAACCTACGAATTAGCACTCAAATAAATTATACATTAAGTGAAAAAAGAATATGACAAGAGGGGAATCATGTTATTTAATAGATTTTCAATGCAATACTATTTCGAACTTTTCTCGCTTTTCAAGTTCAACTTGAAACTGGAATAGATTCAACTTCATGTCATTGCACTGAGACTTAAAATTTTGTTGAAATTTACGGACTCAATCTATTAGACTCTCGCTTTTTCAGGAGAATAAGTGAAACGACAAAAGGAAAGGTTGAGAAATTGAGTTTTATTATTCAATGTGTTCAGTTTAACTTTACTAAATTTGGTCTCATTTTATAGAATTGCGAAGGTTATATTGAGACGTATCCAGAACCATGGATAAATAAAGAAGACAGCACGTAAATTTCAGATTTCTACCATTCGAAAAGTTTACCTAAGATATCATGTCTTTTGAAAATCGGGTGCTTTTCTAGTCCATTTCTAAAACGTTCCATTGAAATCTTTATGTAAAAAAAATGGAAAGCTATTATTATTCCTTTAAATAAATAATCCAATTTATGGATTATTTATTCAAAGTGAAAATGAATAAAGAATTGAAGAAGTCGTGGAAGTTGGAATGTTTTGATAACTTTTGAACCAAATAAAATGACAGAATGGTGACCTCATAAAAATATCTCCACTCTGTTACTGACATTTTCATTTATGAATCTTTTAGCAGTCACTGAAAGTTTTTGTAAACGCCAGTTATCTCACACCAGAATTTCTTTAAGTGCCAGGCATAATTCAGCCAGGAAGTTGCCTGGATTTTCCACAACAGATAAAACGATACTTCCCCATTTTATTCATTTAACTCGTAATAGAATAAGGCGAGAAAAAAATAATGCTAGCGATGGCTTGCAGGCTTTTATTGGCAATTATCATCCAAACTCCATCCTTTGAATTTGACGAGACTGCCATTCGAGCATGTCAGCTGACATGGATACCCCCCTCCTTCTCCTGTTATAACCTTTCTAAACTGCTGTAAAAAGGAAAAGAATCTAAATCAATTTTATTAAATCTGAATATTAACCGAACTTGTGAAAGTATTAAAAGCAAAATCCCAATAGCCCAATCGGACAGCCCTGTTTATACGTCTTTGTTCTGTGGTAACGGGGCGACTGCCTGTAATTTAAAAAAGAAGTACAACCGGCCAACAACGTTTCACTTAGTTTCAAATGCACTGATCCAGTAAATAAATTACTTAACGTTCAAATAGTTTCCAAAATTTTTAAATGTTGGATTTAAAATTAATTTAACATTTAAAAAAAATCCTTTTGAGCAGAATGAACCCCCGAAATAAAGAGACAGATTGGCCCATAAGGACCGTCACATTTTGAGAGTTAATGAGGCAAACACACATATAAAGAAAACTGCTGAATCAAGTTAATGATATTTTTAAATTAATAAAATGCATTGTATAATCATACGGTTAGACAAGATAAAAGAAAGGAGTAAAAAGAACGGTGACTAAAATGTGCATTGAGAAATTTTGCTATACTGCAATAGATATGTTTTAATTAAGACATTTTAAAGAGAGACAAAAAAAATCTCTCGGCGTAGTAACATTTACTTATTTCAGTTGCAAATGTATTCAGAAAAAGAAAAATCAAAACTTTCGTAAGTTTCTTCATTCTGTCTCTGTTTTAGTTAAAAGCAGAGTAAGTGTCTATGTATTTGTAGAATGTAATGATTACGAGAAAACTGCAATCTTCGTCTTAGGATTTTTCTCCCGAAAAAAGAAAAACACATTAATACTCTCATTTATTCCAGATAATTTTCAGCATGTAGCAGAAATCTGTATTTTAATTCTATATATGATAGCAAATAATTTTCAGTTTAGGAAAGTGATACCGTTCCGTCTCGTCAATAATGTTTATTTTTTTAAAACTAAATTGTAGACTGACCTTTTAAAAAATTGAAAGATTATACATTTTTAGCCATAACGTCTGCACAAATCATGGCATAAAAAACAATTTCATCCCATCTTAAACTTAAAAAAAATAATAATAATTTAACAGAGACATCAGTTTCATTGTCGTACTATTTGTTACTGATTTTTAACCAGTTTCTTTTCTCTTTGTGGAAATATTAAATCTATTTCACTTTTTAATCATATATAGATAATTCGTGTTCTTTTGTTAATGTCAATGTTAAGTTGCTTCCCACAAATATATATTTTACTCTTAATAGTAGAGTAAAAACTAAAGAGTTAATATGCACATGTAATGATTAAACACTCCTTTTAAAACTGTTCATTTTTTTAACTGTTTGCCCTAATTCTTTCTCATATTTTAGTACATTTAAAATTTTTAATGCGTCCAGGTGGCCAGATTTGTCTTTTTAATTTGAATTCATTGAACAAGATTTAATTTTGCATTATATCTTAATTAGTTTTATTGCATTATTATGTACAAATGCCGAAACTAAAATTGCAGTTTATTCCAAAACCGTAGAATAATGATTAATTATTATTAATTAGAATTAAATGTTTTAAAAACTCTAAAGGGATATAAAAACCGCAAACTGTTAGAAATAAAATGTTTTTCTGCTTTTAGAAATAAATAAAAGCAGAAGTTGCATGTACTGCGGATAGTCATACGGTAGATGTGAAAAAGATTTAAAAAATAATATACGTCATAAATTCTTTTTATCCACGTCCTTCAAGTTAAAAATTATTTTACGGTCTCAGCTTGCTTGTCAGTTCTGATCAGCTGCGCGAGTATTAAAAGGACTTCTTATCAATCGAATTCCAAAATTAGGAGTATGCTTCGTTTCGAAGTTATAAAAAATCCAGGCACCAATTTGGCATTCTCTTTCTACCCTTTGGCGTCCACCAATGATCCGCATCGCTTCACGGCCATTTCGAAAATTGTATTATGATGAATTAGTCTTAAATAATTTCTAAAAACATCAGTCTAATTTTTCATCTACTTCATATTTGAAAAAAATAATGAAAAAAAATTGATTTGAATGAAATGACTACTAAACTATTCTTTAAAAATTTCTATAAATTATTTCATGCATACAATGACATTATTTTTTGTGTATATTCATAAGTATAACGAAAAAAAAAAAAAGCAGAAGATTGTTTAAATAAAAATATTGGATTTTGATTTCTAAACAAATCCAAATTTGCAGTAAACACCATGTTTTCCACCACCACCGCCTCTTTTCTTTTTGATTCCCGATTCACAAACGATGGACAATAAATAAGATTTCAAAAATAATTTTTTTCTGACTTAATACGTTTAATAATATACAGATTTTTAGAAATTTTGAAGCCGAATTTCTCTTTGTACATTTCCTATACGTATATAGATAGAGGTAAAATTTCCATGGGAATACTTACATTTTAGAAGCTCATGCAAAAAAGCAATTGCTATAATGAAGTTACTTTTATGCAATTGTTGGAGAAAATAAGCAGTTAATATAATTCCTTATTCAAGAATGTAAAACTTTGCTAACTAAGCAAATTTATGTGTTAAAAATCGGAAAAACAATGTAAGAATTAAAAGCAGCATGCGATATAAATAAATATTCATTTATGAGACGGAAGAATGCAATACGGAAATAAACAGATATACATATGCAAGAATTTTTTATTAAAATGAAAAATATTCTAAACTTCTGCGAAAAGTTAGCAGTATTGGGTAAAATTCAAAAATTATATATAAAAATAAAACAAACTTAGAAGAAATAAAATAATTAATTGTTAAAAAAAATATTTTTTTAAAAGAAGGAATAAAAAAAAAGGTTAACAAAGCATTTTCAATGCATGCAAAGGTTAAATGCAAACAATGCATTTTCCTACTTTTAACTTTCTCTACTTTTAAAAACGGAACAATCAGGAAACTAATTCATAATCGAACATTTTTTTCAATCACATATCTGTTAAAAAAAAAAAAAAATCGGGAGTATTTAGTCTGAAAGGGAAGTGCCGTCATTTCAGTCAACTTCTTCAAGATGTTTGAATATTAATGTTAATTTCTCATGACACATTAACTTTCTCACATAATTCAAAGAATTAAAATGTTCATGATCTATTAAGTATCTCCACAGATGTTTCTAATGAAATAAATACGATTAAGTCAAAGCAATTCATTTCGAGATTTATGCGTTGTACGAACAAAGACCAGACGATTAAATTTTATCTGCAGGAATAAAGTATCGTCGTCTGACAACTAATTAGGTGCAGCACGTACCAATGATGTATTTTTTAATCTAATTCATCTAGTCAATCAACTCATCCTTGAATCTCTTTAAGTGGTCGTTTTATGCATGGAGTGAGAAGAAAAAGGTCAAGAGAAACATCGTCAAAAACTTTCTATGATCTTTCGTAACTGACAGAACATATAGAAATATTAAAAAGGAAATTAAAATGGAGTTAGAAAAAGCAGGATTTTTAGAATACAAAGTGTTCCCAAATCTGGGGGGAGGGGGAAATTTCAACAGTTTAAGGTCAAAATATTTACAGTCCAATCATGCTAATAAAGTCAGCACTTTCTTCCCTCCCTCAAACCTGTAAGAGTATTTTCCCACCATTTTCATATACTTACACAATATGACATGTTTTATGTTAAGCTTCAGAGTATAATCAGATGAATCGTATATAGATTTCAGACCTTCCCAATAGACAAATACATGCTTTCTCTATAAATTTGCAATTAAGATCAGATTTCATTTATCAATAATTTACTACAAACAAATATATTATACTATAATCAGAAACAGATCTAAAAATTTAGTGTATAGAAAATAAAATCAAGATCTATGATGGTCACAGTCACAAGAAAATTGTAACTATCCAGATCAACTAACATGTAATTTCACAACACCTACACAGTGCTTTAATTTGTTATAATCTTTTTTTCCATCCCACAAAATCCACAATAGATTTAAATATTAAAACAGTTCACTTCATATAACTTCTAATATATGATCACCTCCAATATTATTCTAATTGACTTGGAAATTGCTATTATTGCAATTATTACAAAAGAAATTTTTTAAAAAAAATTAGATTTTCTTTTTAAAAAATTACATTGGTTTCGCTAGAGAGACAACTTTTTGAATTTTCTAATGGTGTAAAAATAAATTTTGTGTAATAATATTTCTTAAAGTTAGTACCAAAAATAATAGTATTACTTAATTTTTATTAACTAAAATTCTAATGAAAATTTTGCTCCACGATGCACAATTCTAGTTTCTAAAATGTATCTGTGCCACATTTGGTAATTCTAAAGTTCAGTAATCTATCTCTAAAACAATAAGTGACATTCAGACATTCTGCTTTATTATTCATTAAGATTTTAATTGTAATTAATTAATTTCTAAATTTTGACATTATATAATAAGCTATTCATAAAAATTAGTCACGATGAATTTTTTTGGTAACTGATAAATATGAAATAAAAAAAATAAATCTACAATGAAGACTGTTGACAGATCTCAGCCTTTCAAAACAGCCTACCTTTAAAGCAACATCGCCCTTTTTCCTAAAATGCCTAAAATTCATGCCACATAGGAACAATTACAACTGCAAAATTGAATCCACGATCAGTAAAAATTGAAAAGGGAAAATGAACAAAATTATTTGGAAACAAAAAATAAAAGTTACAACAAAATTTTTTTCTTTGGATTTTTTTTTTTTAAATCTCCAAAAATGAAAATATCAATGGATGTCAAATAAAAATTAATATTACTAATTTTTAAACAATAAAAAAATCAAAATATTTTCTCTTCACAAAAGAGATAGAGAGGAATTTTGGAAATCGCATCTTTAAATAGATTTAATAACGCTACAAAATGAAAACTTTATTCACTCAACTTCAAGCATCAACATATCTTCTTTTCTTTTAATATATATTAAAGAACAAGGTTTGATTATGTTAGTTATAAATAAAATTATGAACTTGAAAAGATAATAAATAAAATATATCTGCTTTGAATAAATTCTGCATATCTAAAAACAGGTCTGAAAGATTTTTAACCAAACATTACCAATAAAGCATAATGTTGAATGTAAAGTATAATCTAGTATAAACATCAAATAACAGAAAAAAAAATCAAATAAAATAACAATCAACTGTCAATAGCTTCACTAAAGAAGGTTATTTGTAGAAATAAATATTATGACAGCTGAATCAAATAAAAGTTGTTGAATTGAAATTTTCCAGCATCTTCTCTTCCACACATTTTTGTAATTCATATATGCATTCTTTAGTGTTTTTGTCCTTTTACAATTGCATGGAAATCGTAGTTTCTTTCTGCAGATCTTTTAAGATGCAAATGAAAATTGTAATAATAAAGGAGTAACATGTTTGAAATATATATATATATATATTCCTTCCTCTTATGTTTTACTTCATTTTATTCTTTAAACTTCTTTTCCTGTTATCCAAATTCAAATGCATTAAAAAAAAAATTGGAAGATAATGATATCAATTCAACTTAAGATCTAATGTTATTTTATTAGAATTTTCTGGTTATTTCTAAAAATAAAATGCTTTTTTATAATTTATAATAATGAAAAAAAAACAATAGAAATTTTCATTAATATTAGTTGTTTTGTCACAGCAAGAATGATAGAAATTTATTCAATAGGAATATATATGATTTTTTCTAAAACCTCAGTTATTAGTTTCAGAATCAAAGCAGAAATAATTTTAAAAGTCTTATCATTTATAAAATAACAATTTTTTTATAAAGTAATAAAATTAAATCAATTTATGCTCATAAGACAGGAAAAGCATTATAACAGGAGTTAAATGACATGCATTATTGCATTCATTGCCAGATTATGATATAGTATGAAAGTTCTAAAAACCAAAAAATGTAGAATTGGGAAAATAAAAGAGAGAGAGAGAGAGAGGAACTAATTAAATGGTCTAATTTATATAATTATCTACTCAGTAAGAGTAATATTCAATTGAAATCATATTTTCTTCATCAAAATTACAAGTAAAATAAGTATAGAAATTTGAACATAAAAAGTTAAACTTTATAGTTATTACATTAAATTTATTTCTTCATTTTATTTATTCAAATTCCCACTTCTCTCTTGCAATTTTGAATATGTTTTAAGTAATTAAACAACAAATGGTCATATATAATTTGATATGAGATTTTGCATAATCAACATTTCAAATTATGAACTATTAACAGAAAAAATGAAATTTTTTAACTTTTTTTTTATAAATACTAAATATCAAAAAGAATATTCCATATAGAACTTTTATTAAAAAAAGAGCATTGTTATCAACTTTTGTTTAATTAAATCAAAATGCTACAAATAATACACGAGTTCAAAGACAAAAACTTAATTTTAATTTTTTAAACCGTAAATTATGTTTCATATTTAAATTACTTGTAAATAAAGATCTTCTAAAATTCCAATAGCTAAGCAAAAAAAAAATTTTTTTTTTTTTTTTTTTCCTATAACTCATCCATTAAAATTTGGCATTTAAAAAAATAAATCCAAAACATTTTCATTTCAACTATATTATAAACAGGTCTTCTTCGGTTTAAAGTCCACTACTTACGCAGGGAAGGGGGGGGGGGACTTTGATTTGAAAAGTTAAGTTGCTTTTAAAAAAATTGCTAACTATTAAAAAAAAAAACTGAAGAAAAAATTATAAATATATAGAGACATACTTAACTTCAAAATTTGATATATGAAAAATAAATATCAAATCATTAAATTGTAATATTGTTACTTTTGATTTCATATGTACATGCATGTTCTCTAAGGATAAGAATTTTCTTAGTTAATTTTAATTTAAATTAACAGTTTTCTAGAAATGTAATAATTTAAAATAGAAAAAAAAATTATAAATTATACAATACAATATTTATGCATCATCTACATATTAATTAATCAAAGAGAGTACATTTTGTTTATATTTAAGGTACCAATCAGAAAATTAAATTCAATTTTAATTCTTCGTCTAACACAATGCAATTTAATTTTCAAAGCATATTAAATATAAATGCATTCCAATTCTCTACAAAAAAAATAATAACTTCACATCTAAAAGCTCAGAAAAGCAGCAATTTAAAACTAAATGTATAATTAATGAAAAATAATTTGATATAATCATAAAATTATTATTCCTAAGAAAAGCACTTATATATTTGAATTTTTGTAAAATAAAACAAAATAATATAGTGAAATGTACCATTAAATACCAATTAAATTTATGTTCATAATCAAATTATTTATTTATATTTTAAGAATCATAAAATTTATATTATCATTATTACATAAATAATCATTTACTATTCCCAGTAATAATTCATTTAATGGTTTATTTGCTTATTAACTTGCTTTAAACATTAAAAAAAAGTGCATATTCATGAAAATGATTTTTATAAAATATCAAATAAGGTTATTATAGTTGAAGACTCGCTGAAATACTAAAAAATCATAATTAATAGTTAACTGTTCAACAACTTTAAATTTAAAAAAAAAAATGCTTCAAACTACAATACAGTAAACTGTCACAAAAATACTTTTTCACTGATTAAAAATATTTCGGATTTTTCTTCAAACAAATTTTATAACTTCCAACTTTAATACTTTTATATCATCTGAATATTAATTATAATGAAAAGGGCACTCAAATTTATACTACATGTTTTACAGTTCACAGCACTTGTGAATGAATTGAAAGAGAAACTACTTTATAATAACATTGCACTATTAATTGTTTCCAGATTCTATGCATAACTATCAGAGATATCTGCAAAAAATGTTTAAGAGGGTAACAAACATTTCAATTAAGAAAAAAAATAAATCATATTATCACCTAAAGTTCATTTAAGAGTTAAATAGTTTTATTATTTTAATTCATGTTAGGACTTTTGAAAATGCAATATGTAAAAGCAAAAAAACTTGAAGAATAAAACAGAAATTACAGGAACTGTATACTAATTTTATGAAATAAATGCATTCTAAATCAGTCAATCATGTAAATAAGCAAATCAGCTTCACTGTTGTTGTGGACAACAATAACAAATCAATAGTAAGGATTCAATAACAGAGTAAAACTGGATTAAATTTGAAACCGGTTGAATTTCTTCAATATTTTATAAATTTGCTATTTATATTTAAATAATTTCAAAATAACATTAAACAAAAGAATAATTCCTAAATATAAATGGAAGAAAAATATTAGAAATGGCATTTACGATTCTTCTATTCATTAAAATAGAAATAAATGACTGGAATAGCAATATAAATTAATTATTATAAAACTTACCCAGAGAATCAAATGCTAATACAGAATTAAATAATATTTGTGTACAATAAACAACAGAAAGAATCCCATAAAGTTTTGCCGTGGCCGCCATGTTCACACTGTCTGAGTCAAGTTTGCGTTGCCGAAGAAAAAGAAACAAACCGCAACTAACCTTCCTTACTTTTCACTTCTAATAAGAAAAAAACAAAATAAAAATAATTCGACGCTGTTTCGTAACAGACAATGACGTCAACGATTGTTTTCGAGGTTTTCAACCAATGGAATTTGTTTATTTCTTCATAGATCTGTCTGTGGCGAAAATTGGAACTAAAATAAGAGCAAGTAGGAGAGTTAAAATGCTTAAAATTTTTGAGAAATTTGTTTATCAATTTGCACAATACACATATGAGAAATTATCTACAATTTTGAAATGTTTGTATTACTTTTTTAAAAGTGGTATTCTTATTTCTTCTTATTGTAATTGCTGCATACTAGAGCTCTGCACTGTTTGAAATTTGCTTCACCTTAAAAAAAGCTCCAAAACTCTAAGTCGTTATCACATGTACACGAAATTAATCTTAAAAGATTTGGTAAATATATAAAAATTGGGAAAACAAAGCACATAATATTCTATAGAGATTCTTAGTGAATTTTCAGTTGAATAAAATATTGAACTACATCATCATGTGTAATCTGAAAGAGAAAGTAAAACCGAATGAAGAATTCAAGTTTTGTTAAACAGATGTTCTGATTTTTTTTAACGAACGACATACATTGTGATTGATAGTTGAAATTGACTCATACATATATAAAATATTCGATCGTAGCAACAGTGGAAAAAGAAATCATGAAATATTAGGGTGATTCATAGACTTTATTAGAAGTTAAGAGTTATTTAGGCATCTCCTATGGAGCAATCATCGCTTGGGTTAAGGTATATTTTGTACATGTGTACTCTTTTGTATGTGCTTCCGATTTTTAAAAAGAAAAATCAAGATTATTTTGATTTTTAAGGGGAAAACGAAACTTCCATGTTTATACGTAGTTTGGTTTTTATTTATTTATTTCCGCGACAAAATTTCGTTTAAGAAAATTCGTGAAGTCATAAACTGCATGAAGAAAAAAAAAAGGGTATAAACTTAAAGTCAAAGAATTAATGCCAAAGTCTGAATCATCATGCAACATAAGAAAAAACAACATCTTTTGTAAAAACATGTCAAAAGAATAAAAATGCGCACCTAGAATAGCTTTTCTTAAAAATTATAATTAATTAAAAATTAAACTGAATTTTGTATCTTTCCCGCGATAACTTTCAAAAATATTATTGCACAAAAATGACATTTACACCGTTTCAAAGTTTTATGAATTGTTTTTATTAACGTCAATTTAATAGGCGTTCAAATTTTTTCAGAATTTTGGCAATTTTTGAAACATATTTTTGTGTCATTTCTAATACGGTTACATTGTTCCGAAATTCAAGCAGTTTCTATCATTTCATCAAACATTTAATCGCTTTATTTTCTTCTATTGTCGGAAGTTGAGAAAGAAAGATTCTGTTTAATATATGTGCAATTTAAGTGGCGAATAAAAAAAGTGAATACCATGAAAATTAGGAAATAGAATAAAATGTTACATTTATAATAGTGATGCATTGTCATGGGACTAATTTCTTAAGAACACTCATGTACACAATGAACAGAACATATGCAAGATTATTAAAGTAGCATTGTTTAAACGAGTGGCATTAATTTTTTTATATCTAAGCAATATCCCTGTCGATACAGCAGTTCTCTAAAAACTTTAAGAGATTAATTAGTTTCTGTTTAACTTCAGTTTTTAATACACTTTTTTCTTACTTAGGTAAGTTAATCAAAGTTTAATTTCACATGTAAGCAAGAAGGAAATTTTATTTCTAGAGATTACTAACCTATTCTGTGATAGACTTTTAATGTATAAAAATATAGTTCTTATAACTTGAAATGCTTTCTAACTCTTAATAAACTAGAACTTAAAACTTCTCTTAATAAACTAGAACTTAAAACTTCTCTTAATAAACTAGATTTTGTGCTGAATGGGGGAAAATTTCATTGAATAAATCTCTAACATATTGTATAAATTATAGAAAAATGTTCTGTAACTCGCATAACATTTCAACGCTGAACGCGAATTTATTTTCTGTAATAATAATCAAACCATGTTCGGTTTCAGCAAAAATGTTTCTGTTATTAAAGATTATTCACTTCAACTTCAAATTAAAGTTCAAATTTTACAGGAAATAACAGAAAATTTTGGAAACACAATTGAGAGGAAGTATAAGGAAACAATATGAATTACATGGCTATCAAATTCAAAAGACTATCAAAAACAAGTATGACTATCAAACAAGACAAGTGACTATGAAAGAAAAAAAAAGCATTTCGATGCCATAAAACATTAAGATCAAGTTACATAAAGTATTTAATTGAAAATTTTATTCAGGATTAATCGGAGCAAAGTAAATCGCCGACCAAAACGACTAGTTACTAGTAAGATTAATTTAGTCATGGCAATCGACATTGATGAACGACGTCCTATCACACTTAAAATTCAATAAAATCATAATAACTATAATATGAATAGAAGTAATATGAGCACTTCTTTAGATAATACTTAAACTAATAGTAAGTAATTTAATATGGAGAAATTATGAAATTGGTGAAAAAAGTTGCTAAATCAGCCCAATTGTTCAGATTGAAGCTGTCACAAAATCTTAGTTTGCAATATTTTTCGAAATGGGAAAGAAGGGAATGGCAGGACCTTGGATAACATAACCAGGGGTAAAAGCCTTCCTTATGAAATTAAAATGATCGAAATCCATTCAGCGATTTTAGCTAGCGAATTTGGACAGCAATCGACATTTTATGGCACCGAATGGCAATATTTAAATGCAATCACTATAAGAATCTTCAGATTGCTTCATTGAGCGTTTTCACAACTGCATTTTTCAGCATTTCGTTAGTTAATAGAGCTGCAAAATATTATTAAATACGTTCTGTAGTTGCGATGTTGTGTCATCAAAAATTTCATTTGGTCAAAAGAAAATAGACGTAAAAAAAATAGATGCCAAAAAAAAATTACTCCAGCCCCAAAATATGCTTAACTAACGCCAGATGGCTCATATCTATGATTTATCTATGGAAATTATTGATAACCACATCTTGCAAAACTATCACCTCATTAAAATAATTTTTGCTGTATCTTAAAATTAAAAAAATATATTAATGATATCAAGTTCATTTCTGTACAATCTTTTTCTTTATTTTTAATATTTTTTTAAAAAAATTAATACATTATCAATAAAGATATTTTCAACGATATGTTTAAATTCAAGCTCTTCCAGCAAAACAATCATTTGCTTTCTTTTGCCAATGTTAAAAATATTTTTTTTTAAAATTGTTTTCTTTGGATATTAACTTCGAAGTGGGATTTTCACTTCCATTTTTATTTTAAAGTAAAAACGCTCCTTAATTTCCATCCACAATCATTAGTAACAGACTGCTTCAATTAAATTCAGTCTTTCAATCATATCAAATGACAAAGTAAATTTTAAAAAAAAAAGTTTTCTACATTAAACAGCCTAAAAAGTCAATAATCTGTGCGAACAAACATCTTCATCAAAGGTAGTAGTAATAACTAGTACAGGGGTGGCGAACCTTTGTGGATCAACGTGCCATTTTTTCTAAAGAAATGTTTAATGAGGTATAGATGTGCCGTTAAATAATTTTGACTTGTGAATATTGGGAAAATAACAAAACTAAATACTAACAACTCAAAACTCTTTATTTATGACAAAAAATACATTTTGCATGAATAGTAGTAAAGATTTTAGTTATACGTGTAATTCAAATTAAAGTGACATTAGTGTGACCTCTTTTATTGCAGATTATATGACAAATAATTTATATTAGGATTGCAAGTTATTACTTTTGGCAGAATGCAGGCTGAATTGGAGTCATCTGCCAAACGGCGTCTAAGAGAGTCTTTATTGTTATTCATCTCTGTAAATAATGACTCACAAGCATAGGTAGATGAAAATATACCTATGAAAATATATGAATATAAATATATATATGAAATATGGTAAAATTGCATGAGCCAGCTTCTCCAAACAGTTAAATGTGTCTGGAATCGAATTCCATGTTTCCAAAATTTCGTTACTGGCATATTTACGTATATTGCTTGTTAATCTTTCTGTTTCAATCAATTCCAACCTTTTTCTGGTTTCAATAATTTTTTCAATCCATATTGAACTAGACTGGAAATCTATCAGTTGCATTTTAAATTCTTCAATTTGCAACTAAACGAATTGGGACAGGTTCAGTATATCAAATGAAATTACACCAGGTACATAATAAACTTGAGCGTTTCCGATAATTCTTTGAACTGAGAAAATCTGGCTGAAAATGCCTTGATTGACGAAACAATTACAGAAATAAATTCTTCAATAACTTTTTCTTCGTCTGGTTTCTCATGTACATTTAAATCGTTGATATATATATATATTTCAAATTTAGGAAGTTCTTGTATTTTTTTTTAATAATATCGTTCCGAAAACATGCAATCCAGCATCAAAAGAGCGAATGATATCCATCATAATGATAATTGTTTTATTTGTGACTTGAAGCTTTACGTTCAATTCATTGAAATTGTAACACATGTCTGTAAAAAACGTCAATTTTGAGAGCCACATAACACCAATAACTGTGGATATTGTTCAATTTCCCCTACATTCTGCAGAAATAGTCTAATTTCTTCCAAGCAGTCAACAAACCTTTGAAGTACGTCCCCGTGGCTCAACCAGCGAACATTGTTATACATCAGTAAGCCATTATACACCGAGTTCATTTCATCCAACAATGTCTCAAACTTTCTCTTATTTAAAGCCTGCGACAATATGAGGCTGATTATTTTGTGACTAACGCCATTACATTATCAAGAGATGTTAAACCATTCTTAGAATACAAGGCTTGTTGGTGAATAATGCAGTGGAGTTCAAGAATCGAATGTCCTACATCTGTTTGAAATAAACTAATGAAACCATTTTTTTGCCCTCCATATTTGGAGCACCATCAATTACTGAAATAATTCTTTTCAAATCAATTTTTTTCTCAGCAAGCGAATTTTCAACAGCCCTTACAAATATCTGTGCCCTTTTTTAAAATGGAGTGGGAACACTCGCGTTTGTTTGTAATGCTTCATATTGAACTTTATTATTTTGAACAAAAATGCAAACCGTTTTGATCGGCAGCGTGCCCAAAATATTGTGCCCCGTGCCAGTGGTTCGCTAACCCTGATCTAGTAGATATTAAATTTTAATACATATATTTCTATAAACATCAAAAATTAAAATAATTTTTGTGGTAATTTCAGAAAAAAATAATCGGACAAAATTTAATTTTACATCTTAAAGAATTAATTAATATTTTTCATAATTAATTTTTTAATGAAACTAATACTATTCAGTGCATTTTTTTCTTTGATTTTAATAAAATAACTTGAGTTTGTTTTAAATATGATTTTTTACACTGGATTCAAAGCAGCTTATTATCTCATAAAATCGTTCATTAACCTGCTGTTTGCCACTTTTAAAGTAACGATAAGAAAATAGTGCTTCCTTTTAGGGTTGGACACTAAATTCAAGGCCAAAATTTAACTTCCTCTTTTTGCTTAGTAGCATGCATTTAATACTCTCATTTTGTAATATTTTACTATGCACATAAAGTAATTTAATGACGTTTATCTAATTATTGTTCAAACCTAATTTTCATAAATTTATTTTTAATTTATCTTAATTTTTTTAACCTAATTACTAGTTTACTTAGTCTCGTTCTCCCCCCCCCCCCCGAAAAAATGGCGGCGAAAAATTTCTTTCATTTAGTTTATAGAAAAGTCCCAAATTAATTAGTGATTTTTTTAAATCTTCTAATGTTAGTAATCCTAAAAATGTATGACAAAATAAAAAAAAGGCCTTACATGTTCCACATCAATGCATTGGAAGCAGCTGCAATAAAATCAAGCTCAATAAGAAAAAAAAAAGCATTTCAACTACACATAATTACACAATAGAGACAAAAAAATAATGTTTGCTTAGAAAACTGACAAATTCTTTCATTAAAAAAAAACTAATAACTATTTTTTCTTAAACTTCTGAAAATATCTACTTTATAAATGCTTTAAAAGGAAAGTCTTAGGGATTTGGAACTGCGCATTTGGACATAGCACATAAAAAGCTTCCAATGGACAATCTAGTTGAAGAACAAAACTGTATGGGACTGCTGAAGAAGCCAAATAAGGACTGATTACTGACAACTTCCAGAGGCAACAGCAAGGTTACTGAAGAAATCGAACAACGATGTTCTGACCATCAATAGGGATTAGAAATCGAAATAATGAGACTTTTTAAGATAGGATCACTTGCCGAGTATCAGATTGTTTAAGAAATTGTTTTTAGCAATACTTTCGCAAAACAAAATCGACAGATTGAAACATTTAATGCTTGCTGTGATAGATTTCTTCTCGAAAGTTTGATAAAAGCTTTGTGGAAGACAGGTAACTTGACTTTCTACCAAGCCCTGAAAATTTTGCAACAATAAATATGTATGAACAATATAATACATATAGTTAAAACACTAACGTATGTGACTCAAAATTCGCTTTTATTACTTTTTATAGAATGCCAATACTCAAATGAAAGCAAATCGCCATACAAAGACTTTAGACTGCTCAAGTGAACATTTTCATAGCTGCACATAGTTTAATGCTTCGCTTAGCTAATTAATGGAACTGTAAAATATTATTAAAAATGTTCGGAAGATGGCTCATCGTTTCACCAAAAATTCCATTAGTTCAGAGGAAAGATAATATAAAAGAAATCAAGATTGGAAATTAGTATCAAACAGAAACTTTAATAACCATGAAAATAGGCTTAGTCTCCAGGTTGGTATAAGCTGACAATTGAAATTATATCTCAGAAAAAAGATATTCGCTTTACTTTAAAACTCAAAAATTATCTTTTTAATGATATTAGTTTCCTTTCCCAGAATTTGTTATTTAATTTTAATATTTTTTTAAAAATTTAATTTAGTACATGAGCTGTAACAATGTTTTTATGTTATGATGAAATTCAGACCTATCATGAAATGGTTTTTGCCAATGTTAAATCCATTGGCAAAATGCGCAATAGTTAGTAACAGATTGCTTCAATTAAATTTATGGTTCATAACAAGGTGGTATAAAATGGCATCCAGTATTAATCGTTTAATAGTCTAAGAAATCGATAAGCTGGGTGAACAAGTGATAGTCAAAGATATCTAGTAAAATATATTATCAACAAAGAATTAATTTGACTAAATGCCATTCAAAGCGGCTAATAATTGTTATTTGTAATATAAAGCAGAAAATATGTGCATATCTAACTGGGTCACAAAGCTCTTCTTAAGCCTGTTTGATGACATGAAATTGCACACGAATTCTAAAGAACATTTCAATTTTTAGATAACATTATTCGATTTTTCTTCAACAAAAATTCAAAAGAAGAATTGTCTAATACGAAGTTCTGAAAGAACACTAAAAAAAAGAAATCTTTTTTTTAACGGAGTGTTAACATTTTGCGTGAGTGCGATGAATGTTTTGGACTGCGCACATGCGGTTGGCTTAGGAATGGTAAATTCGTATTCTAATTTTGTTTGAATTTGTTTTGTACATTTGTGGTAATAATATGCTTTGTTTTTTCTTGTACAATTTTTTATATTCCATGCGTATTTAGATAATATATACTTCTTATTTTTAAAAAAAATTGTCATCACTATCATATTGGGAAATGAGTAGCTCAAGTGTTTTGGCTACAAAATGCTTCTTGGAACTGACTTTAAATTCAATTCAAATTTTAATACGGAGCCTTGTAATTAATATAAAAATGGAAAATTCACCAAAGGACTCATTTTAGCACTAGGCGGAAATTATTTCATGAAATCAATGTTGTCTTATCCAATGTAGATTTGAATGATATGATTACTTCCAAACCGTTTCATCTTGCAAAAAGAAATTAAATAGATACATCGCTATTATAAACATGTACACAAAAGAGGAAAAAATAATTCGTTTTTATTTTCAATGAAAGAGCCAGTATGAGCAGCACAATGAGTTTCCTTAGAAAAGAGCTTGAATATTCCTATAAACACATATATTACTTAGAAGAACATCATTTCCTGTTGTATGATAATCCAGTTACTACAATGGAAGATTTAACAAAGCAATTGTCTGCATTTAAAGACTTAAGAATAGTTGAAATTAGACATTTTATTACACAAAATCTGAAAAGAAACACATCAGCCGTTTCAATTATAATTTTGGGAGCTATTGTAATGGAAATGAAATTGTTTATACAAATGATCATCCTTTTATTAGTTGATCGACTACATCAGTCAGGAAAATACTTTAATCTTTTTGCAGTCAACGAAAGTTTTTGATAAAAATCCAGCTTGCATGTAATGTGGTCTTTTTTTTTTCATTTTGGCCCTTGCTATCACGAAAAATGCATCAACTGTAATACCAACATAAGTCTACATCACAATCCTGCGCTTACTTTACAAGCGATTTTAAGGATGGCTGAGTGGATAAACGATTTTAAATTTGAAAAGCGGATAGCATATGACAACCGTTGAAGTTAGACGAAGATTCCTAAAAATATCTGCAGCAACAAAATATTTTCAAGTTATTAAAACTAACTTAATCAAAATTGAGAACAATGAAAATGTAAATGATAAATTCGAACATTTGGTTCAGAATTTAAATTAAAGGTCGAATGACAAATGAGCAGCTTTTGGAAGTATTTTATAAAGAGATTGAATCTATTTTTTTTGTAAATTTAGCGACAGTCTTTGTTTAAAATTTCTAGTAAATAATCATCTACATTAAAAAAGAAATATATCTTAATGAGGATGGTCTCCTTGAAATATCCATGCATAATCTCGAATGAAATTATTATTCTCCTTTTGCACAAGATAGTTATGCTGTTGTTGTGACTTATGGCACTTTACAAGTTCGCTGACAGCTATATGTCAGCGATTTAAGCCGTGTGAGCGTCTCTTGATTTTTCAGTAGCGCCAACTAGGGTCAAAAGTACGACTTAGCTACTTCATGCGTCACATTCGCTTGCACAACTCCTTTTTACAGGGGGGCACATTCACACACCTCACAGATAGAACACAGAAGAAGAACAAACATGCCCGAACCGGGACTCGAACCCGGACGCTAATCTTATACGAATGTGAACATCACAAGTGTTCAGATTTTTTTTTCAGAACCCCGTACTTGAGATTTGTGTACTTCAGAGTATAATAAAGAAAACCAATATTTGTGCATTATTAACCTCATGCCGTTGGTTAACAATTATTAGGAGGGAGCTACTTAAAGTGTGATCTTTGGCGATTTTTCGCTTTTATTTGGCGATAAATTGTTTGAATGCGAATAATACTCAAGTGTCAGAAAACCTAATATGTATTTTGGACAATTTTTTCCAATAAATTAAAATCAAAATATGATACAGAACTGCAATTGTAGTCATAAAATTATATTCCAAATTTCATTTATTTAAATCACTGCGTTTTTGAATTGTCATGTTTACATACATGCAAAAGTGCAGACTCACACAGATCATTTCCTTGACGGACTTGGTTCAAATTCGTTAAAGGTCTACAAATAGACCAAATAGACCTCTACAACTAGTTTTTACCTAATACTCTAGATGCTAGTTGTTCACTTGTATTTTCTCAGCCAGCAGGCCAACCAGATTTCTTTTGGGTAGATTTCATTCAAAATTTAATAAAAATCTGTAAATTTGATGTAAAGACCATATACCAAATTTCATGCATCTATCTTTAAGTGTTTTTGAGTCACAGACAGACATTAAGGCAAGTAAGCAGATCTAATTAGAATATATATATATATTTGAATTCAAGGACATTTGAGATGTGGAAATGCACCAGAATCTCGAGTTCGAATTTTTGGACGATTTCAATGCTATTTCTCTATACACTTTGTTTATGAGAAAGTAAAAAGTATTTTTACAGACCTCTTCGGCAAAACCATTCTTAATTAGGCCCTCGACTCAACACTTCAATAGTTGGTATTCATTTTCTATGAAAAGAATCGTAACATATTTAAGTATTCAGTTTTAAAAAGTGTCCAAAATGGCATTCAAACATTACGATTGAGGGACACAGAGTTACTATCCCTCTCAGATAACGACATTTGCAATCTGTTTTTCTATCGGGGGAGGGGGCAGATTATTAAGTAGTTATTATTATTAGGAGTTATTATTCCAGAATATTATTTAAAGACATGCAATATTATCCAGATGTAAAGAGTTCGAATTGAAATTAGGGCTCTAAATTAGACTCCTAAGTATTACTAATAATTGACAAACAGGAAATTCTCAATGGAAGAATCAATTGTTTGTCCCTTCAATCTTCAGCAAGCAAATTTCAATTCCTTTTTGGCCGTCAAAAAAAATAAATAATGTAATCTAATTTTTACAGACTCTGATACCATTTTTCTGAAGGAAAGAAAATCTTTCTCTTTTTTAGATATCAAATGGAACATATAAAAATCCTTACACGTTCCAAGAGAATATATCATCATGCCCAAATATTGCTTTGAAAATAAATTTCTTCAAGTATTGTTAGCATGTTTAGTAAAATATTTTAAGTAATGAAATATTCGAGAGTTTTTCTGCATTATATGATTGTTCCTCTGTCAACCACAAGTTTGTTTACAAAACTGTGGATGAATCTCAAACAACGAAACATGTTTACTGTGCTTTGAATCATAGGACATTCTACAATCACATGGAGTTAAAAGGTGGAAATATTCCGTAATCAGTTACAGAATATAAGACAATGCATTAAGTAGATTGCATGAGGAGATGCCATTTCCCCATATAAAATAAAATTCAAGAAAAAAAATGGGAGTGACCAGCTCGAAACTTTCACGCATATTTTCTAATAAAAGCATTATCCATGATCCCCAACATGAAATTGTAAGGCCTGGAATGACTTACATGACATGGATTACAATAGTCACGATATATATAACTTTGGATTGAATTTAACGTGAGATAGCGATTAATCTTTGATGATCAATTCCTAGCATACAGTTTGCCTATGACACCAGATCTTTCGACAGTTAATTCTAAGTGCACTCGTGTCCTTCTAAATCTATAATGTGGCTCACTGTTTTTAATTATCTATCTAGCATATAAAATCTATTTTCTAATTCCCAATAATTGAAATAAGTCACTTAACACAGAATGGCATTTATGACGCATACAAAAACATTCACAGTTATATCTCTAATTAGACTTTACAAAATCTACATAGCTAAGCATAAAAAAAAAGAAACTGAATTAAAGTCCCAGAAAAACTACGCATGCGCCGGTTTCCATGGCGACCATAGCTGGAAAGGGAAAAAGGCCGAACAAGGCTAATACATAAGTCGAATCGAATGTGTATTTTGGACATCTTTATTCAGACCTATTTAAACTAAAATTTGGCAATGAACTACAATTATAGTCACGAAAACGCATATCAAATTTCATTTATTTAAAACACTGCGTTTTTGAGTTTTTACGCTTATGCGCATGAGAAAGTACAGATTAATAGACGGTCAAACTTTTGAAAAAAATGTGATAAAATTTTGTCAAAAGTTTGGTTGGTCAAAATTTGATAAAAAGCTACATTTTAGATCCCTAACTTTTGCATTTTTATCAAGTTCAATTTGCATTTATTGTATTTGCTTGTAATTGGACACCCGGACGAACATATTTTTGCTGAATGGATTTTGCACAGAATTTGACAGGAATCTAAAGATATAGAGTAAAGTTCACAAATCTCATTCATTTATCTTAAAGCATTTTTCCGTTATCGTGTTCACACACAAAAAGAGGTAATTTAAAAAATCTGAATTCGGAAAGAGACTTAGATTCGTCAAAATCTGAAGTTTTGACGATTATAATGCTATTTTTTTACATACTTATGAGAGTATATTATAGAGAATTCTTAATATATGAGGAAATAAAAACATCAGAAAATTTTGAGAATAATAAGAATGTTGGGATGAAGCGAGCGGACTATTTTTCTCGCGTAGGAATATCTGTGTGATTACGCTTCTGGCTCATTCCGGCGCATTCCTCCCGCGAACTAGACATGATGCTGTGTGCGTAGTTGTCAATACCTGTGTTCTTTTCTTTTCTGTCTAATAAATGTGCTGTCTTCAAGAACCATGCTGAGATTTATTGAAAAGTAACAACAAAGAACAATGAAGAATATGGAGAAATTTCGGTTTAACAGAACCATCACTAAATAGACAAAGAACAGAAAGAAATATATTATTTAAGCAAAAATTTCCAGCAAAACATTATTAACAACTGATATTTTAAATAAATTTAATATTGCGAATATTCCAATGAGAAATGCATGTAAAGAAATTAATAATTTACACGATATTCTAGTTTATTGCTCAAGACACTCAATCACTGCAAGCTTTTTCTGGAATAAATTGAGTTTAACACTTTCAGCCATTTTCAGATTCAAAGAACTCTTCAGAAAAATAGTTTAAAATAAATAAAAGTCACATTTTCCATCAATATCTAAAGAATTTTGATATTTATCAGATTGAAATTTTATCAATCTTTGCAGCTAAAAATTCCCAACCCCTGGTAATCAATCAATCAAATATTTATATCAAATATAGCTATTGATTTGGTTTATTTCCATGTTTTTTCATTAATGAAAAAATGAACTGTTTAATTAAAGGTGGCAAAACGCTTATTAAAGTCTTTTTAATTCTTCAGTATATGCAAACAATATTTCAAGTATTTCGATAACAATATTCATAACTTATATAAAAGATAAATTTACAGTGATTTTTTTTATAATCGTTTGATTCAGTTGATCTTCTTATTTTAATTGAAAAACGTTTTAGACAATATAAGGATTTTTCTGTATTATAATATTTTATAAGATCATCATTTTTATATTAAATATGTAATTATTTTACTCCCGAGCAAACAGCGGGCATGCCCGCTACTACTGACTAAAAAATATTGTCTATAGTGTTCCGTTTCGTACTTTGTACTTTACGAACCAGAAGTATATTAAAACTCGATGTTTTGTGTAGTCATAAAATGGATGAAACTTCTCTTCTTCCACATTAACACAAACGTTTTTTTATAGTTCAAATATATACTCTCTTTGTTTAACTTCCCAAATTTTCACTCAGAAATATATATTTATGGCGTAAATCATGCTTATTAATATCATCAAAGTAAGAAACTCTACTCAAAAGCCATTCTCAAAATACCATAACATTATTCCATTTTTATTACAGTTGCCATTCGGAACTTACAAAATATTAAAAAACAAAGATAATAATCAAGTAGAGCATCAACGTGACATATAGGGAACTAAGGCGAAATTAAAAATTCCATATAAAACATTTAAATAATGAATAATTAACTTTGAATAGTTAACTTATTTATTATGATACAGTTCAAATATTCCTTGGCGAAATGGGAAATTCATATTGGTGCTTAATTTATATCGTAATGTTCTTTTATTTAAACTAAAATATCTTTTTTGCAATTTGTTTGTGAGCATAATTGGCCAATCATATTTTCAATCAAATTTTCGATAGTAGAAGTATTTCGACTAAAGAGACTCAACATTCATTTAGTACCGCTAAAATGAAAAGGGCACACGTACCAATAAAAAAACATTTTTTCCCCAAGAGCGAGATGAATAAATTTGTAAAAATACAAATTCTGTGAATTATAAAAATTCTAGGATAATATTAACGTTTTTTCGAACAAAATTTGTCAGCTTTTTATATGTCTCATTACCTTTACTTAATTATCTATATATTTATAAAGAATGATGTTCTTTTTCAATAATATTGCGTGTAAACGAAGGTATGAAGTCTATCCGGAGTCATAAGAGATAAATACAAGCTGTAACATTTTCACAAAGTCAATATAATAAAACAAAATGTTAACCTTTCATAAAACGATTAATACGTCATAAGTGAGATGAAATGTGAAACTACATTGATCATTTTATTACAAGGGAGACTATATTATTCATGGTCTAAAGCAGCTAAATATCTAATTCCTCTACAGATTTTTAACAGTGAATATCATATCATTTAAACAAAATACCGTATATATGAATTGTTCATACCATGATCAACAGATGGCGACACGAATCTCTCCAAGCCTTCCCTTGATATTACTGAGTTGAAGAGATATAAATGAGAAATTCTTCCCTATATTGATAGTAGCTAATAATTCTATAAATGTCGTTAAAGGAGTCAGAACACATATTTGAAAAAAAAACAATAAAAAAAACCCTTTTTAATCATAATGAACAGGAATTATGTTCTATCGAATTTTTTCGACTACAAGTTTGAATTTAAATGAAAGCAATTTTTTTTTCTTTCTTTTTCTAAATACATTCTATACATGTAAATTATTGGTCAAAAATTTCATTTTCAAGCAAAGGTTTTTAAAGTTGCTCGCGCTACTTTACCTAAAGGGACGAATATAGATTAACATTTAGGGGGGGAGGGGAATCATGCTAAAAAAATGTAGTCTTGGATGCGGAAATTCTCTGGAGGGGTATGAGGGTAAATAAAAAGCACTAAATCAGCTGCGAATAAGGCGTTATGACTAAACTGTGCCTTTATATATTTGAGACTTGATTTTGAATGTATAATTAAAGCTGATATTTTCAAATTTCAGTTAATTAATTTTGCAGGAAATAAAAGGCGATATTAGTGCAATCTTTACTTAAGCTATCAACATTAAATTTTTACAACAGCTATCAACATTAAATTTAGTCCAAGATTCAACCATTTAATAGTATATATTATATTATAAGTTTATGAAGGATAAAATTTGTAAAAAAAAGAGAGCAAAGTTGGTTTATAATTTACAAATATAACGAATTATTTTATTCATCAAAGTATGTACCATATTTTCTATACACTTTTGACATTTCAGTGGTAGTGGTGTAAAACTCTTGCGGACGAGAGTCAACGAACTTTTTGAAGGCCAACTTCACAGCATTGTCAAAATTGTTTTTTAATTAAAAGGTTGTATCGCTGACTTCCACAATACAGAGAGAGTATATTACAATTTCTTTAATAAAATATAACAAATAATACACTTTTTATAGATTCATTATCTTGCTTGTATAAAATGTATTAGGCCTATTGTTCTTAAAAGTGACTTTACGCAAGAATCCCCGTCAGAGATTTCATTGTTCTTTAATTAGGTTTTAAAAACATTTTTTCAAAAGAAGATTGATAGAATGAAGAAGTAAAGTTGTAAGATTGAAGGAGGAAGAAGATACGTAAAACCTCAAAATATAATAATTATAAAAATAAAATATTTTATTCTTTTACTTAACTGCTTTTGACTAAACATTTTTCTTAAATAGTTATACACAACCCGATCAAGTGAACCCTACGACTGGATTATTTTTCTGTTTACAAAATATTTTTCGTGATTTCGAAAGGGAGGGGGGGGGTGGCATGACCCTCCTCTCTTGTCTGCTCCTGTTCATCTAGTTGCATTGGCATCCTGAAGTTTTGCATTCCAATACAAAAGAGCCGCATACTATTGCATTGCTTTCTGAATGAAAATTATCACAGATTATTGAAAGTTTTCGTTATTGGTACATCTGTTTCGCTATAGAAATAAGTATATTAATCTACAGAACACATAAATTTATATGAAACTCATGAATGTTAATAGATGTTTTTTTATATCATCTTAAGCATTTTTAATACTCTGTCGTAAGATTCCCAGTTAGAGAAACAGCTACACAGCAAATGAAGAATAATTAAAAGAAAATTGAATGAGAAGTATTACTTAAAATTTAGCATTCAAGAAATGCAATCTTTCTTTTCCTTGGCACATCAAGAATAATAAAAAAAAAATATTATTATCCGGTCTCACTAGAATTGTATAAACTGCAAACAAATATCTCTAAATTTAAGTATTTATTACGTTATTTCCTTGTACATAGCAATACATAAAATGTATTTATATATTCAGAATCCGTTCGGTGAGTGTAGGGTGAAAGGTTTAACAGGTTCAATAAAGGATAACGACGTTTCATTCTATACATAAACAAGAATACATAATAGCAAAACAAAGATGAAGCATATACAAAATTTTACTAGCAATAAACAGCCGCTTTGCAAGCAGTAAATGAGTAATAAACAACCGCAATAGCACAAAGCGTCCAGAGTAATATATAACAGGAAATTTTGCAGGAGAACGACGTCAAAAGAAGATTACGCTCAACTACTCACTTGAGTCAACACCTCCTAAAGTAGGAGGTGTTGCTTGAGTTCAAATCAATTGACTATCTCTCTCTCGTCTGTGCATTAAAATTTAATGCTCCCGAGACAGGACATCGAAAGTTCTAGAAAATTATTGTATGTTCCCTCCTTAAAGGGATATCGCCAAAATTCCAGTAGTACCTAGAAACTTCTATTTGTCACCAACGTCACAAATTCGTTTCTAAGTTATCACTATGGCGTGGAGTAGTTGACTTGGTATTCATTTGTCAGGTCTTTTCTATATCTATAAGTTTAGTTTAGTTCTTTTAGTTTTAGTTATATTAACGTCCCGTTTTAAAGCAACACGAAGGCTATTTTGGGACTGACCTCGTCATTTTGAACCACGGTCAGATGACGAGGACGACACCTGAGTTGGCATTTCCCTCTCCACACCACGCCACTCCAGAGGTAGGACGATTGGCCAGGACGTTTAACCTGCACCAGACACGCTTACACGACGGTTCTTCCGTGGAATCGGGTCTCAAACCTGTAACCCTCCGGTTCCGAAGTCGAGACTTTACCACCAGGCCACCGCAGGCCTCACTATATGTATAAGATTATCTTCCTTACACCAGACTTAATGAGCAGGGAAATATTGTTACAAATTCATAATAATATTGTTTAAAGAAAATACAAAAATCTATGCGTTGTAAATTAAAAAGGAAGAGTAATATATTCAAAGTGCATTTTATGGCAATTCAGGATTTCTAAAACTTGAATTACTTAACACCTGAATATTAGGATAATATCATGTAAATTCTCCTCTAGTAAAAAAAAAAGCAATTAACTGGATGAATGCATATGTGGAAGTGAGGAATTAAATGAAAAAGGCGATTTCTTAAGCAAACATCGTAGTTCATTATATATTTCATCTAGTTCATTATGTGTGGGTGGAAATTCAGTTGTACGGAGCAAATAAATTAGCATTATTGAACAGACCCGTTTATTTTCACCTGCGTAGAAGTCGGGGGTAAAAATAAGCAGAAATAAAAGTGATATTGAGAGTACATGAAAAACTAACATTCTTTAAATATTAAAAAGCGTAAATTTAGAAACAGTTTCAGGGAATTTTGAAAACAACAGAAATTCAATTCTTAGAACAATTTTTTTAAAAGGCTGAAATAGATTTGTTTCCAAGTATCCAACAAAGGGGAAAAATATTCTTATTAAAAAAAAAAAAGAAGAAATACGAATAGTTTATTTTTACCTCATGTCTTCATTTATTTCAAGGTGCATTTTGTCTAACTTTTACAACATCTTCAAATACTTCAGAGAACAAGGTATAACATCTAAACTGAAAAAAAAAAGATATTATAGAATAAAACAAATCAGAGCAACGATAGCACCTTCAAAAGTTGAACTTCGTAGAATCTTTCAAAGATATTTTTATTCTCGCTTTTCGAGTAGGAATGCAGTATTTAAGTTTCGTTGCATTATAAGTTTTTTTTTTCCCTTTTTCCGCCTAAGTATTGATGTGGAACGCTGCCAGATTCCAAATCGTTTCTCTCTGTATGTTTCTTTTATTAGTAACGTTTTGTAAAATGACCAGATAAGATTTTTTTTAAATGACGAAAAAGGAAATTTTATTGCGTTCTTAATGGTTAAAGCTTCCTTAATCATTAGTATGAAGGAAAAAAATGATAGAAATGTGATGATGCCATTTTTTTGTAGCAGTTCAATTTCAATTCACGGAAAAAATGAATTTTAATGGTTTTTTGATCATTCTGGGAAGTAATTATTGTTAGAAAATATTTATGCCTTCATTTATAGCTGCCCTCAGTGGATTTAGAACTAAAATATTATAACACTTCAAAAAAAAATTATCAATTTTCACAGCAATAACAAATCGAATAGTTATGGATTTCACAATATTGAAAAAAGCAAGAATAATATTTTATATATCATTTCAATTTCAGTTCATGGAAATATGGATTTTAATGGTTTATAATCAATTTGGGATGTAATTATACCTATAAAATATTTATGTTCTTGTTTATAACTGTTCTTAAAATATTTTTTATAGCTCTTCTGAGAATATTTATATAAAATACTGTAATCCTATAGAGACAATTTTTATTTTCACAGCAATAATAAATCCATTAGTAATGGATTTCAGAATGTGGTAAATAGGATAATAAAAGCAAAAATAACACTTTGATGTATCAGCTCTTCAATTTATAAAAGAAATTGATTTTAACTATTTTTAATCATTTTAGGAGTAATTATAGCTAGAAAATATTAATATTCTTGTTTATGGAAATAAAAATACTAATTTAAATATACTATTCTCAGTATATTTAAAACTAAAGTACAGACACTCTAAAGAGAAAATTTTAAATTTTTACAACAATAATAGGTACAATAGTAATGGATTTCAAAATATGAGAAAAAAAAAGATAACATTTTAAAAAGCAGGAATAATTATTTGGTGTATCAGTTCAATTCCAATTCATGAAAAAACGGGTTTTAGTGGGGTTTTTTAATTACTTTGGGAAGTAATTACAGCTGGATAACATTTATTTTCTTGTTTATAACTATCCTCAGAATATTTAGAACTAAAATACTGTAATCCTCGAGAGAAAATGATCAATTTTTATAGCAACAACAAATCAAATAGTAATGGATTTCAAAATATAGAAGAAAAGAATAACGCTAGAAAAAGGATAACGGAAATAAATATATATACTTTTGTGAAAAACCAAATATCTGGCCAAATGTCGATATTCTCAAGCGAATGTCGAATTTCTTAAAGTCGCTCCTGCATATCCGAAATATCTGCAAAATATCATTCTATTTATATCGATAAAAATCGCATTATTCCATACATTATAATGTTTATATATCAGAATACTAGAAAGTTAAAGTAACAGCAAATATAAAGAAATTTTTGAACATAAAAATGATATTCTAAAAATGAATAGAAAATAATTCCCACAGTAAATATACACAAAAATTATGTGGTTAATGTTATACTATCTTATTTATCACAATAACTTAAAATACTCATCCTCTGGTTGCGTTTTCTCAGCTTCAAATCTCTCTCTTAAGTTTGCTTGCTGATATAATCTGGAACAAATCCATAACAATAATATAATTAAGCAGCCGATCTGTCACTGATATATTTGATATGATTTGAAGAAAATTGGGCTATCTCTAATTTTCGCATTTCTCAGTAATAATAATAATAATAATTATATATATATATATATATATATATATATATATATATATATATATATATATATATATATATATATTCCGGGAGGCAGGTTTATGTACAAGCAGCTCTGACAAGGCACGACCGCTCACAGCGCGACATAAGAGCAGATTAGTATAAAGAGAGAGAAATAAATTATCCCTGGTCTTATATAACACTAGCCGCCTTTGGCGACCAGCCGGTTCGCCAATCTTAATGTTCGTTAAAATTTTAATAATTAAATATTTTATGCAATTTCTACTTTAATAGCTTCTTCATCAAAATATTTTAAAACTTCAAATTTTGATTATCATATAATTGATTCATAATATTATAAAGGCCTTCACTCATAACGTAATATGTATCTCTCTCATTTTCTGTTAGCACCCGTAGAATTTATGCTTTAAATTAAAGTGGAAAGAATTTATCTTCAATTAATATAATAATATTTTTTACTGAAACAAAGAATTTTTTTATAATCTGATTACTGAAAATAGAGTCACCTCAGCGTTTAAACTTTATGGGCACTAAAGAATATCTTATTTAATTTATGTAATATCTCAAGAGTTGGTCAACAAAATTTTCTCAGATTCATCATGAACAGATCGATTCATTAACAATGTTTCATTTTAAATGCATCAAACACTAAGAAAATAAAATGAATCGTTTAAAATAATCGGTCGAAAACAGGTTTAAAAAAACTACCAAAAAAATGATGTACTTAAAACTATAAGCATATACAAAAAAATATATAACTAACATAAATACAATTTAATTACAAAAGCATGCAATTAACCTAAAAATAATTTAAATCATTGAAAACAGAATAAAAAAAAACTACTTAAAAAACAATGTACTTAAAACTATAAGCATATACAAAAAATATGTAACTAACATAAATACAATTTACTTACAAAACCATGCGACAAACCTAAAAATAATTTAAATCGTCCGTTGATAATGGTTGTCATGGCAACAATCGGAAAACAATGCGCATGCGTGAATTTTCTTCGCCAATTACGGTAACGCAAATTGCGTGAATTTTTCTACGCCAGTTGGGGTAACGCTATGCAGATTATACATTTTTAATTTCCTTTATTCTGTGTTATTTTAATTCAAAAGTACTTCAGAATGAATCTGAAACATGGATTAATTAACAATGTTTAATTTTAAATGCATAAAACATTTAAAAAATAAACAGAATCGTTTGAAATAATCCGCCGAAAAACGTTAACCCTAGCCTCATTACTGTTGGGAGAAAAAAAATACTGAAGCCTTACTCATTTGGCGGTGGGGAAAATGGAAGATTTTTTTGGCGGAAAAGTTGGCGGTGGGGAAAATGGAAGATTTTTTTGGCGGGAAAGTTAGTTCTTAATTAATAATTAAAATTCTAATTAAAATTTCAAAAAAAGTGACCCCAGGTGCACATTCCCGACCTCTAAGGTATACATGTACCAAATTTGATAGCTGTATGTCAAATGACCTGGCCTGTAGAGCGCCAACACACACACACACACACACACACACACACACACACACACACACACACACACACACACACACACACACACATTGAGCTTTATTATAAGTATATAGATGAGATATTGATAGGAAAAATATTTTTTCACAGTGCTTATATAATATTAAGATTCTGATATGGATTTCTCAACATGTTGATTCTGGTAAGGGAAACACAGGGATCTTTAAAAAGAATGTGCTTGCTGGTCATTTTTCTTTCCCTTCACGCGGAGCGTGTGAAAGTGCAAATATAAGCATTTTTACAAATCTTCTCTTGAATTAATTAAGTAGAAAAAGTGGAATGGGATCAGAAAGTAACAGAATATTTTAGAATGACTTTGATATGAGCTAAATTAAACTGAAACTTAGAAAATTAATCGAGTTGAAATTAAATTTTAAAATATCATTACACACACACACATATAGTAAAAATTATTGTTTTAATCCTTTTTGTTATTTTATTTTATATGTATTATAGTAATATAATGCAACATAAGATTTAAAAGAAAAAAACTTATTTAGTTTTATTTCATAAAAATTGCTAATATAAATTTATCTTATATATTTCATTTTGTGAATTACTTTTCTTTAAGTTATTGCAAATAATGTTTACTATTAATTGCCTTTTCCTTGGTGTAAGTGTATAAAATATATCCTTTCATAAATTTTCAAACCTTTTGTGACAGGAATCAATGCATTTAAAGTTATAAGGTAAATAAATGAGCCAGTTGCTTAGTGCCAACCTCTGGTTCGATTTCGTCAATTTTTGTTTCATATGATAGTCCATGATCTCTCTGTATATGCCTTAAGGATTACTAGGGTATCATCTCATCACGTCAAAATATCGGACCCCCCCCCCCCCCCCCGACAAAATCCAACCGTCGAGGTTGTTTGCTAAACCCATTGGTGGACAAACAATGCTACGTTTTTGAATTTTAGCATTTCGCTTTTGAACTGTTCCGTTTACATGCATAAGAAAGCACAAACTGACAGACAGTCAATCTCTTGATCATTATGGTCCAAAATTTGATAAAAATCTACACTTTATATTCTCAAACTTTGAATTAAATTTCCTTTATTTAAATTTTTACGTTTTTAAATAATTGAGTTTACGTTCATGCAAAATCATAGAGCAACATATGGCCGATACGTTGATGGAGCTTGCTTCAGAATGATACGGATCTACCTTAAATTTGTGCATCGAAATTTTTCTGTTTTAATTTTTTTTGCGTTTTATTGTTATTATTCAAGATGTACTCATACAGCTCATTAAGCAGATTTCCTGTGGATGGCTTTCGTTCAAAATTTATAGAAACCTATAAATGTGGTGTTAAACCAGCGAGAGTGTCTCCCCGAAACTTTTTCGTATACACTCTAATAAAGATGTTATCCCAGATAATGCTTTACATAGCATTGACATACAATAATTGCGAAATATTAACCTTTGGCGTGATTTATAATTTTTATTGAATCTATCGTGCCATTTTTGGCGGGTTTTCTGCCACTTAATTCCTGGCATTCTGTTAATATTCCCCAAAAAGCGAATTTGTGTTTCAGATGCATTTTATCACAACCGATTGAAACAAAAATTTAACACAAAACTGAAATTGTAATCTCAAAATGCCAGACCAAATTTGGTATAATTAAGTGATTACGTTTTTTAATTGTTGTGTTTACATGTTTCTTAATGTAAAGAACTTGACAGACGATCAACACCTTGTCGGATTCTATTTCAATTCTGACAAGTGCCTATACTATATATGTTAAATCTGTGTACAAAATTTTATCTATCTAGCTTCTTTCGGTTTGTAGATATCGTGTTAAATTATATTGCCGCATTGAAAAACAGACAGACGAATCTCCATGGCCGAATGGTCATAGCACTGGTCTCATGGGCCAGAAATCGTGGGTTCGAATCCCGCTAGAGACAATGCGATTGATAGTATGTGTAAATATTTAATCCCTTGATTTTATGTTTTCCTTTATTTCATGTTCCAGAAGATTCTGGATATTTCTTTAGTTTACCAGGCAAGTGTTCTGGACTTTTCTTACTGTCTCCAGAAAAGTATTCCGGAACTTTCTCTGCTAGTATAAAAGCAGAAGATTTGTCAGTTACTGTGTTCTCAGTTCAGAGTTGAGTTAATAAATTGGTTTAGCTTTACTTCTTGTGTGTGCCATTGCGTTCCACACTAAAGTATCTACCTGACAATATTATCAACCGGACAAACAGACTGAACGGATTTTGTTCAAAATGCGATGGAAATCTGCAAATTAGGCATAAAGGCAGTATACCAAATTTCATAGTTCAAAGCATTGTTGAGTTTTTTGTGTCACAGACAGACATACATTTTCCAAAAATGTGCTTTTTGAACTCAGAGAAGCATAAGAAGTGAATTTTCGTCAAAATCTGGAGTTCGAATTTTTTTTGACAATTATAATGCTTTCTCTATACTGGGTATACAAAAAAGTAAAAACGCATACAGAATTTCATCCATATGGTTCGAAACATTTTTGAGTTATGTTCACAGACAGACAGATTGATAGATAGAAAGACTTTAATCCAAAACTGTATTTCAGGGAGGAATTTCTTAATGATTACTATGCTTTATTCTTAGATATTTCGTATATAAAAAAGAAATGAAACATATCGTTTTCAGATTATTTTCTTTCTTCCCAATTTTAACTTCTTTCATTAATGTTTCTAAAATTAATTAAAATTTCTTAATTGATTTATTCAGGTTTACTGAGTAGTAATGACGTATGATATTAAATAATAACATAAAATTATATTTAATTTTCTATAAGAAATTATTACTTAATATAAGTGTTAATTACTTAAAGTCTTTTTTTTTAGCAATGACAATGACAGAAATGAAATATCTTTACCTTCCGACTTCAATTATATAAGGAATTGAAAGAAACCCAATTAAAATAAACTATAATCAAAAGAAAAAATATTATTTTAGAACAAACGCTTTTCATATTTCTACAAAGTTAAAAATATTTTTGCTATTTCTTTTTTTTTTTTTTTGTCTGGGTTCTATATTTGGATTTTTTTTGTCTGTGCAACTGTCAAATAAACAAAGAAAAAAAATCATATTTTTTAATTCCAAAAAAGTATTTTTTGGAAGAAAATTAATAAAGTTGTCAATGTCATAATTTCCGTTTAAGAATTACAATTACTTTTCGAACTAATTTTTAGTTTAAAACTTTGTTTTCGTATTGCTCATCAAAATACTTCATAATTTTTCATAAAGGAACTTCTGAATGGAGACTTAATTTTTTTCGATTTCTTCGAAACTGGCTTCTAAAAGAGACGTTTTTTAAAATAAAAGACTAAAAATAAAATTATGAAAGGACAAAATAATTAATTAAATTGAAAGATTTGAGTAGCAAATTCTGTTATCAGAGGAAAAGGCAAATATCTGAAAGTCTGTTCAAAGAATTTCTTAATTCAGTAAATTTAAGAAAATTTCTTATCAGATTATAATTTTTATCGGAGGGTCAGCTTTTATTTTTAACTGATTTAATTTTAAATAATGATGCACATTTTAGTAAATTGTAAGATTATGTTAAAAAAAAATATTTAAAAAATTTTTTGAAGTCCAAAATATCTTGGTAAATTATTATTATTTATTTTTTAAATTATTAATTATAAAAAGCGATAATTTATACACCAAAATTATAATATAGTTATAGCATGCATGTATTTAAGCACAGTTATTAAAACAACGAAAATTTTTTCTCCACAATATGCTCAAAAATATTTTAAAAATTTATATATGTAAGAGGAAAAAATTGTACGAAATATAAAAATGATATCACCAAAAAAGTAATGTTTTGTACTTTAATGTCATGTAAAAAGTTCTTTGCAAAATTATATTCTCTGATGTTACCGAAGAAAAACTTTCAAAAGTCAATTCTAATATAATTTCAATTTAAAACTAGGATTTTCAAAAATATTCATTAATTTAACTTTAATGATCAGCTACTGCTTACAAATTTTGTAATTGTATCTTCAACTTTGATCTTACTTGAGAAAAACTGAAAAGTTAATAGTAATATAATTTCAATTAATTCAAGCATTTTGTCCGATTTTGAATTATAAATGTCCCAATTTACACATAATATGCAACTGATAAACATTATCATTGTAAAAGAGGCCACGTGAAAACCGTAACTGTTGGAAGCCTCAATTCAAACGTGTTCGATTTTAATCAGACATAATAATTATATGCAGGAATACTCACTTGGTAAAAGCAGACCTGCTTATTTTTCACAATGAGTGGCAGACGATTATTTGAAGAGATATATTCGTTAACGAATTCAGTTTTATAGCAATTTTTAAAAAAATTAATGCACGAAAATTCTCAATATTGTAATGAAGCTCAAATCCGAAGAAAACACTTGCAAAAGACCAGGGTTGAACATGATAACAAGAACAACCTAGAACAAGTTTTTATCAATTTAAATTTTTTAAAAGTTATCTACATTTTGTAAACAAACATAAAGTAAATAAAGATATAGATTAATAATCAATCTGTTTAACTAAAAGATTTGGAAATGTATTTTGAAATAAAATAGATTCTTTTATTATAATTACCCATATATCTTAACATTTATGATAAAACAAGAGGAAATGGTTTCAACAATACTTTTTCGCTTACTCTCTAATAAACGTCTCATGCCGGAGAATCCCTTGCATGGCGTAAGCCTATAATAGTTACAAAATATTATTTGGCGTGAATTTAGCCTTTTTACTGAATTTACCGTGTGATAATTTGCGAGTTTCTTCGGAATTAATCCCTCAAATGCCGGTAATAGTATCCAAAAAATCGAGTTTGTGTTTAAGACACTTTCAACCGATTGGAACAAAAAAATTGACACAAAATTGCACTTATAGTCATAAAATCCCGTACCAAATTTGATAAATTTGAGTCGTTGTGTTTTTGAGTTACTGCGCATTACAGCATTCTGAAACTGACAGACGGTCAACCCACTGTTAGAATAGGTATCTACGCTATAAATGCTAAACCTGTGTGCAGTTTTATTCATCGAGTTCTCTTTGCTTTGTTATTATGAACGAATAGCCGGACAGTCAGACTTCCTTTGAAAGGATTTCGCTCAAAATTTGATAGAAATCTACACATTTGGTGTAAAGACCGTATACCAAATTTCATATGTATAGCTGAAAGTATTTTTGAGTTACATTTATCACAGACAGACATGAGAGAAATGAAAATTTTACAAAAATGTTTTTATTTTTTATTTTTTCAAATTTAGTGCGATTTAAAATGTGGAGATTCGTCAAAATCTGGAATTTCAATTTTTTGATCATTACTCTTTATACTACATGTACGAGAAAGCAAAAAATTAACCATTCCATCGAAATGTAACTTGATTGTGAAAAATACAATATAATTTTAAATTTTAAGATATTTTTAGATTAATAAAAATTATTAATATAAATAGGTAGATTCAGCCAAAAAGTTAGTTGCAATTCTTAAAAAAAAAAAAAAAAAAAAAAAAAAAAAAACATGATGGAAGTTTAAAATAACTTTATTTGCATCCTACAGTTCCTTGCAAAATCTACTTTTCGATGTAATTACCTACGTTATCAAAACATTTGTTGAGGTGTGGCACAAGTGTTTCAATGCCTTCTGCGAAGAAATTCCGTCCAACGATTTAGAATTGTTGCAGTTGTTCATCTTGTTCAGCGTTGTCATTATTCGTCCATACTCAAACATGTTGCACCACATAATACAAACATGAAGTGGCAATGCATTTTCACCATATTCTTCAAGCTATTTCACTATCCGATACATTTCAAATCAGGATAGTGATAATTTTTCGTTAAAAAAACTAATTATTGCACGCGTTTCCAGTTTGGATGCCACTTCTTCGTTCATCATTGATTATTAGGCAAATTAAAATTGCCACTTGAAAACCTTTATATCACAATATACAGATAAATGCCTGAAGTATTTGCCATAGAGTTTTGTTAAAATGACTTTTCACCTATAATTTTTACGAAGGATTGCAACTGACTTTTTGATTTATCAGTGTACATTAAAGACGAAGCCTTGCATTGCCTTTTAGCTTTACAATAAGATAAATTAATATTAGAATAATTTGATGACTAGAATAAAGTGCATGCCAGAAAATAAGGTTTTCTTTTAAAAAGAAGCATGAAAAACAGAAGAGATAATATGCAAATCAATAGGAAAATAGTAGTAAAATCAATTCACTTTAGTTATGCTTACTTTTCGAATCGATTCAATATAACAGTTGTTTTAGTACTATGGCAGTTTGGGATGAACGAGGATTAGAACCTGGGATCTTATGGTATCACGTCTGGGTCACCAATGTGGTGGATTGATATGAGCTAGGATAGAACCTGGGACCTTGTGGTTCGCAATCCAGTAACATGACCACGATACAAAAGCAATTGTTCGGGTAGAGTAGCTGTTAACTGGCTTATAAGCTTTCACCACAGTACTAATAATTTTTCATCTTTGTCAGACGGTAAGGACAATACCTGAAGCACCTATTCAATCCCAAATCTTTCACAATACTAGCGGAAGATTATTTGACTTTGGCTGATTTTGCGATTATTTGGAGCAATCGGGTTTTGAATCTATAACCTCTTAATCACGATAACTATAACCATGCGAGCTGTAAAGTTAGGATAGAGCAAAAAAAAAAAGCATTATCAAATAACGAATTTGAATGTTTTACCTGAAAAATAAGAACACTGTTCATATCATTTAGCTGAAAGGATTTATGGGCAATTTTTTCTTTTGCCCAGTTCAGTGTTTCTAATGATTAGGGAAACAGTATTTTTCATTGTTTTTTTTAATCAAATTTATATGAAAATTGTCGCTATTTTGTAACTAAACGAAATTTAAAAAAATAAGATGAAAATAGGCAAATTAAGATTGAAATATTATCATGACATGATGCATTGGGTTAGAATTTCGATTTCCCTTTTATTATTCGAAGGAAAATATCTTGAAAATGCTTATTCGACAGAAACAAATTACAGTAATATCTAAAATAAGCTGCACTTAGGTTCAGAGACATCACTTTTGCAACCAATGGCAATGGTCTACTCAAAACTTTCTCCCATTCTTTCTAATAGAAGTCTTACAATCTTCCTTCTTCCATTTAAAATTCCGGATTTTGGGCAATGTCGTGAGATTTTTTATTCCAATTCATCAGAGTTGTGCGCTTCTTAGTAAAGAAAAGCAGTACATGTGTATTAACTGCGTGACTTTGACGAACAATAGTCATGGAAGATCAATCTTTGATGTCAATCTAGCATGCATTCTCTGGCTATAAATCGCAATAGCACCAGAAATTCGAATGCATTTTGGATGTCTTTTTTCCACCTGACTGAAAGAAAAATTTTACATAGAATTGCAATACTATTCATATAAAACATTGAATTTACCTAAGCAGATACGCTTCTTAATTATTTTGCTTTCAGTATTGGAAAAGTACAGACAGACAGACAACCTCCCATGATTTGGTTCTAAATTTGATATGCATCTACATTATAGAATGTAAATTTGCGTGCCAAATTTCATCTCTCTAGCCTTTTACGCTTTATAATAATCTTGTTCATTTATACACAGACAGCCGGAGAGCCAGATTTCTTTTGAATGGATTTTGTATAAAATTTGGCAGAATTCTTCAATATAGTTTTAAAGACTTTATACCAAACTTCATCCTTTGACTTATCGTGTTCTTAGACAGACAGACATAATTCCAAAAATGAGCTTTTCGGATTCAGGGAGATCTAAAAGGTGTGGATTCATTAAAATCTCGAGTTAGAATATATTGACAATTACAATACTTTCTTTTTATATACTGCGTATACTAGAAGGTGGTACAGCCTTGAATTTTCCAATCAACTTATCTTCGAATTATCTTAAAATTTCAGACAGTCTAGATTACGTATCTTTAATCATGATTGGACAAATGATTCATTTACATTCAATGCCATTTATTTAGCTTCATCCAAAATATAATCTCTCAAGAAACTCTCCTGAAAAATCGCAATTTGAGAGAATGAAAGTGATTTCCCGTTTTACAGAAACATTAACTTCACAACTTTCAACTTAAGACGAATCTTTTCTCATTAGAGTAAAATTTTTCATTCTTCCATCCGCAATTACCTGTGTTTGATGACTCCTTAAATAGAATTCAAAATTAATGGAACTTATCTTGAACTCAAGAACCCAAATTTCCGCTTAAGCTGAAATCTTTTGTTCAACGGATGTAAAATCATAAATTAAAGCCAGAAGTTTGATATTTATTACTTGTAGATTGACTTTAAGAAATTGGAAGGTAATGTCCTTCGCTAAATGATGTTATTTCAGGGTGCTACATGTTTCCGGGAATAATAAATACTGGAAAGTACAGCCACCGATTTTAACGTCTTTAATGATGTCTGCAAGCGATAATTATCGATGTCTTCCAAATCCAATTTCCTTTTAGTAAGATATTTTTGAACCATTTTGTGAGTTCTTGGTTATTAATTTTCTGGGAGTGGGAAATAAAAGATATATCTATAAAAATAGAGAATAAGACTATTTTAAAATTACTATTTATTAGAATTTACTATTATTAGAATTATTACTCAAATTTATTATTGAGTTTGCTTTCCGCTATAAGTAGCGAAAGTGAAGTTAGTTTAGTTTAGTTATATTAATGTCCCGTTGTAAAACAACACTAGGGCTAATTTGGGACGGACCTCGTAATTTTGAACCACGATCAGCTGACGAGGACGACACCTGAGCTGGCACCCCCCTCTCCAAGCCACACCACACCAGCGGGAGGACGTTTGGCATGACGGATTTAACGTGCAACAGACCCCTTTACACGACGGTTCTTTGGTGGATTCGGGCCTCGAACCTGAAACCCTACGGCTCACGAGCCGAGACCTTACCACCAGGCCACCGCGGCCTGTAGCGAAAGTGAAATGATTATACCTCTTTGATAAGTTTGAAAAGTTTCAATTTTTTTTCTTTCGCTTGACATTAGAGGTGGACACAGAATCGCCTCGTATTTAATTTATAAATGAATATTTTTTGTTAAAAATTTATTGTAAGAATTTCAATAAATAAATAAATAAAGATTAGTAACATCCGAAAATAAAAATATGTAAAATCTTTACAAAATCAATTTCTGTTAAAAAGCTATATAATTTTGAAACAGTGAGATTAGAAACAAAAACAAATTATCTACGAAATTCCCCTTATATATCAACGCAACTCCTGGGGGGGGGGTACTTCAGACACTGGGATAAGAAGCTTCCGGTAGAGTGATTGGTTCTCGACGCCCTGGTGGCAACAGAGATGGTATAGGGTGACTACCTTCTAAAGATTATGGGACGTACATCCTACGATAAAGGTTGTGCCGCGGCCAGTGAAGTCCACTAGAACTCAATCGCAGTTTCCACCTATGCTGTCTTGGTATTCAGTGTTCCAATCATTTAGTTCTTTCGAATGTCTACTAGCTGTGCAGAATAGCTTTGTGTGGTTGTAAGTGCAGAGTTTACTGACATTTAACTGAATCAATTACTTATTTAATTAAATTAATTTGACATTTTTAGTAATTAATTTCCCATAACGCTTACCTGTACTATATCTAATGAAATCTCGTTCTGTTTGAAACCATAGAGCAGATTCCTGTGCCTTCTTAAATAAATTTTAATTACAACAAACTTACAAATGTAAGATTAAAAGATAATTAAATGAAATTAAAAAATACATCAAAATAACTGACAATGCAGCAAGCTCTTTCTAATCCGATACTTTCACTCACCCGATGCATCTGTAGGGGTATGTTACTTGATGATAAACCATTCTTTCCTGTTAAAACTTGAATCTTTCCTCTTTCAGTTCATGATTCATTTGTTTACCCTGATCCTACTCAATACCTCAACTTACTTTTTTCTTTAACAGATTTATTCTTATCACATAGAAAAATATATCTTTATATAATTCAGTGATGCTGATATGATTATCTATAATGCAGACATTCTCTATAATTCAACAGATATCTGATTCCATATATGTTGAATTAGAGAGAGTCCACTGCATTTATTAGTAGTGATTTAGCTTAATTTTACCTCAAATTTACTTAATTACTTACTGAATACCTCAATTTACTTTTCTTTTTAACAAATTGTTAGTTTGTTCCTCACACATAGAAAAATGTATCTTTTTATAATTCAGTTTTTTTTTGTCGTGTGAATATTTAAGCCAAATTTTTGCGCAGTAGTTTCTGAGGGTAAGGACCCTTGAATACCCGAGGGCAGAAGTTTGACTTTTAGCTCAAATGAACATAGCGCACACGCACTCGCTTGCACAACCCCTTTTTACAAGGGGGGGGGGTCATTCACGCACCTCACAGAAAGAACACAAGGAAGAGAACAACTATGTCCCAACGAGGACTCGAACCCGTGACGCCTAGATCAAGGGGAAGACGCGCTACCCCTAGGCCATGACGCCGGCTTTATAATTCAGTGCTTCCTATATTTTTATCTATAGTTCAGATACTCTCTATAATCCAAAAAAGTATTCGATCCCATATAGGTTGAATTTCCTCAACTTACTTTACTCTTTACTCAATTGTTAGTTTATTCCTCACACGTAGAAAAATGTATCTTTGTATAATTCAATTGTGCGTATATGATTATCTATATCCTCTATAATCCAACAGGTATCCGATCTCATTTGTGTTGGGTTAGAGAGAGTCTACTGCATTCATTAATCGAGATCTAAAATTTAAATTCTCTTTTCTTTCGATGCACTATCCATGAATATTTAAAACACTCCTTTAGTAATTAGTTAATTAAATTGAGAAATAGAATATAGTCATTGTTTGGAGTTTATAATCATCTCATTAAATGTTTATATTCCCATAATATTTTATTACTCCTTTTATTATTTCCTTTCACTTTTCCTCGTGCAAGTTTTAATTCAAAGTTTCCTAATAAGGCTAGATGAAAAAACTTCTTACCAAACACTGTAAATTGAAACTTTCTATATATATCTCTCACGTAAGATTACACCAAATAATTTTAACCCGGATCAGCGAAATTAATAGCAATTCCGAGAATCAATCCAGAGAGAAATAAAGCTGAATTAATGATCAAGAGATAAGGCACGTTTTGTGGGACGAAAATTCCTCCAGAACGGTGTGAACAAACCCTCTGCGCGTGATCGAAGTATATCAAAAGCAATCGCGGTACACTTCGATCGCCACGAATGGCGTTAGGGTTACAGTGAAGTTACTGGAGAGGAAACTCAGAACTGGCTGTTTTGCTTGATGCCCTGGCATGAATAAATGAGCCTCCGCCCCTGTATTGGTTGGCCCATTACCTAATTGGCATTGAAGAACGAAAATAACGCACTAAAAGTCGATTGTTTCCGTGGTTGGAGTGGTTGGCTGGCTCACACTGGATGGATTTTGAGCACGCATTTTGTCCCACTTTGGGTTATTTACTTAATTTTGGATCGCGGTGATGTAGATTATGGACTTTATGATACTTATTGTAAATCTTAATTAAGGATAAATTAAATGTCAGACCAGAATGTGACAGTTAATTTGCGTGTGTTGAAATAAAGGAGGGAAATTTAAATTTTTAATAAGTACAGTTTCTGTGTTCCACCCGCTGATTTAATTTAATTTTTGATAGGTTAATATTTTTTCATATTATAGATATTACCTTCTAAAATCATATTAAAAGTAAAAGACTATCCTTATTTTATTAAAGTTAAAATTCAAAATAACCACGTTCCTAAAAGCAAATTTTAGCCTTGATTAAAAACAATTTTTTTTCGTTTTGTTTGATATTATTTTATAGTAAAATAATTTGGTTTTAATTCATATTAAAATAAATAGTCTTGTTTATTTTATTAAAGATTAGAATTTAAAGTGACAATACTCACAGGGAGATCGGAGACAAATTGGTGTTTAATATATATATATATATATATATATAATTTGATATGTAATTTGTGACAAGTTTAGCTTTATGTTAAATTTTTGTTTCAATCATTCAGAAAAAACGATTCTAAAATGCAAATTCCTTTTTCAGGCACTGTTTACCGAATGCCACGGATTGAATGTCAAGAATACGATCACTTGATAGATATAGTGAAAATGTTATTGCTCCAATGGTAAATATTACGTAACTATTATAAGCCAATACATTGCAAGGCGTTCTCTGAGATAACAACTTTTTTAGAGAGCGTGCGCGAAATATTTTGCGAGAAAACTCTTGCTAATTGTTTTTATAATGATTGACATAACAATAAATATCTCAAGTAGGAATTGCCATAACTCAAAGAATTAAACATAACTGGCAATGTTTATTATATTAAAGTTTAGAATTAAGAAAGTTTTATTCAAAGTAAAATCAAAGAAAAATGGAGTTTTTTATTAGATCAGTTTTTCATTTTGTTTTGAATGGTTTAATTTTAAAATAATTAATAATTAATACATATAAAAACCAATAACAATCCTTATCTTATTAAAGATAAGAAACGTAACAATGTTTCTTATAGTGACAGACCAGAATTAGAGACCAGAGACAAATCGAGGTCTTGGTTAAATTCAGTTTTTTGTTTTGTTTTGTTTTGTATTATTTGATACTAAAAATAAAACTTGATATCGTTTTAAAAAAGAGATAGCGGTTTTTTTTGAATAAAAACAGGTCAGTTACAACATCCCTATTCCCAGGTACATATTATGTTGTACACTGAGCACCGTGGAAAATTATAAAATAAATAATTAAAAATGGAAATTTTGATTTTTAAAAATATGTAATAAATGCAAAAATTTCTTTTACATATTAAAAACATCGGATCAAATACTATTTCCTTAAATTGCCTCTCGCCAACGCAATTTAAATTGATTGATGCAATTATTTTTTTTAACGAAAATCGATTTTTGGATATTGAAATCTTATTATGATACTTGGTTTTTTTTTCTAAATGAAAAATTTCGAAAAAATAAGAATAATGCTGATTATATTAAAATAAAAGTTTATCTACCTAGGTACAATATAAGGAAAAAAACCCCATTCTAATAATATATCCAAAGAAAATCAATGTCTTCAAGAACTGAATTTATAAAAATGGTAAGCTGTTAATATTGTCAACCTTCCCCGGTTCCCTCTCCCTATATTTAAAAACTAATTTATAATTAATAATATATTCATATATGCTTTTTAAAAAATGCAGATAAAATTTTCTGAATAAACAAATAAAAATAAGAAACTTTCATAAAATTTGACAAAAATTTGCTTTTAGTATTGAATAATATTTTAACAAACAAAACAACAAGGTTACATAGGAATAGACATTTCTAAGACATTTATAACTATATAGCTGTTAAACAAAAAGGTTACATAGGTATAGATATTTCTGAGACATTTATAACTATATAGGTATTAAACAAAAAAGTTACATAGGAATAGACATTTCTGAGACATTTATAACTATATAGGTATTAAACAAAAAGGTTACATAGGAATAGACATTTCTGAGACATTTATAACTATATGGGTATTAAACAAAAAGGTTACATAGGAATAGACATTTCTGAGACATTTATAACTATATAGGTATTAAACAAAAAGGTTACATAGGAATAGACATTTCTGAGACATTTATAACTATATAGGTATTAAACAAAAAGGTTACATAGGAATAGACATTTCTGAGACATTTATAACTATATAGGTATTAAACAAAAAGGTTACATTGGAATAGACATTTCTAAGACATTTATAACTATAGTATGATAATGAGTAAAGCAACGAAGATAGCCTTTTTCTCCATTTTCACGTCGCACTAACAGACGCCATATGACGTTTGACCTATTCGTCAGATTTATCGTGCACGTAAAATAACGAGTCAATCATGCAAGGATCATCTCTTTACTCACTGTTACTGATAACATAACAGTTAATAATGAGAAAGGTGATGATCTTTACTCACTGTATCTATAACTATTTTGTAAATTAGGTTTCCTTCACAAAATACTGTGCTAACATAACACAGTATTTTGTAAAGGAAATCTTTTTCGCATATAGAAAAGAATCATTTGAAAAAGTCAAACAAGAAAAAAAGTTTTTTTCTATAACTTTACAATGGAATCTCTTTGCTATTTTGTATCTAAAATATATTATTTGAGACTGATTTCAGATTTAATCAAAATAATTTTTTAAAAATACGTTAAATTTTATTTTTGTGATTAAAATTAGATAAAATTTTTTTCATTACAAAACTTTAAGAAAAAAAATTAATATTTCTGATGATAATATTTATCTTACAGGAGTTTAATGACTCGTAAATGTAATTAAATGCCATGACTATTTTTATTGCTATTAATGCCATGACTATTTTTTTTATTTGAAATCTTTAATGAGGCTGCTCAACAAAGGCTGTAAAAGTTGTTAAAACAAACTGCTTAATTTGTTTAGCACAGTTTCAACAATGTTTTGAGAGCATACTTTTACTAAAACTGCAAAAAAAAAAAAAAAAAAAAAAAACTAGGACGTGCGTGCGTGTGTGCGTATGTGTGAACATGAAAATAGTGGAGAAGATTTCTCTAGCATCAAAAAATTTTCTAACCTACAGTAAGAAAACTCGCAAATGAAAAGCGGAGGATTAAAGGACAAATTTAAAAATAAATAAAAAAATTAAAATAAAATCTACGATCGCCAATTTGAAGTTATCTTGTGAGAACATTATTATTTTTAAGTCATTATTTGTCTTAATTAATTTCATTATATATATATATATATATAAAATGAAAAAATCTATATATATAATGCAGTATAGCCAGTATAGCAATATATATATATATATATATATATATATATATAATTTTTTAAACTTTCATTTTTAATTCCATCGATTTTGAAATGAAATAACAGCCATGATGTCACAGCTCTACGTTAACCTTTTAAAAACGCATCTGCTGTCAAAGAAGCATACATAATAGCAATGCAATACTGGTGAAAGCAGGTGAAAAAATATATGCGATTAAAAGATGATGATGGAAATTGCAACTTATTCTTTATTCATTGCCTACGCGATTTCGAGCTTCAAAACCTCCAATCCAAAACAACAACATGTTGTCACATGATAATAATATGCATTAAATTATTTAATTTGTATCAACTGACATCAGTAAAATAAAAGCAATCTAATAAAAATGGGAAACTATTTAAAATTGCTATCTATTCCTTTTTAGCTTTTAAGAAATATATATATATATATATATATATATATATATATATATATATATATACCCGATTTTAATAATAGTTGGAAGGAATCAAATCTTTTAATAGTAGTTTATAACGCTCTTATATCAATAATAATAACTTTTATTTCTCTATTTTAACAGAACACATAAACAAAAAACTTAACTGAAATTTTAATTTAAAACTTATTTATAGTTATACTTATTTATAGTTAAAACTTATTTATAATTATAGTTCAAAGGGAATATATATATATATATATATATATATATATATATATATATATATATATATATATATATATATATATATATATATATATATATATATGTATATATACTAGCCGCCTTTGGCGACCAGCCGTTTCGCCAATCTTAAGATTTGTTAAAATTTTAATGATTAAATATTTTAAGCAATTCCTATTTCTTAATTCAATATATTCATATATATTCAATAATAGCTCCTTCATCAAAATATTTTAAAAATTCAAATTATGATAGTCATATAATTCACTCATAATATTATAAACGCCTTCAGTCATAACGTAATATGTATTTCTCTAATTTTCTGTTAGTTCCCGTAGAATTTATACTATAAATTAAAGTGGAAAGGATTAATCTGCAATTAATATAATAATATTTTTTTACTGAAACAAAGTATTTTTTTGTAATATGATTACTGAAAACAGTCACTGAGCGTTTAAACTTTATGGGCACTAAATAATACCTTTCCTAATTTATGTAATATTTCAAGAATTTGTCAACAAAATATTCTCAGATTCATCATGACCAGAACGATTAATTAACAATGTTTAATTTTAAATGCATCAAACACTAAGAAAATAAAACAAATCGTTTAAAATAATCGGTTGAAAACAGGTTAAAAAAAACTAAAAAAGCGATGTACTTAAAACTATAAGCGTATACAAAAAATATATAACTAACATAAATACAATTTAATTACAAAAGCATGCAACTAACCTAAAAATAACTTAAATCAAAAATCATCCGTTGATAATATTGTCAACAATCAGAACACAATGCGCATACGTGAATTTTCAATGCCAGTTACGGTAACGCAAATGCGTGAGTTTTTCTACGCCAGTTGGGGTAACGCTATGCAGATTAGAAATTTCTAATTTCCTTTATTCTGTTTTATTTTAATTCAAAAGTACTTCAGAATGAATCTGAAAGATCGATTCATTAACAATGTTTAATTTTAAATGCATCAAACATTAGGAAAATAAATTGAATCGTTTCAAATAATCAGCCGAAAAATCTTAAGCCTAGCCTCATTTCTGTTGGGGAAAAAAAACTGAAGCCGTACTCATTTGGCGGTGGGGAAAATGAAAAGATTTTTTTGGCGGGAAAGTTAGTTTTTAATTAATAATTAAAATTCTAATTAAAAATTCAAAAAAAGGGCTATCCTATCTTTTAAGTTAGATCAAACTGCACACGGTGTGCAAATTTGATTAAAATCGGTAAAGTAGTTTAGGAATCCATCACGGACAAACAACGTGACACGTAATTTATATATATTAAGATATATGCATAACTTTCAATGTTATAAGCATATTAACAGATATTATACAATATATAACTAATGCCAGTTTTAAAACGATGCATACCAGTAAATATAAAATAGCTCAGTTTTTAAAATTTCAAAATTTATTAGAAGTGGACCGCAGGCCATGAGACCGAGACTTTACCTCTTGGCCATCATGGACCTTTACTATAATAAGATTGTGATTGACATACATATTGAAAAAATGGATAACAAACATAAAAAAAAAAAAAAAAAAAAAAAAAACCACCCTTCGCCTGTTTTTTTTATCAAAGGAAGGATTGGATGAAAAGAACTGGCTACAAGAAATGTGATTTCTTTTATAAACAACATAGAGTTCATTTGAACTTCTGACCCAAAATAGCAACAAAATGATTTGGTGACTGTTTATGTCGGAAATAACTTGTCTTTCAAGCTGGCAATCATTGCGTTTATGGGAAACTGAAAGATTTATAAATCGATTTAGCGCCTTTCTTCTTGGCATGGAACTTTACAGAGAGAATTTCACGAATAAATTCGTTTATACAATAGTCAATTCGACTACAGAACAATTGAATTTTCAGGAAAGATTGAAATAAGTTAAGCGTCTATTTAACTCTTTTATTTATTCATTAATTCCTTACTGTTTTTGTTGTAAATTTTAGTTATATTACCTTTGAAATCATCACTATGGTTACTTTTTGACGGATTTTGAGCCCCAGTCAGATGACGAGATGACGTCTGAGTTGGCAACATTTCTTCACACTTCCGCACCACATCAGCTAGAGAACGTTTGATCTACAATGTCAGATTAAATGCGTACCATGCCAGTATTCACGGTGGATATTTACTGAAATAGGGTCTCGAACTTGAAGTCCTTCGGTCCCGAGACCTAGATCTTTCCTCTAGGCTACAGAGACAAATCGCTGAAGTAATTGTTCTTTATATTTTTATAAATTCTAGTATAATATAATTGCAATTTGCTAAATTCTAGTATAATATAATTGCAATTTGCTAAATTCTAGTATAATATAATTGCAATTTGCTAAATTCTAGTATAATATAATTACAATTTGCAAAATTATATAGTTATATTTACACATATTTTGACATAATTTTTATTATGACTCAAGAAATAGCCAATATTACGCTGAAATATTGTGGCATGATTTATTCGGCATGTTGCACATGAACAAGCACAAAACATTCGGCGTAGATGATAATGTATGTAGTGGAGATTATCTATGAATAGAAATGATCATAACTGTAGCCCTAATAGAGATGAATATTTAAATTATAATATTATATAATGAAATATTTATTATATACAATTAAATATTTATTATATATAATTAAATATTTATTATATATAATAAAATATTTATTTGAAATATAAATATTTTATTTATACTTGAAATAAATAAAATCACAGTTCGAAGAATGTGTTAATTCAACATTTTGATTCCGTGAGAAAATTTATTGCCTGCATAATTCAGAATTTAAGGTTTAAGGGGAATCAGTGTTCGGCGGATTAGGAAATTGTATACACACGCACACGCACACACATACGCACGCACGCAGACACACACACATACATATCCCTACGCATAATTTCAGATATCTAAGATTACTTTTCTTCAATCGACATGTGTCCTTGATATCTCGGAAAGAATCTCTAAGAAAAAGCATTAAGGGAAAAATGTCTTACAGTTTCTTTTTGTGATCTGATGCGAACAGACGCGTTCGGCTTTTGTCCCTAGAACAAATCATGCTCTCCCGTGGGAAAGTCTAATGAAGTTAATTCCAAAAGGGTCTCTTTTCAATCGCGCATATGCATGCATATATAATATTGATTTTTACATATATGAAACATTATAAAGTAAACAAATAGTAAAATCTACAACAATGTAAAAATCAAAGCTAGAAAATCATATATAAAACATGATTGAAATGTGTTACAGAATAAGTCGTTAATTTACGAACACTCTCACTTGCAAATAAATATAAGAGAAGGAAATTTACCTATTCATAAAAGTAATTTCACTTTATTTTAAACGCACTCATAAAAAATCGTTTTCATTTCAAGAGATAAATGAGATGCCATTTCATAGAAACATAATATTAGAAATCCAGGAAACAAATAACAAAATATATCACAACATAGCTTGAAAATGTTTTGTATCAAAAATGACTTTTGATTCAGACGCTATTCTCAATAATACATTAAAAAAATATCGAAATTATATCATGAAGCTTCCACTAATTCTTTTTTTTTTATTTCTAACATTTTTGTCGCTTTCTAACGCCATCTGTCGGATCGTCTGCCAATTCTTTTTTTTTTTTCGTTTTTTTTATGACGTCTCTATTAATGTCGATTTTTCGGGTCATCCGTTACGATATCAGAAATGATGGTTCACGCATCGTTTTCGATAAGCTATAAAACTTCTGATAAAAGTGCGGAAAAGCATAGTTTAAAAATCCGTCTCCCAGAAGAGGGGACGGTGTCTTTAACAGGATGTTTTATGACTCGCTCAAAGCGATATCGCCAAGTATTTTCTTTCCAAATCGAGTTTCAGTTTTTCGTCTGGTCTTTTTCTTCTTCTTCACAGTCTCATATATTTAACTTTCCAGTGTAATCGGTCAGTTTAAAGTTGATCGAAGTTTTCTAGACAGACAAAAAATATAATGATCTGTAATTCTTAGCAGCAGGTTAAGTAGTATTAGTATATATAGTTTAAAAGTGAAAAAGTTATCGATAGAGGTTTTAGTTAGTGGTCAAAATATTTGTTAGCAAAATTACTTTAGTTTAATTTGGAATGCGCTCATGATAAAAGTTTGAATTTCTTTTACTGTAAGTATCATTTGAAAATTGGAAATTGCGAAATTAGAAATTTTATAGGAGAACAAAATATAAGTTTCAGGACAATTTTGACGCTTATTTGCGTCCCGTTTACTTTTATTTATCTTTTTTTACTTTCGCGTATACAAAGTATAGAAAAAGAATAGTAATCGTCAAAAAATTCGAACTAAAGATTTTGACGAATCTCCATGTTTTAGATCTTCCTGAGTAAGAAAAACACATTTTTAGAAAATGTCTGTCTGTCTGTTAATAACAAAGATAACTCAAAAACGCTTTGAGCTAGATCAATTGAGAAGGGAGGACCAACTCAGGCACTATCCTCGCCATCTGATTACAGTTCAAAATTATGTTATCTATTCCAAATAATCCTAACGCTGTGTCAAAACAGTTGCTGAATAAACGTACTTAACAATATAAATATATCGTCAGGGTTGTTGCACGGCTCTCCACAAACTACAGGAAAGACATTTTCTTTTTATCTGTATGTTAGCTCAAAGTCCACTTTTTTACCCTTTTTTAACTCTCTTTTCTCATTCGTATTTTTTCACTCATTTTCTTATCCTTATTTATCCATTATTTTATCATTTTCTTATCCTCCGTTCTTGCTTCCATTTTTTTTTTATTATCTAGCAATTTTTTTTACTAGATTTCTTGATCAGATTATTAAATTTTTTGTATCTTTTCTTAATTTAGGGCCTCTGTTAGACTCATTCAGAGGTGAATCTTTTTTTTAATTGAGACAGTCTCTGAAGGTTTTATCTTTTACATAAATTGCATAATTTCGGACATTTTTGTTGATTTAGAAAGAAATAGAGAAATCAGAGAAAAAATAAGGCAGCTGTTTAAAACAAAGTACATATACAATTTAATCTGATTTAATCATTTTAAAAGACAACAAATTAATCTACCTTAAAACAAAATTTACAAAATATTTTTTTCTCTATTTACTAGCCGAAATAGAGCACATGTTCATTACTTCTCACCGCCCGTTTCGGCTAGTTACTGTCTGTTCTAACACAATAGGACAAGACGCAAAATTAATATTTAGCGAAAAGTTTGATTAAAAATTTTAAAAACCATGACTTAATATGGGTTTTACAATTTACTTTTTTATAACTAGCCTCTGGTACTTTCCTAATATTTAATAACAAAATGCTATCATCAGCTTGTTTAATATGAACTGAGTATGTTTTGTTAAAAACATTAAAAAAATATATTGACTAATTAAAAAAAATAAGTTTAGCTTTTGTATTAATTCAGAAAAAAAGACATGTTGATAACGAAAATAATATAAAAGACCAACAACAACTGCCCCATGCAAATAAGGTATAAAGAACTGGAGAATGCAATGTCAAAGTCAATAAATAACCTTATCGACTTCTTATTTATCGATTTAGATTTTGCATTAGTTGGGAATAAAAGATTTTGGTTTTATAAATAATAAATTGATAAAAGTAAATAAGGTTTTGGAGAAAACAATAACAATGAAAACAATAACCGACAGAGTTTCCGTGGTAACAAATGACCGGAAGGAAAATTGATAATTTCTTTACTTTTAGACAGGTTCATAATCAACCTAAAAAAAGATAAGACATATGAAATTTAATTTGCTTATTAAGACTGATTAAAGTTTTTCAATTAAATTCGAATTGGATTGAATTTTTACTTTCTCCTATACATTGTGTTGAGAAAGTATAGTAATCGTAAAAAAAATTCAAACTCGAGATTTTGACGAATCTATACGTTTTAAACCTCCTTGAGTTAGAAAAACAAATTTTTGGAAAATTATAGTCCATCTGTCTGTCATTTTGTGAAAAAGATATCTCAAAAATGCTCAGATCTAGACGGTTGAAATGCAGTATACAGCCTTTACACCAAATTTTCAGATTTCTTTCAAATTTTGAGTAAAATCTGTTCAGAAGATGTTCATCTGTCCGGCTGTTCGTATATAAATTAACATGAAAATTATAAAATAATGAGAGCTAGATAGATAAAATTTGCAACACAGATTTAACATATAAGTGTAGATATCTGTCAAAATTTGAGTGAAATCCAACTATGGGTTGACTGTCTGTCGGTCTGTAATTTCAAAAACATGTAAACGCAATAATTCAAAACCGAAATGATTTAAATTAGGGTTGGGAATTTCTGCAGTTTTGTGTCAAATTTTTGTTTTAATTGGTTGAGAAAGACGTGTCTAAAATACAAATTTGATTTTCTGATACTATTAACAGTATACCAGGGATTAATCGTCAAAAAATTGCCAAGGATGACTCGATAGATTCAATAAAATTGCTAAATGCATGCCAAATTTAATATTTAGTAAGTATTATAAAGCCAATGCCATGAAAGACGTTCTTTGGTTGACAAGTGTATTGAAAAATATGCTAGAGAATTTTGAGGTACCACTTCTCTGGTTTGAATTACATTTCAAAATTAATTCGATTGAACTTTTGTTTTATTATTTCTATTTTACTGCATTTTTAATACATTCATTTCTGAAACTGTTATCTAGGAAAAGTTTTTCCTATTATGTTTACATTTCATTGTGAAAACGTCAGACTATCTCCATATCTCTGCTGATTTTCCAGCACATGGCTCAGCAAAGGTTACCGAATGCAGGCATTTCTAATGACGACTCACGTGACAAGAACGATTAGCGGTAATGCGTCCTTTTAGGTAAAGTGCACCAAACAAGTTGAAAGGCGATCTTCCTTGATTTAATGGTCCCGAAAACATCGTCTTCGATGAAAATTAACCTCTAAAAGTGAATCGATTTGCGAACCCCTCCCATTTATCCTGACGTCACGTTCTCATTTCCACGCCTGTCATCCTCGTCTCGCAGTCGAACTTTCGGGCTTCGAATCGATGGAGTAGGTCAGCTATTCTTGGCAAACCAATGATCTCGAAAGTAAGGGAAAGTTTGGTAATGACCAGAGGAGGAAGGAATTGAATTAGGTCGAAGTCCCAAGGCCAACCAGAAAAACCCCGGGCGATGAAATCATAAACCGAGCCGTTGAGTTTAAGAGAGCTTGCGAAATTTGTTTTGGTTGAAGACATGGGAGAGTTTAGGAAATAGATCAGAAGGCTGAAATGGAATTTTGTAAATTGTGATATTGCTCCTGAACTGATTTGAGTTTATTATTTATTATTTACATCCGTGCTAATTTTGAATTTTTTCAATAATTCGAAATTAATTTCATAACTCTAAGAATTGCTAGTAGTTAATACTTTAATTATTTGATTGTTACAATTTCAATTTGAAGAAGAAAATTATAAGTAAATTTTTAATAAAGGAGTAATGTCTTTTGTTTAATCTGATTAAAAATAAAATTTTAAATGATATTTTAATTACCTTTTCCTGTATTTACGTAGAATTTCTCAATTTTTGTAGAAAGATAGATCATTGCAGAATTGGTTGTTAATAATCATTTGGCTTCGGTAGGAATGTGTTATTTTGGATTGGATATATATATATGTCTGGAACAACTTTAAAAATTAATAATTCAAAAACGAATAAATATAAAAAGATGCGGTTTGCACCAAATAAAAGGTAAAAAAACCGGATTTTGTAAGACTCAATAAAAAAAAATTGTTATGTTTTTCACTAACAGATGGCACTGTAGGATCACTGATATCGGATTACGCAAGCAACACAAGTAGTATAAAAAGAGCGGATTCATCAGTTAGTCGAAATTGAAGGCATTGAAATACTATCCTTAGTGGAGAAAGCCGTCTTAGTTAAACTCTTACAAAAATGCAGAAAGTTCCAGTCTGGCATTGTGAGCGTATCGTAGCATGAAAGGTATGCGAGATGGTAAAGGACCAATGACATGCTCTGCATTGACTAAAATGATGCAGAAGTTTGGAGCAACAGGTTCTTTGGCTTCACGTCCGAGAAGTGGCTGACCTACAGCATCTGCTACTGTTGTCCGGCAGTCAAACAGAGTGTGAAGTCATGTCAGCCGTTTCTGCACAGCGCTCGAGAAGTTTCGAGGTAGATAGGCCTGTCTTACGGATCTGTCTGGAGAGCACTGCGAATAACACTAAAACGATATACATACAAGCTGCAGCACAACCAAGAACTGAGACCTGGCGATTTCATCCAGCGACGAGATTTTGCGAATTGGGTATTCATTAAAATGGAACAGCAGCACGACTGGCTTTACACTATGCTTTGGACGGACGAGGCGCATTTCACACTGTCTGGTTGTGTTAACACACATAATTGTTGTGTGTGGAGAATTGAAAACCCACATGCATTTGTTGAAGAACCTCTGCATCAGCCGAAAGTGACCGTCTGGTGTGATTTCAGCTCTGATCTTTTAATCGGCCCATTTTTTTTCGAGGAAGTCATCGAGACTGGTTTAAAAATAGTTTCTGTCACTGGTGAGTGATATGCAGCATTATTGCAGAACAAGATTATTCCAGAATTGCAAAAGCGTCAGGCACTACAGACAGTCACCTTTATGCAAGATAGAGCATCATCGCATATCTTTGTGCCAGTGCAACGACTTCTACGCTCAAAATTCGGGAAGGATCGCATTATCAATCGAAATTTTCAAAACGTATGGCCTCCAAGATCTGCCACTCCGCCACCTTGTGACTTTTAGCTATGGGGTACTTGAAATCCAGGGTATACCGCGACAAACCGCAAACATTGGCAAATTTGAAAGATGCCAAATGCCAACATGTGTCTGCAATACCGAAGAAAATGTTGTTGAACGCTGTTAACAATATTATTCCGTCTGATAGCTGTGCTGCTGAATGACGGACAGCACATTGAACAGCTGTAAAATTCATCGACTTGTTAGTTGAGTTAGCAATCTGTTTGTCAAATAAAAATTTCTATCATAGTCTCCAAGCATAATCCAATATCAATGACACTACAGCGCCATCTGTTAGTGGAAAACAGAACAATTTTTTTTATTGAGTCTTACAAAATCCGCTTTCTTTACCATTTATTTGGTGCAAACCGCATCTTTTTTTATCTTTATTCGTTTTCGAATTATTAATTTTTAAAGTGGTTCCATACTTTTGGATAATGATATTTTAAAATTCATCTGCAAATTTTTATCTTAATTTATATTAACTTCATTCTAAAATTTTCTGTTATTTCCTGATCCAATTTTCACTTTTTATTTAATTGTTTTTAATACGTGCTGTAGAAAACTGCTGTGGTCAACATTTTATCACATTCTAAGTAAAGGATAAAATTCCTCAATGCTTACAAGATTCTTTTAAAGATATCTAAGTTTCCCTTTCCTAATTCGACACGTCTCAAAGAAATCCCTATAAAAATATCATTGTAAAATCACTTAAGGGAAAAATTACTGTCTATTTTGCATTTGTATCACGATATAGACAGTCGCCATGTATATCATCGCTTCTTGTAGAAAAAAAATGCCTTCCTAGAGTTAAATGTAGTTATGATTACAACTAAGTTATTTTCTTATATTAAAATGAGACTTTTTAGTAAGACAATAAATCTATTAGGAAATGAAAGGAAAAAAAAACATTCGGTAAAATTTAATTATGAAAAGAAATTATTTTCTAGTTTAAAAGGAAGCGATCCACAATTAAATATTATTAAATGCATTTAGGTAAATCAAAAATAATTTCATAACAATAATAAAAAAAATAAGTTCGTACAATCATGCTTAATTTAATAAAAATATAACGTCTATAAGATATTGTGCAATAAAATGGCAAGCGGAGAATTTGCAATTTATTTTTAAATAATATATTTATTAAATTCGATCTCATGTAGATAAGTCTTCATATTTTACTTTCTCTTTTTTTAAATTTTTTACTATAAATATATCATAGATGTATGGAACTTATATGAAAACATTTTTTTTAAATCGCGAATTCTTCTTCATAAATTCAGTCAATGCATTATTCATAATTTAAAAATATAGCATCTTTCCTTAAATTTAATAATGTATATTTATCTTTTTGATAATGATTCGAATTAATTGATTTGCTTTAACTGTTAATAATAAAATTTAAATGGCTATCAATTCTAAGGCTGCAAAAAAAAAAAAAAAAAGGTGCATTTATGGACGTAAATCTGTAAAACAAGTTTCTCCTGCAGGCGAACAGTTCGACAAATAAGCTAATAAAAGATGTTGGACAGAAGAGAAGAGTGCATTTTTAATTAATTTAGAGCAGAGAAAAAGGTATTAAGTCGATGTAAAAAGCAGTTAGTATTTAAACTAATCTCACTCATTTTATCAAAAAAAAAAGAATAAAAAGGCCTCTATTCCTGTTTCTAGATATAGAGATCGGATTTCCATTCCCACTTTGTTCTTATATATCCAGAATTATTTCCTTTTCCAGCATATAATATTAAAATAATAAATATATTCCCTGGTTTCCTGAAAAATATAGATATAATTTCAAATTTTAATCTAATAAATATTAACATGCTAAATTAGAGGGAGTGGTTTACCCAAAACTTTCTCTCATATGCTCTAATAAAGAAGTAATTTTGGTTTTCCCAAAACTTTCTCACATATGCTCTAATAAAGGAGTAATTTTGGTTTTCCCAAAACTTTCTCACATATGCTCTAATAAAGGAGTAATTTTGGTTTTCCCAAAACTTTCTCTCATATGCTCTAATAAAGGAGTAATCTCCCCTTCCCTGCGGAGTTGTTGAAGTTGGATGAGGCAACGAATGCGTTGCACATCATTGGCGAACAATTGTCGCAAAATATTAATGTCTGTTCTAAATTTATCCTTTTTATTGAATACTTGGCGATGAAACTTTACTTTGCGATGCTTGGCGATTACTTTGATTATTAATCCCTGAAATTTAGCAATTGGTGCCAGAAAATCTAATTTCATTTTTTTATGCGTTGTTTCCATGAATTTGTTTCCATTTGCTTATTGAATCTAAAATTCTACACAGAATAAAAATTGCAGTCACAAAAAAAGATATACCGAATTTCATATATTTAAGTTATTGTGTTATGAAGCCATTGCGCTTACATGTTTGTGTAAATACAGACTAACAGAAAGTCAAATCTTAATGTAACCCTGACTCTTTAGATGCAAAGTCTGCATACTAATTTTTATCTATCTAGATCTGTTCATTTTGCTGCTATCATGTTAATTTATATTTGAACAGCTGGACAGGCAGACGTTCTCTGAAAGGATTTAGCAAAACAAAAAAAAAACATTCATAGAAATTTTCACATTTGATTAAAAGACTATATATTAAAATTCTCCTGCCTAAATCAAAACAATTTTTAATTATTTTTGTCACAGATGGACAGGCCAACAGACAGACAAAAATGCTTTCTTGAATTCGGAGAAATATTAAACATAAAGAGTCTTACAAATCTCGAATTCCAATTTTTTGATTATTATCCTTCCGGCGTAAGAAAGTAAGATGTGTTGAAATGTAAACCTAAATTAGATATTTTATTAAAATACGACAATGATGATGCTTAAGGTCGTAAAATACTTAAATTTGACGCTGATGCTTACTTTTATTGCGGCAGCCATATATATATATATATATATATATATATATATATATATATATATATATATGCGTGTGTAATGATATTTTAAACTCTTAATTCCAATTTTATTTATTTCCAAGATTTTATCTTAATTTAGCCCATAGTAACTTTATTCTAAAATATTCTCTTATTTCTTGATACAATTCCACTGTCTCTACTTAATTAATTCAAGAGAAGCTATGTAAAATTGCTGAATCGGCTAAAAGCCTAATTTTTCCACACTCCGTGTGAAGGGACGAAATACCACTGACGAGACAAATTCTTTTTTAAAACCTCCCTGTGTGTCCCCTACCTTGTCGGCGCGTGTAGCGAAAATCCCTACCGAAATATCATTATATTTTAGCACTATGAACAAATATTTTCCCTATCAATTTCTCAGGTTATATAAGACCAGGGATAAAATGTCCAAAAGCTTTTTCCACATTCCTCTCTGAGTCGTTCTGTGTGTTCATCGCTTGTACATATGCCTGCTTCTTCAAAATGAAATAAAACGACGTCACGAAATCTAATGCCTTTTCACTGTCTTCAAAACTGCATCCTGTTTCACATAACATAAATATGCTTTCATATTATATATATATATACACACACAGACACACACACATGAGTATATTTTTATAATATAGTGAATTTGTTTTCTTGGCGCTTTTTGTTCGCCGTTAAAACCGAATTGTATCTAAAACTTTTTTACCCGTGTTTTCATTTAAAATTCTATGCAATATATTTGATCTGTTTTAGGCGATAAACACAATAAAGAGGCATTCATATGATGCGATTGCTACCATTAACGTCAAAAACATGACTAGATAAATACTTAAAAAACATGCTCAATTACTGGTTAACAACTTCTTTCCCTTAGAAGCAAAGTTCTGTTTTTTGATTATTTTGGATGAAAAAATTAAATAGATTTAATTAAGAACATCTTGCTATCATTTCAAAGCTATCCATAGACATGTTTTTGATTCAGAGATTCAAGATTGAATAGTATACAGATTACGATTAGCAATTAGGCCACACATTGGTTGATTTTCTGGTCACCAAATAAAAAAGGGCATTAAAATTATTATTACCGAGACGTACAAGAAACTTTAATTACAAATTATAAAAATTAGTAGTATACTTGTAATTAAATTCTATTTGTAGATTACGAATGAAATTTAATTAAAATTTAGAAAAATCCCATAAAACAGCAGTAAACAAAAAAAAAAAAAAAAAAAACACTAAAAAACATGAAGTGGTTTTAATAAGTGATCTTAATTAGAAATTCGAAGTTGTAGAATTAAGAAGATTCAGTTTGTTCATAGAAACACGAAAACACATGAAAATAACAAATACACACAGAGACAAATCATTCTAAGCATTTCGTAAATGATTACAAACTTAATAGTAATCATTAAAGCGTGTAGTTAATCAGAAAAGGATGTTACAAAATTTTTTTGATGAATAAAATTGCTATAATTAAAGTTTTATTTCAAAACTTTAAGTTTTAACTTCAGTGGTGATTTTTTGTTTACATTCGTAATTTCAAGCTTTAAATTTTCGAGTTTCCATAATTTAATTTTCATTTGGTAAAATAAATGACCTTGCAATGGAAAACTTTGCATTTATGAATGCGAAAAGCAGAAAACTAATTAAAAGTTAATGTCGCTGAATACTTAAACTAAGGCGATTTGTTAAATATTTGCAACATGAACCGTGTTAACTAATTGATTTTTTTAGCATTACTGTGGATGATGACAAATATTATTTTATGATAAAAGAGCTGTAGTTAATTAATATTGAAAAATAAGTAAACCGAGTAATAATTAAAAATTCTGATAATGTGATTTTTGGTTACCAGAACTTGAAATTATTAAAAATGGTTGTAAATGCTTAAATCTTTCTGGGTTCAAGTATTACTTCACCAAGTTCGTGTCAAAACATTAGTTCTTACAGAAATCGATAAAAATATTTCAATAGGATATCTAATTTTAATTCGTATAAAAATTAATAATATTGTTAGCTAACATCTCGTAATATTCACATCGCATTAGTAATCGTTAGCGTTATTTAATAACCGCCTAGAAATTGTTTTAGACAGCATTTTCCCATCAACAGATGGCGCTACTCAAGAGGGCTATTAATTGGTTTATAATAATGAAATTCAAAACTTTATAACTCGGCCTGTTCTTGTCACAGAAAACTGGAATCGCTTTAAATTTAAAATGATAGTGCATCAAGAATATTTTGTAAAATATGACTATTAGGAGCATAGCATTTTATAAATTGTTTTCAGGAGCATAAAATTTTATAAATTGTTTTTACATCGTACTTTTTTTAACTCAAATAAGGTAACAATATATTTATTTATGTCACATATATCGAAAATTGATATAGGGTACAATTAGAGTGGACTTCTTGTAGATAGGATCTTTGGGGGTGAAATGTTCAAGAATAATAGCAAACTTACTAAAATACATGCCGTTACACATAGTTACATGTAGGTTAGCTCAATTATATTACGTCTCACTTTGAAACAAAGGCCATTTTGAGAAGTAATTTTGGACTATGTTCAGAGGACAAGGATGACACTTGAGTCGCTTCTGCATCTTTACACTTTCATAAAACATGGAAGGGAAAAATATTTTGCCTTCATATATTTAACGTGCATCAGGCATTGGATTGATGGAATTCAGGTTTCGTGCCTTTAGCTCTCTAACTAACTGGGGTGTAAGGATATGAATAGTCAGGTGACATATGTGCCTCAAATGACTTAAAAAAACTACTTTGATATGCATTATGGTTATATAATTAACTTTAAATTTTACATTATAATTATACTAGCCACCATCGACAATCAACCATTCGTTCAATATATTAATAGCATTAATTTACTCATGTCATTCAACTTTGATGAGCAAGAAAAGGTTTTATTTTAAACTAGGGAACGCCCCTGCTTGATTTCATTTTCCATCCTCGATATTGTCCTCAAATCTTGCATGTCCGCAGGTTAGTGGGGTTTCCTGAGGGATTGATTCCCCACATCCTGTCAACAAAAGTAAAATTTTTAAAAATGTCATAAACAAACAAAAAAAAAAGACCCAGTTCCAAATAAAAAAATATTCCAGCCCTAGTTAAATTCAGAAGAAATATCAATCAAATCAATGTTAACATTTTTCAGCAGGAATCAAGAATTAGCATATGAAATTTAAAAAAAATTTAAAGCAAATTAAATAAAAACCTTTTTAAAATAATAATAAAAGATACCTACTAATATAATATTTCATGTCTCATAATTTTTACTAACTAAGAACATTTTAAAAAATATTTTTTATGCTACCTACTTAAGCCTAGATTCTAATTCCAGCTCTAGATTTCGTTCTGGATAATGCAAATGACCATTTGAAAATATTGCTGTTTGACCATTAATAATCAGACCAACTATATTAAAATTGAGATTGTGACATATTGATGGTCATGGTGAAAGCTAGTCTCACTTGAAATTGTAACCTTTTCAATATAAAGCATTTGTACGCATCATTTTTTGAATCAGTGGTAATACGTGGTATATGAACCATTGAGCCTTTGTTGTGACATGTCAACACCTCAACATCCGAAATGTAGCGCTCAGTCTTTCAGACCACAAACCGAAAACCATCACTAGACGCCCTTTACTAGTAAAAAAAAATCAATGCATGGTTAACTTGTGCAATGCTTAGATATTCAGATGAATTTCCGTTTTTCGAAAAAGGTAAAAACGGAAAACTATTTATTAGTATTGCCATAAAAGATGTGTCAAAAAGTAGAACTGAAAAATAATATTGGTATAAATTCATTTACGGATAATTTGGTGTTAATTAAAACTTTACTTTTTCTTATTTTGTCATCAATTTACCTTCAAATGCAATATTACTCTGACGTTATAATAGTTTTCATTGAATATGGCAAATAATACTGGCAAAACAAACCTCAGATATCATGGGTTAGGTGACTCGCAATCCAATAATCAGAAAGTGAATAAAACACGATGTTTACATAATTTTTTTTAATAAAATAGCTGTATTACATAAATTTGTTACTCACTCAAAATAAAATTAAGTGTATAGAAAACTTATTTGGACCCCGAATTACGTTGATTTCCCAGAAAAAGAACAAGCGGAGAGTTCAATTCAAAAAGCGCAAACTTCTGAAGCTGTGAAATGGATATCTCTCGAAGATACTATTGACACACCAAAAATGAAATTCTTAGGATAGAATTTAAGGAATAAAAAGAAAGTAACTGCAGTAAATCTTTTTCTCACTTGGAAAGCATTAAATCTATACACTGTCGATATTCTCCCAATTGAAAGACAGATGTCTTACTCTCACGCTTTCGCAATGCAACCTTTCCATCCCTTGATAAGCTGTAATGGTTTGGTCTGACTAGTTTACCCAAATGTCCTGTTTGTAATGAAATTGAAGATGAAAAATATATTCTATTTCATTGTAAAAAATATCTAAGTTTTCATGAATAATTCCGGAAGAGAATGGGAACTGTCCATTTTCTTTCTCTTGGCTCTTTGATTTAACGGAAGATGCAGCGAAGAAAACAAATTTCACCCTCAAATTTCTTATCCTTAAGTCTCCGAGTACAAGTTTCACACTTTTTTTGTATTATAATGATTTTCAAGAATTTAGCTTTCCGTTTTATCTCTTTACTTTTTGTCATTTTAAGTTTAGTTTTGAATCATCTTCTTCTTTGTACAATATTTGTCAAGTTTCTTCTTATCACAGCATTTCTTATTAATAATCGAAAGAAATGGAGATGAAATTTTATAATACCGAATGGCAAGTATAAATATAAAAATAATATTTAACAGAACTAGAGACATTATACTTCCATAAGAAGTATAGAAAATTATGATTGAATGTCTGAAATGATATATCATGATACTTAAGAAAACTTAGCTTGAAACAAAGAAAAGAAAAAAGTTTTTAACGGAAGTAAAATACAATTCTGTAAACGAAACCTGAAAAAAGAGAAGATTTAGCCAATTTGGAATCCAAAGTTATTGGGAAGGTGATCCAATACCATTAAGTCTGAATTTTTACTATTATTGATAAATTGTACACATCTAAATTTACTAACATTATTATGATTTATTTACAAATAAGCATCTTTTCATTGCAATCAATTAGAATAAATCATATGCATAAATTTGTGTATTTTGAAATGTAAATAATAATTGTGAAATGAAATATAAATTTAGTAAAATAAAAGTAAATAATGTGTCAAATGATTTGTGACAAATTGTGAGACAAATATAATTGGCATGTCTCATATCCATCCGTCAATTAAAGATCTAGCAATAGGACACTCAACACAACGTATAAAATAAACCATCTATTTAGCATTTCAAATGGTAGAAAACTAATTTATTGTTTCTTAATAAAAGGCTGCTTTACCATTTTTAAGAAAATAATAAATTTCATGAACTAAATTCAACTAAAAAACAGAGAGAAAATGTGTCTCGTCATATTCTTTTTATTTCTATAGTTGGATAATGTTTGGCTTCAATTCTTCATTTCATTTCTTTCCTATATATATATATATAAATTACGTGTCACGTTGTTTGTCCGCGATGGACTCCTAAACTACTTAACAGATTTTAATCAAATTTGCTCACCGTGTGCAGTTTGATCTAACTTAAAAGATAGGATAGCCCTTTTTTTGAATTTTTAATTAGAATTTAAATTATTAATTAAAAACTAACTTTCCCGCCAAAAAAAACTTTTCATTTTCCCCAACGCCAAACGAGTACGGCTTCAGTTTTTTTCCCAACAGTCATGAGGCTAGGCTTAAGATATTTCGGCTGATTATTTGAAACGATTCTATTTATTTTCTTAATGTTTGATGCATTTAAAATTAAACATTGTTAATTAATCGATCTTTCAGATTCATTCTGAAGTACTTTTGAATTAAAATAAAACAGAATAAAGAAAATTAAAAATTTCTAATCTGCATAGCGTTACCCCAACTGGCGTAGAAAAACTCACGCATTTGCGTTCACGTAACTGGCGTTGAAAATTCACGCATGCGCATTGTATTCTGATTGTTTACATTTCAACGGAAGCGGACTCGATTTAAATTATTTTTAGGTTCGTTGTATGCTTTTGTAATTAAATTGTATCTATGCTAGTTATATATTTTTTGTATACGCTTATAGTTTTAAGTACATCGTTTTTTAAGTAGTTTTTTTAAACCTGTTTTCAATCGATTATTTTAAACGATTCGTTTTGTTTTCTTAGTATTTGATGCATTTAAAATTAAACATTGTTAATTAATCGTTCTGGTCATGATGAATCTGAGAATATTTTGTTGACAAATTCTTGAAATATTACATAAATTAGGAAAGATATTCTTTAGTGCCCATAAAGTTTAAACGCTCAGTGACTGTTTTCAGTAATCATATTACAAAAAAAAAATGCTTTGCTTCAGTAAAAAATATTATTATATTAATTGCAGATTAATCCTTTACACTTTAATTTAAATCATAAATTCTACGAGGGGTAACAGAAAATTAGAGAGATACATATCACGTTATGACTGAAGGCGTTTATAATATTATGAGTGAATTATATGACTATCAAAATTTGAAGTTTTAAAATATTTTGATGAAGAAGCTATTAAAGTAGGAATTGCATAAAATATTTAATTATTCAAATTTTTAACGAACGTTAAGATTGGCGAACCGGCTGGTCGCCAAAGGCGGCTAGTATATATATATATATATATATATATATACATACATACAAAATCATTTTCCTTTACATATGAAAGCCATAGTATGATTTTTGTTTCAAGGTCTTTAAATTACTATTGAGTAAAATTAAAAAACACAACTTTCACCACAAACTTCAATCTTTTCTCGATGCTTCTCGTATAAGGGTATCTCATATCACGTTGCCATGGGAATTTGCAAATGTCTCAGGAAATCGCATTTATTTGGAGGAAAAGAAATTAGCTTGATATTTTCCCGGCTTTCGATTTAGACATTGCTAGGAGAAGATAAAATTTTCCAGACAGAAGAAAGAGGACGGTTGTTAAATTCATAGTCTTGTTTTGTGTTGAAATATAAAAACGAAAGAAAGCTGTTTAGAATTTTAAGGAGATTTTAGATGTAGTCTATCATGACTTTTTCTTACTGGTTTTTACAAAAATGCTTTAAAGTTGTATAATATACTTTATTTGAAAAGGAACAGGTGGTTAATTTGGAAAGATTTACAAATCAGGATTTTTTAATCGAAAATGAGTATTATTTTAATCTTAATAGTTCCATTTGTAAATAATCTTAAATTCCCGAGACCCACGTTTGTTAATGTTGTGAAAGATGTTTTGATAAGATATATTAAGAAAATAAATTAAAGAATATTTGAACTTCTAATTTACAATGTTGTAAAAAATAATGTTTTGGGCTTTATTAAATTATTTTAATAATATTTTTTAAAAATTCCTCTTAACAGATATCTGTCACGCAAAAATGAAATTATTATCATTCCAATATGCATATTAAGAAATAAAGGAATTGAAATATAACGGTAAAATATGCTTAACATTTATTTTTTTAAATCTACAAAAAATAATAAAATAGAAAATTGAATTAATATCTTATAATAACTATTTTTTTTTAATTTTCAATACAATTGATTCTTTGTACGATAACATTCTATTAAAGTATTGAGGAAAATATAAATATTGCAGTTAAATCTTTAGTTAAAAGTCTAATTAAAAATTTTGAAAAATCCTTTTTTAGGGAGCATAAAATGCTTAGATGTTTTATAATTATTATAGTGACATTTTTTGACCTACCTACCTTAAATCATGACCTTATTTTCGTACTTTTCTTAAATATCACGCTTCATTTGATAAAATGCCGTGGGAAACAACCCATATTTCACAATTTGCCAAAAAATACCCGACATTCTATAAAGTGTTTAAGTATACCATAGAATGCGGTATTTCATATATTGTGGGTAACATATAAATCAAAATAAGAACAAACAGATAGAACAACATAGATGAGAGATCAATGCAGGTAGCTAAAAACATTCATGGCATTTTTTTCTGTCAATATTTAGCAATAAAAGAAAAATAATGTTCGTTATTGTTTAAAAAATACAATAATATTTTTTTTATGATCTGCTTGATCAATTTCATCTCTTGTTGAGCAATTAATGTGCCGTGACTGTATTGTTCTATATTTTGTTTTTACTTTTGTCATGGATTCATTATTTTATTAATGAATCAATAACAAAAATAGAAATCACGGCACAATCAGTTAATGTGCCGTGACTGTGTTGTTCTATATTTTGTTGCTACTTTGTTATTGATTCATTATTTTTCGCCTCATTATTCTTCAATTCTTCAAACTGCAGAGTTTTTGAACATTCGTATCACTTGTATTTTATATCACTCATTTAACCCTTTCAAGGGCCGTGGGAAGTATACTTCCCACCAAATTTATCAATCTTTGTATGAAATTATGTAGGTTGGCATACGTTCTGACAAATTTTTTTTAGTAAGTCAGAAACTTAGATGCTTTAGTTCTTTATCTCAGACAAAATGATCTGTCTTGATTTGTTACTTAATTTTTAATTAACCAAATTAATTAATTAATCAAATTAAATTTATCTAATAAGCTAAATGAATCCCTTTCCTTATTCTAATTTCAAGCCTAAAAATATTTTAACATAATATGACTAGAAAAAAATGACCCTTTAAAGGGTTAAACCGTAAATATCCTTTTGGCGTTTTTCTTCTTTTAAACGGGTTACTTTCGACTTCTTTCTTTCTTTTTTTGTATACTCCCACCTTCTAAATATAATTTACTAGCCACTCGTTTTCATTGTAATTTTAAGTCCCGGGTTGCGCAGACAATAAATTTTCCCATGGAATCAAAAAGGATGAGTCGATAAATTTATTTTTGAAACTATATAAGGTCTAAATATTTTCTCACGGTCTTTCTTTTTTCCTGCATTCTGTCTTCCCATTCAGTTTTAAAACCCTATTTGCTTTATGATGGCCCTTAAAATCTTTTAATATATATTGTTGGTAGAGCCTCCACCTGAGACAATTACAGCCTTAACCTTCCGTAGTATGCTTTCCACAATCGTTTGGATGATAGACAGTGGTAGTTTTTTTCTGCTTGGTTTCCAAAAGACATGTAAGTTTCTTCATCGATTTTGGAAGTTTCCTGCACTTTTTAATTCGAGGATCTAACTCGCCCCAGAGAGTTTTCTATAGGATTAGAGTCTGGACTCTAGGTAGGCCAATCCAGTTGGTTCACCCCCATTATCATCATACCAATCCATGGTGGACCTCGCAATATAACAAGTGGCGTTGTACACCCTGGAAATAACAATGATCCAACTCGTAAAATTGCCACAGTGTAGGAAGCAAATTGTTGTCTAGAATAGTAGAGTAAGAGTCGGTGTTGAACTTTATAAACTTTATATGAATTGGGATGAAAAGTTCCAATCCATACCACGAGATACATTCCCAGACCATAATTCCACCTACACCCAAATTTATTGTAGGCGCAATGCATTCTGGAAAAGGCGTTCCCATGCATACATCAAACCCAGACTCTATCATCCTACTGGTTAGAGATTAACCCTTGATTTATCACTCCAGAAAACCTATTTCTACTCATCTACGGTCCAATTTCGTCCCTTTCACCACCTCAACTGAGCAGCACTGTTGGAGGTTGTAATCCAAGGCTTATGGGAGGCGGTACGACCATGGAAACCAAGAAAATGTGCTTCCTTGCGGATGGTATTAATCGAAACAATAGTCCCGGATGTTTGTTGGAACTCCTGGAGTATGTGAGCCTTCGGTTTGGTGCGGTTGTTCCAAATTTCTTTGGGAAGCACTCGTTGGCATCTATCTTTTAGTTTCGTGGATCTGCAGGATCGAAGCACATTTCGACAATTACCACTCACCTACCACTTCTTAATCATAAAATCACAATCGGGTTTGGAATGTTTAACTCACTGGATCCCTTCAGGATCGGAAATATCTGTGATATCCGACAATCACGCCTTTCTCGATGTCAGACAGCTCTGAATTTCATGCCATATTGCATGCGACTGATGCCAATGCTATTTCCTACACGATATTTAAGTGCAAAATTCGTGCCGTAGATCAGAACCACAAATATCCTCATTTGTATGGGTGTCCAAATACTTATTGGTAGATGCGGTTTTGATAATAAAAATCTTCATACATTAAATTTAGCTAAAATAATTAATTGTAATGCATTGAAAATCATTTTAAAACTTCTACTTGTAACTTCTCGTTTATTCCGTTACGGTAAATTATATTTGAATATTCGCATAAATAGAAAAAGTATAGTAATCGTCAAAAAGTTCAAATTCTAGATTTTGACGAAATCTCCAAATTCTAGATATATCTGAGTTCAAAAAATGCATTTCGGGAAGAGGTTTCCGTTCTGTGACAAAGATAACTCAAAAACACTTTGAGGTAGATTATGAAATTTGGTATATTGTCTTTATACCAAATTTGCAGATTTTTTTAAAATCAAATTTTGAGTAAAATGCGTTCAGAGAAAATCCGTCTGTTTGGATGTTCGAATGCGATAACAACGAAACGAAAAGAGCTAGATAAATAGAATTCAGTACACATCTATAGTCTAGACATCTGCGAAATATTTTAGCCAAATCTATTTACGGGTTGACTGTCTTTCGGTCTATAATTCCGGAAACATTTAAACTCAATAATTCGAAAATTAAATGAGTTCAATATATGAAATTTGGTATGGGATTTTGTGACTACAAGTTCAGTTTTGTTTTAATCGGCGTCGAAAATCGTCGGGAAAACGCGTCTAAAACACAAATTCGATTTTGGATGCTGTTAACAGCATGCAAGGAGTAAATCGCCAATAAACGTGCCAAACGCCACATGATAATTTCAATAAAATGGCTAAATTTATGTCAAAGATTTATATTTCGTAACTATTGTACGCCAACTCCATGCAAGGTATTCTCTAGGATAGCATCCTTATTAGAGAATATGCAAGAAAGTTTTGGCCAGATCCCTTCTTCTGGTTTGAAATTTCTTAAAATATATCCCTCGTAATATATAAAATGCATCACATTATATTAAATTAATAATACAAAGAAAAATATTTAATTGGTCAATAGTTCACTTAAAGCCTAAATATTGAACTGAAATGAGTCCCAAATCATTCCAAAGATTCAACTTTCAACTCTTTGTTTATTTCATAACGCTGAACTATGTCTGAATATTCGTTTTAGATTAAAAATTATTCAACGCACATCTTCATCGTTTTCGAGTTTATAATCTTCATGTGCACATAAAGCCAAATCGACAGACGGCCTTTTCTTACCCTCTCGTCTTTTACAAAGTCTTAAAATCATTTTAGTTTTTAGAATTTAAAGCACACTAAGAATAAAGTATAAGAAATACCATTTACGCATCAAACAACTTGTTTTCCTCTCACCATCGTGTATAAATATATTGGATACTAGGTTTCCACGGAAATTTACAGACGTCACAGGAATTCTTACTTATTTGGAAATGAGAAAATTAGTTTTACATCTTTTTGACTTTATATTTGGATATTCTAGGAGAAAATAAAATTTTATCAGGCATGCGTGACAAGAGTATTATTAGAAAGACAACGATTGTTGAATTCGTAAGTTTGTCCCCGGTTGAAATTGAAAATTCTGGGGTCGGTTTTTTTTTTCAACTTGCGATGGACTGTAAAAGGAAGACAAAATTTGAGAGCACATTTAACTAATAATTAAAATTTATGTACAAATAAGTTTACTTTTCGACATAATCTCCCTGAGAAAATTCGGTCTTTTATCATACCAGTAGCTCAGGTTTCCAATACAATCTTCAAACAGCGTGGCTATCAATAAATGAGAGTAGCATGAAAGTTCCTTTGAAAATTCTCATTTGTCTGGAAATTCTTATTCTTTTAAAAAAATAATATGGAGTCTAAACATTCATCCACCGAAATTAATCACAATTTTGTCAAGCTGGGCGTCCAATTCGTAATCTGGAAATCCAGAATTCAACTTAGAGCCGACTGATTTGTGTCTTTTCCTTGAACTGAAAAATTGTCTAGGGTGCGAAAGTTTCCAGACTAATGAGGAAAATAAACTGAAAATTGCGGATCCCCGACAAAGCTTTGAATGTCACGAGTGCGCAGATTTTTATTTTCAGAGTTCCGCACATGAGAGTTATGTGCTTTGTAGTAAAGTAATGAAAACAGGTATTTTATCATTATTGAACGCAAGCCTTCGGTGAACAAAAATTATGAAAGAGCTCATTAGAATGAGATATTTGGCGACGCATTTTAATTAATTAATTTATTTTGGCGATTAATTGCTAAGATGCAGTTAATATAAAATAACAGCAGACCGAATATATATTTTGGATCGTCTTTTTTAGGAACGATTGAAAATGAAATTTAACACCAAACGATAATTGTAGGCACAAAATTTGATACACATTTTATTTATTTCAGTTATTGCATTTTTGATTTATCTTGCTAACATGCATACAAATGTATACAAACGGTCAATATTTTAATGGATTACTTGAAACTTTAATAAGGAAATATAATTTATATGCTAAAAACTGTATACCAAATTTAATATTTCCCAGTTGGCGCGGTTTCGAGTTATGGCGTTCCTACGCTTGCGAAAGGACAGACAATCAGGCCGTAACCCCTTGCCATATTTGGTCGAAATTTGATATAGATTAACCTAAACCTAACTACATCTTTACGATTTGCAATTATTATATTCATACAAATTATTATGTGCACAAATGCAAGACGCACGCACGCACACATCACACATACACGCATATGCACGCACGCAGGCACATGCACATACACTGAAATTACTGACCCTGAAATCATTGAGATGGTTGGCCAACTAGAATTTAATTTCGTCAGCAGTTTGAACTTCCAAATAATATTTTCCAAACTTCTTTTTGAACTCGTATTTAATGAAGCTATTTTTGGTAAAGTGATTGAAATTTACTGATTTCAAAAGTCTGGAAAGACAAGAGGAGGAAAATTTTATTTTATGCATCGATCTTAAGATACAGAAATGCTGTTTTATTACTCAATTCTTGATGTCGCAAACATGTCACGGATTACGTAATGTATTTGTAAAATTTTAAGTAATTTCAAAATATTGATTAAATTTTGGGATTAGACATTTAGAAAGATCCAACTCAGTTTTCTTGATAATATTACTTAAAAGGCAAAATGAGTCGCAAAAATGTCAGATTTAGTAAGAAAAATATATTATATAAAATCTTAAAATAAAAATATTTTTGAGTGGCATACTCTAATTAGTGTAATAAAATGTAAAATATATTCTTTATTAAAAATATAGAACTCATAGCAAACATTTTAAAAGATTTATAACATGAAGATGTTGCAATAAATATTCTAGTTAGATAAGAAATTTATTGACATAAATAATTTGTTTTAACTTTTAAGGAAAATGATTTTAATATTTTTTTAGGAATTTTCTTTTCAATGACAATCATTGTGATTCATTTCCTTCACGGGGTTATTTTCGTAATATTTTTTAAAATTATTTTTATTTATTTTTCCGATTTCTAAAAAAAAAAAAAATATTTTTTGGGGATTTTTTAGGTTATTAATAAAAGCTTTTGTTTAATTTTTTTATTTTAATTATTTTCTTTTTCATAATTTATTTTTTACTTTCTAGTATACGAAACCATATAACGAGAAATTAATGTAATTGCCCAAAAAAGGGAACTCGAAATTTTGACGTTTCGGGTCTCCCTGAATCCATAAACATACTCTTGGAATTATGTCAGTCTATCTGACATCTATCTGTCCGTCTCTTTGTTTACAACGAAATTTGAGAAAAGTAGATGGATTAGATTGGTGAATGAACTTAACATCAAATGCATAGATTTTTATGAAATTTTGAATAAATTCATCCAATGGAAGTCAATCAATGGCTACTAGAGTGGAACTGAGTTCAATAGCTACAAAATATAAATAGATGGAAAAATTAGATTTCTTTTACTCAGATTTAGTATCTAAATTGTAGATTTTGATGAACCTTTGAATGAAAATCTTCGTCTGTCGGTAGTTTTGCATGTACGTAACTGCCGTATCTTAAAGTAGTAAGTAATTGAAATTTAATTGAAATTAAAGTAGTAAGTTACTGAAATTAAAGTAGTAAGTAATTGAAATTTAATTGAAATTAAAGTAGTAAGTAATTGAAATTAAAGTAGTAAGTAATTGAAATTAAAGTAGAAAGTAATTGAAATTAAAGTAGTAAGTAATTGAAATTAAAGTAGAAAGTAATTGAAATTAAAGTAGAAAGTAATTGAAATTAAAGTAGAAAGTAATTGAAATTAAAGTAGTAAGTAATTGAAATTAAAGTAGTAAGTAATTGAAATTTAGTATGTAAAAATATGATAAATTAGTTTTATGTCAACTCTTGATTTCAATCGATTAGGTAAAAGGCGGTCAAAATATATATTCCATCTTTGGGTGTAATAACCGCATGCAGTGGATAAATCGACAAAGATGTCATAACAGATTCTGTAAAAGTGCTAGATTCAAGCCAAAGATTTATATTTCGTAATTATTATTTGCCATTGTCATGCAAAATACTAGAATCTTGACAAAATGCACAACGAGAAGAAAGGAGTTTGCATTTTAATGCGAGAAAAGTTTGGGAAGACCATTACTTCTGGTAATTCCTTAATATATTTCATAATGCAGTATTTTAATCACTATAGAACCATGGGACCGATTTTTCTCTGTTTCAAAACAAAATAGGGACTCTGATATGGAATTAAAATTATCAGATTAATACATGATAAAGTCTTTTAAATATCATATTACACTTAAATATACACTTGTATAGAATTTCAACTTTATACTTATTCATTGTGTGAGTGAAAAAGTCATTTTAATATTTCAATTCCATACCACCAAAAAAGTCAAGCGAAGTAAAAGTGTATAATAATAGGTATATTAAAATAAGGTGTTTTAAGCTGTTTTATATAAAATTACGGTGGCAATCTATATATTTAAAATTATTAGTGAATTAAAAATAAAGTAAAGAAACCCCTAGAGGTTCATAACGTAATCAGTGGTCCAATTTCACCACTTTTCATTTCATATAAAACTTCATTATTCTTAAAATATTTCATGTTTGCTTGTCTAGTACTTCAATCCTTTTCTCAGAGAAATTTCAAAAATTCTACCTTTCTAAAACCTTTTGTGGGGAAAAAAATCTATGACAGTGTAAATGTTAGTGCAATGGTCGTCTAATAATGCTGTTCATTTTCTATAAATATCACAAAATAAAACTTCATCATCAACAACAGCACTAATATTGCCAATTTTATTTGTTAATTAATTTCAACCCTTTAAAAGCACAGTAAAGCAATGAGAATTTCAATCATGATTTATCGTGCAATTATAATTTTAAATAGTTCTCTCGTTTGTTATGATGATATATAGTTCATTGGGTTAATTAAGTTGGTTTAACAATACTAAATTAATACTAATAATTTTCCAACTATTTACTTTATGATTTTCGTGGGTTAATGTATCTACTTTTACCGAATTATATCATGCTATCATTAATTGATATACTCAGCGTTTCTGGGCAGTAAATTCCTCCATATCTAAGATTCTTAACATGAAAGGATTTAAGATAGATAGAGTTACGTAGTCCTTAACTATTTTAGTATTTTATATGAAAGAACATAAAAACTACTTTTGTGCAAAGTAATAAAATAGTTTTCAACTCCTTTTGAATTTATTCCTTTGAAATCTAAACCGAAAAAAAAAGTATTGTTCAAAAGACATATTAAAACAAAGAGAAATTTAAAAATAGGGGTGTAGTAGTGCAAAATGTGAAAAGGGTAAAATTCTTCTAAATTTAAAATCTTGTCGTCTTCTATCATCTGCTTTAGATTAAAATGAAAATATCAATTGGAAAGACAGTTTACCAAAATCATTGATATCTAATTTTTTCCATAAAGATAGGTAATATCATTTCTAAATGCAAATTTTATTAACAAATCCTGAAATATGAGAAAGATTAAGCCTAGATCCAATCGATTGACTTAAACTAGCTGTTAAACATGTTTATAACACTTCATTAATGGCAAAAAAAAAGAAACTTCAAAACATACTCCAATATTTTCCAAATTTTTAACTTATCTTATCTACACCAAAAGGCAACTTTCCTAACAACTTTCCTTTCCTGACGATTACAAATTAAAAAACAAAAATTGATTATTTCGTTTCTCTCTCATGTACATGCTTCCTTTCAGCCAAAAGACTGTATAAAATTTAGACATCATAAATGTATGTTCTCTTTCAGCTAAAAGGTTTTTGTATTAATTGAAGCTAATTACATCCGTTTCAATTTATAATTTAAATTTTACGAGAAATTTATTATTCAAATTTTAAGAGATACATAGTATATTGAACAGAACGACGTAAGACTTCCATAATATCAAATTATATGATTATCAAAATATGAAATTTATATATTTTTCTGAAGATGGAATTTAGAGACCACGTTACAGTTAATTGAGAGTTTAAGTGATAATTAAATCCAGGTAACCTAGCTGGTCTCCAAAGGCTGTTAACATCTTATAGAGTAATTCAGATCCTTAAACATTCTATAGCACTAGTGGACCAAATAAAAATTACATTTATTAATTCCTTGTCGTATATAGCCTTAAAAAGTTGAAACAAAAGCTGCGATACTTTTTTTGTTTTGTTTTTCTGCGATATATTCTGTGTTTTCTAATACTGGCAAGAAGAATATCAGTTCTTTCTTTCTTAAACACATCGCAATACCACTGTGGCAGGATACATGATTGGTAATATTAAGCAAAAGTGATGTGACGCTTTGTTGCTATGGCAATAAGATAAGTGTCAACCAAATATGTGCGTAGACGGATGCAAGTGACAAGTTTCGTATCGCAATTATTATTAGTTTACGTTTCTATCAAACAGCTGTTATATAAGCCAGATTCCTGTTCTGATGCTGTTATGACAAAGGAGCAGAATTAAAAAAATTTTTGATCTTTAAATTTCTATAACATTAGGTTAATCTATCAGATATGACGTATACATGGTGTTCTATTGTACTTATTAAAATATATGGCGTCGATGCCACTTTTAAGAATTCGATGCTTACCTTACTGTCTAAGGACATTTTTTTGAATGATAGTACATCGTTTTCTAGTGTGCTTAGATATTGTAGTTTATCGTACAGCAACATAGATCAAGGTAAATTACGAGTTGGTGTTTTTTTAAAAAAGAATTCTTTACTTTTGTTACCTTTTCGAACAAATCTAGTAAAAGGATGAAGTAGTACGTTTTTTTGCACAAACTCGAATTTTTTATTTCATTATGAACCAACACATAATAAAGCAATATATTTTTAAAGACTTTTTTTATAGATATGACTACTCAATTTGAATTTTTTATACGCCAATCTGTCCATAGGTCATAGGGTGAAAAGTAGAAAACGTTGGATAAGGGATAACGAAAGTTTTGGTTATCCGTTACCAAATTATGACCTGTGCATCGCTTCTTCTATACGAAAACGCGATACACAGTTAACAAAACAGAAATTATACATACAAAAAGGCATTTACAGTAAGCAGCAGCATACAGTAACAAATAAGTAATAAACAACTGCAACAGAACAAGGTGTTCAGAAATTTCTCTAAAAAAATCAATACTCCAAACAGAGATTTTCCTCGATTTCTCACATTTCTTGACTCGACTCACAGTTGATTGATTAATACAGTCTTTTGGGTTTTATAGTTTTCGAGAAATTCAGGCATCCAATGTTCCAGAACAAATGGTAGACTGGCCATTTTCAATCGGTCGTAAAAAAGACGATCCAAAATATATATTTGGTCTTCTGTTATTGTATATTAATTGTATCTTAGCAATTAATCGCCAAAATAAATAAATTAATTAAAATGCGTCGCCAAATATCTCATTCTAATGAGCTCTTTCATAATTTTTGTTCACCAAAGGCTTGCGTTCAATAATGATAAAGTACCGGTTTTCATTACTTTACTACAAACCACACACCTCTCATGTGCGGAACTCTGAAAATAAAAGAAGAAGTCCTAATAGAGCCTATCACCACAATTCTAGAATATTTTGGCCTATCCTTTTTCTCGCCAAATTCATCGTAAAGGCTTTTCATGTCATTCAAAATTCATGTCAAGTTTTCGCCAATGTCAATGATTTGTCATGTCTTCATCATCCATTAGAAATATCTGTAGCATTATATTTCGGGCCAGAAAAATTACTAGAGTATAGAAGCAATTTTAATGATTCCTCATTATACACTTTTCATAAAATATCGCTGATCCCATATATACATAATAATAATAAATATATCATAAATACTGGTTCAAAATCTTCTGGCATTTTTGTTTTAAGCAGAAACAGAGATGAAAACTCATACCTCTAGACCAGTTAATAGGGTCCTCAACAATCCTCTATTTTTAAGAGGCATCGCAATAAAAGCTTCATTACAACCCCTAGTTTCACAAGTGCTTCAGAACTTGACGACCACTGATTTTGAATTTGTGGTCCTCAATTCAAAAGATTGATTCTATCCACAATCCATTTCCTAAATAGAACTGGTTAATTCCGCTTAATAATACAAAGGGTGTTCAAATGAAAAGGTACGAAACGATACTGTGTGTATAAATGTAGACTTTATTCAAAGTATACACCATAGGCTGAGCCCAACGATCCCATTGATTAACGAGCCGAAGGATTCCTTTTTCCCAGATTTCCTGTCGCCGTGTCAAGACCCAGTCTTTCACAGCTTCTTTAAGTTCGTTTTACGAGTTGAAACGCTTCCATTTCAGATGTTTCTTCAGGGGACCAAACACATGAAAATCGCAGAGCGATATGTTTGGGCAGTAGGACGGATGGTCGATCTGCTCCCACTTGAACTTGGCCAGTTCAGCTATTTGACCCTGGAGAGGTATGGACCGAAGTTCTTCATAAGAGCCTCTGCTCTCTCCTGCACATGCAGGTGCCTGCGCATGCTCCGATCTACGACGAAGACTCCAATCCTATCCCTAGATGTCTCGCTACGTTCTCCCCCATAGCGGCATAGGCAAATATATTAACGATTTTGTTGTTACGACGTTTCGTACCTTTTCATTTGAACACCCCTTGTCCGTAATACGTAGAATTAGTTTTCAAAATAAAATAGACCTTCCAGTGGTAGATTGCAGAATTTTAAAGAGTGTTGGAGTCCAATTCACGCAAAATTCTCTTTTTCTGATTGTGGTTTAAAATTATTTTTTTTTAAATTCACAAACAACTTACTGCAGCTGCAAAACTAATATAATAATGAGATAGAATATGACATTTGACATGACATAATGCGAATGAAATTTAATTGGTCATTTTTTCTCTCTCGTGATCTAAGATGGACGGTCGTTTTATCTGAGAACAACAATTTCCAGAATCGAAAAAACATATTATAGAGAACAAATATTTCCTTCTAAATATGAAATAAAGAGTAGATGGCGAAACAAAATCTTCAACAGTCAATTTCATTTAAGGAGCATATTGGCTGCATCGTCTTTTTTACAGTGAGTGAACCAGTTAAAGTATTAAAAGTTTGATATAAGTAATATAACAGTGGAAACGAGGAAGCCTTTTAATTGAATACAATATTGTTGATTACACATGGCACTGAATTAGTGTATAATTTATTTATTCAGAAATGTAGAGAGACTACTGATGTTCACGAAAGCAACAAGTGGCCTTGAGGGTGTTATACCATAAGAACTGGAAACGACTTTCTTTTATACAATGGAAAGTTCTGTGGGAAAAATATTGTGCAATCCCACGTAATCCATTATTCAGAAAGGAAAGAGGGGAGAGTAAATCTGTAGGATTAGCTTAATTCAATCTGGAGTGCTGCTCCAAGATGAGAGGATCAATGTCAAACAGATATGTGAGTTGGTAATGTAATTGACAAATTCCATAACACATTTTCTTAAATCTCTTTCAGATATGAGCTCAGACTGTCTCATTTAAGTTTCGAAATTCTGATCGAAAATGCGGATTCTTCTTGTTTCTGTTGTCTGAAATTAATTTATAATCCGAGGATCATTGCAAAATGTCATCCACAGAGCAAAGGTTTGTACATTAGGATTTTTATTTGGTTGAAATCCCCGAGTTGGCGTTCCTTCATATCGCCAAACGATGACAAGCCACCAATAGTTCAGTCGAATTATACTTTGATATTGGAAAAATACATAAAGCAATTTTATTGGTTTAAACTATTGAGTTGGCAATTAAAAATAGATCTTAAAATTTGCACTCGGATATGTTATCGTATGAGAGTGGTAGGTGATGGATAGGGACTGAAGTTTAAACCTTCTTCGCATTCGCATAAACAGCAATTAGTTTGAGTGGAAAATATTAAATTGAAAAAAAAGTAGACATTACAAATTCTTATAAAATGAACTGTAAATGTTATGATAGCTTCATGAGTCCGGGAGGAAATTTAAGTAACAAAATATATTTCGAAAAATATGTTCCATTTTTTTTTTAAACTTAAAGTGAAATATAAGTATTTTATATAAGAAAGTACTTAGTAAAATAGTGAAATCAGTATCTGCATTAATTTTTGAAAAATTCGATTTTGAGAAGAAAAAAAGGAGGAGTCCAGGAAAAATGCATATAAGTACTTTTCTATTAGTCAGAAGTCCGCGGTGGCCTGGTGGTAAGGCCATGGCTTCGGAAACTGAAGTATTTCTGGTTCGAGACCCGATTCCATCGAAGAACCGCCGTGTAAGCGGATATGGTGCACGGTAAATGCGTTGGGCCAAACGTTCTCCCGCTGATGTGGTGTGGATGTTTGGAGAGGGGGGGGGGAGGTGCCAGCTCAGGTGTCGTTCTCGTCATCTAACCGCTGTTCAAAACTATGAGGTCCGTCCCAAAATAGCCCTAATGTTGCTTTAAAAACGTGTCGTTAATATAAATGAGCTAACCGAATAGTCGGAATTCACGAATTGAAAAAAAAAATCATACTTCTTTAATTCTACGATTTCAAATTGTATCACAATGTAGATTTCCAAACTTTTGCGAAAATAAAACACTAAAAACAAGTCTCACTTTGTGGTTATTATTCTCAAAAAACTTTAAAATATAGTGTTGATGGCCATAATGGTTATTAGAAAATGAATTCAGGCTTTATAATTGATTCAAAATACTAACTTCAGATTTTATTTTGATTTTTTTTTAATTTGAAAATTATGATAATGATTAAAATTGTAGATTTCTAAAAACACTTTTATTGAAATTGGGCATCTTTAGAATAGAATTGTTCTTCGGACAACGAATTCTGACTTACGAAAAGGTGCTGTTTTTCGATGACTATTTTTTCCATTAAAGTCGAAATTTTTGAAGTTGAAGTCGGAAAAAAATAATGCAGATATTGATCTGAAATTTTTACTATCTTAATTTTTTACAGTAATATATAATATATACATATATATAATATTGGGAATATATAATTTGGATACATATTACAGCAATCTATAATATATATTGCTGTAATATGTATCCAAAAATTTCGCTCAAATAATAATAATAATAAATAAAAAAAAAACGAAAAAATGTTTTTTCAAATTTTCTGTTTTTGTAAATTTCTTCATGATTTAATTAAGTTATCAGAATTTTGCAGCTAATTTTATAGTAGATTGTGATACTTGCACAATTACTATTGCACAAATTGTATATAAGTGCACAAATTGTGATACTTATTTTCTCGTATATGAATTAAGCAAAGAGGTAGTATTGTAAAAGACAAGAAATTCGAACTTAGAAAATTAGTGTTTTATTTAAGCTCGAAAAGCTAATGTTTCAATTTAAATTCCTCTCCTTTACTTATCCGATAACATATTCTGGTGAAAGCTTAGATGCTTGTTTTAAATATCCAATTCAACAAGGCAAATAATAAATGCCTAAAAGCAAGATAGTCGTTGAACAAAGCATTGCAATGGAACGCTTACAGACTGAATGATACAATTCAAAAGAATTTCCAATTTTAGCACAGAAATAAAGATTTTTTTTTAAAAAAATTTCCAGTTTCTATAGATTATATTTACTTCATTTACGAAATCTTTCGAACCAATGGCTATAATAACTTCAAGGAATGTGCAAAATGTCATACATTAAGAAATAACTCTATATTTATACCAAAACCTTTTATGTTTTGATAAATCTTTCAAAAACATTTTATATCAAAGTTGGAGTTTTATGCAATATTACATTCTAAACATAAAAAAAAGACTCAAAAAGTGTAATAAAAGAATCAGAGCAGAAATTTTTTAACCTCTTCTGGAAAATACAGTTTTTTGACATACGTACTTTTGCACTTCATTGCACTAAAACGCTCAAAAATCAGATTTTATAAAAGTTGAAAACGTAGACTATGAAGATTTGAAAATAATAGTAAGCAAATACTTTGACTATCATTTAATTCACCGGAAATAATAGTTTTGTTTAATTTATTTAAATATTTTATGTATAATTTGATATTTATAACAAAGTATCTTTAACCATCAAATTGTGATAGGTAATAAAGCGTTATATTTTAGTAGCTTTAAGCCTATTCTTCTTATTGAGTACATTAATATTATTACAAGAATCGAGTTCCATGACATTATAGTGGCATTAAAAATACAACTTTCTTTTCTCATCTAAATTATAAAAATAAATATTAGAACTTTTCTTCCTAAATTTTCAATAATGGAAGAAAATAATTTTATTTTATATGTGATGAAACAATGAAAACAGTTTAAATTCCTTTGCAACAAATGAGTCTTTTCATAAAAATTTGAAATTTTTAAAAAAAATATTGTAAATATATGAACATTTTTATGAAAAATAAATTTGTATAATTTAAAACATATTGTTTTGATTTTAAAAAAATGTAAAAAAATTTATGTTCAATAATATTTTTATAAAATATCGTGTAAATACACAAAAATCGCGCTTAACTTTTTAATTAATAAAGATTCATTTTAATTAATAAAGAATTTCCCCAAAAATCCGTCTATTGAGCATTATTTACTCTCTAAAATATATTTGAAAACAAACACACACATTCGCTAACTTTATCTTCAATAAAAAAGTTTTCTTTTACTAATTTAAATTCTTTTCTTTTAGGAAAATTATCGTGAGAAAATTTCTCTCTTTCCAACTAAATCTTTCTTTATTAAGCATTATCCTCAAATATAAATTAAATTTTTCCTGTCCTTTTCCTAAGAACTAAAAGCTAAATTTATCAAATTCTGATGTCGTGGTCAAAGGCTTCATTGAATCAGCTTTACAGTGTCAATTTTGACTTCAGTTCCTGTTGCCAGTGCTTTTAAATACATTATCTGAACAAAACTTCAGTGTGAACATAAGCATATTACTCTAGACTGAACAGGACATCAAAATCAGTTTCAAACATTGGATTTATATTATTGGGCATTGGGAAAATATTAAATATATTTTTTATATGTATTTTGTCGCTGCTATTCAATTAAAAGTAGATTTGAAAATAAAATAAAGATAAGCGAATGTTTCGGATATAATATTTTGGACCAACGCTTTGATTCTCCTTGAATTTTTTTTTTTAAAATTCCCTTCCGTTTTAAGTTATATGAGTACATTTGGAATGCAGTTTTGAAGAACGCTGTAAATATTTAATATATAAATATACCTATTTTATATAAATATATAAAATAGGTATATTTTTTAATTTTAACACAAACAGATTATAAAGCATATATGAAACCAAATTTATACAAGTTAAATAATTGGAATTGTTTTTGTATTAAAAAGAGATAGGAAACAAAAATCTTCCAGTTCACATATTTATCAAATGACTTATTTAAAATCTTGTAGACAGCTTAAGAAATATATTGCCTAGTTACTGGATTACAAATTAAGCTGTATTTCTAACTGATACCTGAATACTTGGGTTAGAATGATAAATAATATGAAATGTTCAATTTCTTTTCTCATTTTGAAGCATTAAAACTATTATTAAATGTTTCTAAACGTATAAGTGTTTTAGAATATTCTTGCAGAATGCTTTTTTTTAATAAAAAAAGGTATTATAAAATTTTAATAATTATTTATAAATTATTTATTCAAAATATTGCACCTAACTAAGAAATATATTGTCTATTCATAATTTACGGAACTAAAATTGAAACTGCATCCAATTCCTAATAATTAAAGTTTGACTGACAAATAACGATAAATTTTCAAAGTTTTTTTCCGCATTATGAATCATTAAAACAACAATAGAATATTTTCAAATACATACATTGCTTTTTATGTAGTGCAGGAACTGGAAAACGCACAAAGAAATTCTTATATTAAATTTAAACAAAAAAATATTCATTAAATTTTAATTTACGAGTTTTTTTGGCTAGAAAGTTCGATCTAAATTTTAGAATTTGAAAAAGCAGCATTTAAACATTTAATAGCATTAAAACATGTGTTATGTAAATATAAAAATATTTATAATAAATATTTTAAATATTACAGCAATAAATAATACAATAATTATAATAAATATTTTAAATATTACAGCAATAAATAATACAATAATTATAATAAATTTTTTAAATATTGCAATAATACAATAATTATAATAAATATTTTAAACATTACAGCAATAAATAATGCAATAATTATAATAAATATTTTAAATATTACAGCAATAAATAATGCAATAATTATAATAAATATTTTAAATATTGCAATAATACAATAATTATAATAAATATTTTAAATATTGCAATAATACAATAATTATAATAAATATTTTAAATATTACATGAAATTTTTGAATAAAGAATTCTCGAAAGAAAAAACTTAGAAACAGAATTCAAACGTTTTATGATAAAAAAAATCTTTTAGAAATTAAATATATTGAATAAAAAATATTTGATATTTTGGCAAAAAATAAGGATTTTTTTAAGCGCAGTCACCACCTACTTAAAGGGAAGTTCACATTATGATTAATAAATAGGTCGAAATATTCCGATATATGACAGAATATGTTTTCCGTTATGCTTTTGCAGTGAAAAATAATTAATATTTATATTTCAACTTTCCCTTTCTTTATATTTGATAATAATTTGGTTTTCTAATGTATAATTTGATTTTTTTAAAAGCAGATATTTCTCAGGCGCATATGTTTTCTAAGCAAATGAAGAAGAAAAAAGAAAGTATAAAAGGGAAATGTAGAAACATCAGATCCATAGAAAAAAATTTCAGAGAAAAGAAAAAATTAAACATTGTTTAACAGAATGATACTCGGAAACACAAACATATAATTTTTACACTCCGATGACTCACATTTTTGTGATATCAAATGGCAAATATTGACCCAAGATCTTTTTTAAAAATTATTTTTTACTGAGAATTAGAACTAAACATGAAAAGGATCAAACGATTTAAATTCCTGGACGTTTTGAAATTATTTGATACAAATATTAGAAAAAAGGTGTTTAAAAATATGAGAGTTTTCTCCCATAACTTACAGAAATAAAAAAGGTTAAAATAAAATAAAATGTCAAAAAAATCTGAATATATTTAAGCATAGAAAGAGTATAAAATTCAGTATAAAACGAATGAAACTTTTAGAAACAGCAGAAATTATAGGCACACTTGAGGAAGAGGTGCATTTTATAAAGATTTAAATATGACTGAAATTAGACTTGACTTTTAAAATTTTAAAAAGTATTCTTTTTTGTAATGTTTAAGGTGTACGTACACACTTAAAACTTCGAAAATCGTTCAAAATATCGAATTTTTTTTTATTGCTTAATAATGTTCTCTGATTCTTTAGCTTTCAAACGATACCCAGATGTTATCAATATTCGACATATTTCTAGAGTTATAACTATTTTTCTTGAGGTGCTTTCATTAAAAACTCTAGTTACGGAGTTTTTAAAACTCATTTTATGAAGAATATTTTCCCACTATGTTGCTTCATTCAAACAATCATAACTCAACAAGAAATTAACCAAATACAGTTATTTATACATCAAAATAATCTGTATGAAATAGAGGATGTTTTGCGCCTCAATCAAAGTTATATTTATAGAAATAAATTTTTAATAGCTATTTAAAAGTTAAAATGACAGAAAAAATCTCGCTTTTTCTATTCATCGTTGATGAAAAAATTGTTTAAAAAAAACTATACATTTTTATAACTTGTTTGAGGCAGACAACATGAAGACTAATATGAGGCATCATTTCCAACTAGAACTGTGTGTCTGTACAAATTAGAATTTAAGATATCATGTTTCAAAAAAATAGGCTAATTAGCTCATTAAATATTATTTAATTAATTAATAATTAGTTTAATATGGTTTTTCCTCACTGAAATGAGTTTCAACATATATTAATAACCTACTGTAAAAAAACTGGATTTTTAAAGTTAAAATTAAAAAAAAATCTTCAAGTGTGTACGTACACCTTAATAAATGATATCTTTAAACTCGTTTGATAAAATAACAATCCTTATCCTGCGTATCCAATACAACAATCCTATCACAAGTGGAGTAAACGATTTCATGGAATGTGAATCAATTAACGTTTGTTAACATTTATAATCACGTCTAATAAGAAGGTAGAATGTGTGTAATGGGGTTATGTAGGGAAGAGCGCTATTTTTGAACTAATTAAAAATTAAGCAAAATATTGTTTTTGTATCTTCATGACTTCAGAAAATATTACGGTACAAAATAAATTTGATATTATTTGAAAATTCGGAAAATGAAATTTTCTTTGATGCCTTATAAAATTTTCAACGATTTTAATAAATTTAGGAAAATACTTTTAGGCGTATTTTATAAAAATATTTTTTTTTGAATTGAAATTGAAATAATATTCTTCGTGAAATTATTTTCTTGAAGAGATTCAAATAATTTTTATTGTTAGAACAGATTTTAAATTCTGGTTATATTTTCCTTATCCTAGATGTGTGGTTTATTTTTTGCACATCAACTACAAATTTTTAATATTTTTTTGTTCTGTGATGAATACAGATACGTTTTAACTTCAGGAAAATACAATGATGAAAGCTTTTTATAGGTTGTACATTTCTAAACATCATTGCAGTTTTCCGAATTATAATTGGTTTTATAAGAATATACAATTACTCAATAAGTTTGAAATATTTAAGACTAAAAATAACTAAATTAAATTTAAATTCTTAAATTTAGAAACTCTTAAGCTACATTTTTATTGAATAAGCAAGTTTAAATCCTAATACAAGTATTATAATGCATATTTGGTGCTGTAGATACACATACACAAAACGACAGTACCGTAAGATTTCCTTTATTAACTTTATGTATTTAATGACCATATTTCCATTTTGTTGACTAGTTGATCGAAATGTAATAATTTTAGTTTCAAATTAAAAGTGAAATATGTGGTGAAAGGATAGACGAAGCGAACTAGGGAGGTACATAGCACACTAAATATAACAGGTGTAATCATGAAATATACACCCCTTCCTTCCCCTGTGTTAGCATTCGACGCAAATTGAATTACATTAATGACATTAATATGAGAATTATGGCCTACATACTGATCGCTATAACCGGTCTTGGTCATATCTCTATCGCAGGAGGTACGTCCTGTCATCGGAAAACTATTATTATACTGTTAAGGAAGCGAGGACTGTTATACCGAGTCCGGTCGTACTTCATCCCTGTATCTGAAATATGTCTTAGTAAGATATGGAATGGGTGTATTTAGGAATGATTTACTCTTTGTAGACGATATATCATTACCATATGTGGGATGTCCCTTTCCTGGGGAAGAGAACAAGTTAAAATTTCCAAAATAGTACTAGTTTTATGCTCATCAAAACTTGAAATTTAAAATACTTTGATGAGAAGACATTAAGACCAAGCGTGCAATAAACCAGGAAGATCAACTAGTCACCAAACGTGACTACTTAAATATACACCAACCAGTGGGACAGGTATCCTCAAATCTTTCTCGTATATTCTCGTATAAAGGTATAATCCTTTTTCTTAATCCTGCAAACACAAATTGTGGACCTTGGATAAGGCCTCAAATACCTTCAATTCCATTAAAGAATAGTAATTAAGGAAATATTAATCTTTGGCGTAAATTTAGCAGTTTTATTGAATCTATTGCGTGAATTTCGACGATTAATCTCAGAAATGGTGTTTATAGTAGCCAAAAATTGAATTTGTATTTTAGACGCGTTTCTTCAAACCGATTGAAATTAGAATTTTACACAAAATTTCAATTATAGTCATAAAATCCCTTCACACATTTTATGTATTTAAGCACTGTGTTTTTGATTTATAGCTTGGGAAAGTACAGACTGACAGTTGGGGATCTATTTGACACATATGTTAGATATCTGCTCTTTAAATGTTAAATCTGTGTTCCAAACTTTAACTAACTAAATTTCTTCTTTTCGTAGTAACTGTGTGAAGTATTCTGACAGCCAGCCATACTCTGAATGAATTTCTCTCAAAATTTAAAAGAAATCCACAAAGGGGGCATTAAGACCATATACCAAATGTTATCTATATAGCTCAAAGCGTTATTGAATTATCGTGCATACAATTTCAATAGACAGAAGGACGGACATATAAATATCAAGACTTAAAATGTGTTTTTCGAACTGAAAGAAGCCTGAAAAGTTAACAAAGATTCGTCAATTTCTAAAGTTGATTTTTTTTTTACAATTACAATACTTCTTTATACTTCGTATTCGAGAAAATAAAAAGAAATTACTAATAAAATCATTAAATGAAAAAACGTAACGTGTAATTCAGTATGTTATGTAACATGCCTAATGCAATAACTACTTAATGACTGATAGTCAACGATTGTTCTTAAGCAAATTGCTTAATGCAACAACTAGTTAATAACTGTAACCTAACGTTGTGCAATATGTTTAATGAAATAACTAGTTTACTGCTACTCAGCAATTGCTCTAATGCAAAATATTTAGAAATATTTCGGAAAGTCATATCACTAACTCTCCGACCAGCTCGAAGGCACACGGAAAAAAGACAACTGAATAACCAGACCGCTGCAACAACAACATTGGCGGGAACTGTGGTTGAGTCCTAAGAGCCATCACCGGCCACGGTACAACCCTTCCCGAAAGAAGTACGTCTTGTCATCGATGGGAGGAGCCATATCCTTCACCTATTTATGTACCCATCAGGGTTGCGAGATCTAACCACCATACCAGAGGCATCTCATCCTTTTTTCCTTCTTCTCATCCTTTCCCCCCGGGGGGATATCTCGATAATACGTAATCTTAAACATTGCACCGTTATTAACACTTTTTCCTCCTTCAAAATGTGCAATTTTAAAATTTAATCGTCGTGACATATATATATATATATATATATATATATATATATATATATATATTTGGAATTATATTTTTCTGTCTGTCACTCTGACTGTGAATACGATAACTCAAAAACACTTTCAGCTAGAGAGATGAAATTTCGTATGTGATCTTTATTTTAAACCTTTTCAGATTTTGATAAAATTTTGAACGTATTCTATTCTTAAAATCAATGTTTGTCGAAAAGCAAATAAACACGGTAACTATAAAATTTTTTTAAAAAAAGATAGGTAGATAAATTTTTGGTATAAAGTTTTACCATCTAAAGTGCAAGACATTAATGAGTTTTGAACTGAATTTGTTAAAGATGTAGTCGTCTGTCCATCGCGGCATTCACATATATGTAAGGGTTTTAATTCAAAAGTCCACCAGTTTACGTAAATGAAAACTGGTATGTGATATTTTAATTAAGATTATAGTTTTATGTCAAACTTGTTGAAATCCTCAAGCACACAAGAACCATTAACTCCAACATGTACTGTGAGACACTACGAAGGTTACGCAGGTCCATCAAGAACAAAAGACCGGGGCTACTCACGACGGGTGTGGTTCTGCTCCATGATAATGCGCGTCCATACGTCACCAGGGTCACACACGTGGAACTGCCCAAGTTCAAGTGGGAGGAGCCCTACAGCCCGAACATGTCACCCTGCGATTTTCATTGATTTGGTCCCCTGATAAAACATCTGAAAGGAAAGCACTTCAACTCGGACGGCGAACTTAAGGACGCTGTGAAGGACTGGGTCTCGTCACGGCTAGAGTAATTCTCGGAACAAGCAATCTTTCGGCTCGTTAATCAATGGGATCGTTGAGGTCAGGCCTATGGTGTATACTTTTAATAAAGTCTTCATTAATACCCACAGTGTCATTTCATACCTTTTCATTTGAACACCCCTTGTAGCTTTGCTTTCGTGGTCCTCCCCCCCTTATTTAAGATTTACAGATTTAGGCAGGGGTGGGGGGGCGGATGACAGCTTTGTTAAGCAATTTGTGAGAAAGTTTCAAAAAGATTATTCTTGAAGATTTTATGTTACTTGCCTATGAATACCTATATATATATATATGTACATTATATGTATAAGTATGCAACATGTATATTCAGGATATCGATTCTAGCAATAGTATTTATGCGATAGCCCTACGGAAAATGTTCTATTCAAAAAACAATTACACGGAAAATTCGTTATTTTTACAACCCAAATGAACACTAATTCATTAAAAATCAATTTTCTTGTAGAGAATTTACAGAGGAGATGCTGGATTATGAGCCATTTCCGATATCTGAACATTGTTCAAAACTATTAGGGCCATCTGAAAACAGTTTTACATAGCATTTGAAGAGGAATATTAATCAAATTAAATGGACTTTGGAAATCAATTTCATGAATATAGACGTGAGATTTATTAGTTATTTAGAAAATGTTATAAATGAAACAGAGTCATGAGTGGAAAATATTTTCTAAAAAGAATATACATGGTTGCCACTCAGATTGCATCTTTTAATTGCCCCAAAATTAATTCCTAAATTGTAGAAATGTTTGGAATGGCATAAAAATATTTTTATTCGAGTAAATAAGTATAATATTTAATTTTTATGCAGATATCTGGTTACATTACTCACATTTAATGAAATATTCTTGATATAATTTTATTTTAATTAAAAACGGTTTTATTTTTCTGCGTTTAAAACAAGATTGAGGTATGAGAATTCTGATTTTTTTCGTAACTTCTAATTATCTTCATTATTTTAGAATAGTCGGGGTTTTGAGAAACAACCACAATCAACGGATCTTCTTATAGGCAAAACCATTGAAATTATCTAATATCGTCTAAAATCATGGTTACATAGGCTTTATAATTCAATCAGTTTTAGTTACTGAAAAGAGAAATTTCTTTTTTTTAAATAGTTAATGTGCCAAAAAATATTTCAATATTATGACTAATATGACTGTATGTACAGGGTATCCCAAAATTAACGCAAGATTTGAATTTGCCATCATTCCTACAATAAATGGTTGACAACCCAATTGAAAAAAAAAACCATTTGACAGCGGATAGTTTAGGGTTAGTAAAAATGGAGTGTTACACGATAGAACAGTATATTTTCATTGTTGAACAAGACTTCAAAAATAATAAAAATCTGCCAGCCACAGATTTTTGAGAAATTTGAGAATCGGCCTCCTAGATTGTGTGAATTTACTCCATTGGACTTCTTTTTATGCGATTACTTGGCGTCAAAAGTTTTTGCCAACAAGCACGTGAGCATCGAAGGAGAAAATTCAACGCTGTATCAATGAAATTCAGCCACGTTTATGCAAAATAATCATGGAAAAGCCGTGGACGCCATTTACCCTATGTGTTATTTCATATATAATCCTATCCTGTGTACTTTACGATTTAATAAAAATATAACAATTTAAAGGGGAAAAAATGTTTTCTTTTATTTAATTCAAATCTCGTGTTAACACGTTGTTCTACCGCGTAACACTCCATTTTTTATTAACCCTAAACTATCAGCTTTCAAATAGTTTTTTTAATAGGTTTGCCAACACTTTACTGTACGAACAGGGGCAATTTCTAATCTTGCGTTAATTCTGGGACACCCTTTATAAAGGTATGTATAAAATAATTATATATAAAAACTTAAGTAGCTTTCTCAGCAGGACATTTATTGCCTTAAATGACATAAATAATTCTTAGTACCGTTTAAAATAATTCTCCAAATATAAATTTATCTCTAATCTTTTAGAAATTAATTATAAGATCATTATTTGAATGGAAATCCTGTATATTTTCAAGACACCTAATGAACTAAAAATCCTATTTCATAAATAATATTCACAAGTTTCATATTATACAATTGATTACGAATAAATATCAAATCTCATTAAAAATTTTAAACATAGGTACAAAAGAGAATCATTTTGTCAAAGTGATAATGCATAGACAGAATCTGCAGCAGTAGAGAATACTTCGATTACAGACCGTTCTATTACCCTGAGAATGGGCCAACAAAATCAAATTCCCCCCATATATCACCTGGGAGCCTGAAAATGCTTTCCTCCCAAATGTCCTCTAAATTCATTCTTCTGGGGTCCTAAGAGCCTATTAGGTGTCAAAGACATAATAAACAGCTGTTTTATGGGCTCGTATTTCAAAGCTGTCTTTCATTTCTCTTGATCGCTTTCGACAGTTCTCTTCTAAGATTTCATTCAACTTTGATAATGGAGGCAATGTTAGATTAAAAAAAATCGAGCTTTCTTAATTAGTTTTTGATTAAATTGTCAACATAAATTAAATGAAAACAGAACATGTTTTGATAAAATTATAAATTTAATGTATTTTCTTACCTAATCTTTCTTGGCGTTGTTCGGGATTAAAATGCAGTCATGTTTATTATTTTTAACATAAAAAATATTTCTGTGTAAAATATTATAATAAGCAATAATATTTTATCGTCTGCATTGTTTTTAAAATAAATGAGAATGTCATTTGAACCAGACGATTATTAAAATCTTATGATAGCGAATTTTTCTCCGTAAATTATAAGTATTTGTTATATAAAATCTCAATTATGTTTAATTTATTATTTATAAGAAGATACAGGCAAAAGTGACAGATGAATTCGATCGATATTTTTAATCCATTTCAAAATTCTTTTAAAACCGATAAAAAATAAATAGTATAGTGCCAGAAATAGGAAGAAAAATAAAATCAAACAGAATGTAGAATAAAAAATGAATGGAAGTTAAAGTAAAAAAAAAGTAAACAGAAGAGTAAGAAGAAAAATAAAGATAGATTAGTTTTTATCAAGTAATGGAATATCTATAAATTTTTTTCTTTCAAAATCGTCTGTGCCTAAAGAATTGTTTACATTTAGTTTCGAAAGAATTAATTAAAAAATTTAAAAGATGAATAGAAATGAAATGATTAAAATTGAAAATATAAATATTTGAATCTTAAAAAAGTATGAAGGTATGCCTCCAAAATTAAAGGAGCCGAGTTCCGGAATTTCCGGGAAACCGAGAAATTCCGATAATTGCTAATTAATTGAATTCTTAATCAACCATGAATTCTTAATTTTCTTTTAACGGTGGAATGTTGACAATATTTTTTTTTCCTTCATAAGTTTGCAAATTCTGGTTGAATTTGACTTACTTGTTTAGGAGATTTGCAACTTACATACATAGCCGCGACGATTTATAGATATATTTAAATGCAGTATTTCCACTGAAATATATATTGTTTCCAATCCTTTTGAAGGCCATCTTTAATTGCAAAGATATCAGGATATTTTCGAAATTGGGGCAGCTTTAAGGGGAAAAAAAGACATTAAACTTATTTAATAAAATTAATTTTTCTTACTTTATTTTATAAATTAATAAACGAATTAAAAGATTTTTTTTATATCTTGAAATACGAGTTTGAAATATTTAGTAAGCAGTTTCATCAAAAATTTTCAGGATTGTTTGCGTATATTTTATTTTTAGCTTTTGGTGTTGCCACATCACTGTACAAAAATAATAGAGATAATAAATTGATAATTAATTTGGATTTTAAATCCACATTATGACGTCAAAGATTTCATTGATATTCTTTTTTACGCATAAATTATTAAATGATAGCAGTTTTGATTAGAGTACAAATTAATTTGCAAAGATTATTTAAATTCGTTTAGTTCAGTTATATTAACGTCCCGTTTTAAAGCAACACTACGGCTAATTTTGGGATGGACCTAGTAATTTTGAATTCAGACGACAAGAATGACACCAGAGCTGGCACTCTTTCTCCAAACTTCCACACCACACCAGAGGGAGGACATTTGGCCCAACGAATTTAACACACACCAGATCCGCTTACACGACGGTTCTTCTGTGAATCGGGTCTCAAAACTGAAACCTTCTAGTTCCGAAGCCGAGACCTTACCATCAGGTCACCGCGGCCCAAAGTGTATTTAAAATCTTATGGATTTGATGATAAGTAATACTACCTTAGAAAGGGAATCATATATATTTTGAAATTGTCACAAGATATCCTTTCAGAAATCGTAGTACTCAAATAATTCTCCAAATCAAAGATGCGTTTGAAATATATAGGTTATATAAGCACCAGGAATACAAAATTCTATGAACAGTTTTATATGTCTAGATGAGTCCAAATCACATAGCAATGCTGGGTCGGAAATGCTTGCCGAATACAATAGATAACGATGCACATGCAAATCAGTCCCAAGAGTTTTCTAAGCGATTCTTCATTCTGAACATTCTACAGTAAAACTCAAGGTTCGAATGCGAAGTAATTCCATAACCAATTACCTCACAATTACTTACCTGAATAAAGAGTGATCCTAACCAATGACGGAACTATGACGTAACAACTGACGTCAGCAGATCCAAAATTTATATCCAATATCCATAGTTTATGAGAAAAAAAAAGTATAATACTTTTTCATTTATGCGTATCGGTATTTCGCCCAGGTCATCATAAAGAATTCATTATATTTTTAATTGAAGGACAATCATTTGACATTCATTTGTTTGTTCTCAATTTTTTGGGGGTTGAGAAAAATATGTAGAGTGCACCTCTTCGTGTAGGATTTGTGATGTAATTTCTTTCAAAATGTAAGTTCATTTTCATTGAAGGTATTTATCACAACATCGAAGTGAACTATGCATTTTGTATCTGTTGATAAATCTAACGTCATTGGTTAATGGTCACGTTATGTTAAGTAAAGACAACTGCGACATAATTGGCTTTGTTCATTGAATACTGCTATGGGATGTTAAAATGAATATTCTCTTAGAAAACTTGTTGAAACTGAGCGCGCTACGCCATCTACTGTGTTTGGCAAGAATTTACGATCAAGCTTTGATATGTGATTCCATATTGACTAGGACACTGAACTTTTTCTAGAAATATCAGGATTTTTCTAGAAGTTTATAGTCTTGGTACTGAGACTCCCTGTTTAATGTAAGTGATAAGATTAGAAGGAAAGAATTTATTTAGTGTTTTAAAAATGTTTAGAAATATTGATTCAATCAAAAAAATTAACATTTTTTTTAATTATGTCAGATGTAAAAGTAGCACAAAATAATGAATATAAATAATCATAAATATATTTAGTAAATACAATAATAAATATAAGTTGTAACAATAAGTATCTAAAATAATAAAAAAAATATGGGTAGACCATTTTACACAAATCAATGGGAGAAATAAATGGTGATGGAAAATCAAATTGAAAATCCAAAAAGAGTATTCGAATTTTAAAGTTTGTGTATTCAACAACAGTAAAAGGAATTATATTCACGAGTTATAAGAAAGTAAGAACTGTATTAATCTTATTTAATATACGAAGAGAATCAAAAGCCCTTATGTAAAATTTATTGCTAATCAATTATAAATATGTCTTATTTTTTATAGGAAAAAGAAGATCAGGTTTATTCATTTAAGATTACACGCCTTCCTGCTGTGCATCTTTGATAGACAATTTTCTTCGGAAAGAAGATATCTAGTATGGGAAATGGCCCTCTAAATCTCTTGATTTAATTATAGGATATGATGTAATTAATTTGTAGTTTTTTTAGTACCATTTAATTTCTGTTCTAGACTTTAAAATCTCTCTGTGTGAATTTTGATTTATGAAATACAGAATATTTTTAGCATATAGCTCATCAGGTGATCATTCTAAGTACACAAATCTCTTACAATACATTACAGGTCTTAACAAAATTTAGCAACACAATTCTTAATTACTTTTTACTGAAGTCAGATTTAGAAAACCAAATTTGAAAATATTACTACAGTTCATCACAGGTCTCAGTAAAATTTAACAACACAATTCTTAATTACAATTACACATAACTGAAGTCGCAATTAGAAAACTGAATTTGAAAACCCTTACTACAGTTCATCACAGGTCTTAATAAAATTTAGCAACACAATTCTTAATTACTTTTTACTGAAGTCAGATTTAGAAAACCAAATTTGAAAATATTACTACAGTTCATCACAGGTCTCAGTAAAATTTAACAACACAATTCTTAATTACAATTACACATAACTGAAGTCGCAATTAGAAAACTGAATTTGAAAACCCTTACTACAGTTCATCACAGGTCTTAATAAAATTTAGCAACACAATTCTTAATTACTTTTTACTGAAGTCAGATTTAGAAAACCAAATTTAAAAATATTACTGCAGTTCATCACAGATCATATTAAAATTTAACAACACAATTCTTAATTACACATAACTGAAGTCGCAATTAGAAAACTGAATTTGAAAACCCTTACTACAGTTCATCACAGGTCTTAATAAAATTTAGCAACACAATTCTTAATTACTTTTTGTTGAAGTCAGATTTAGAAAACCAAATTTAAAAATATTACTGCAGTTCATCACAGATCATATTAAAATTTAACAACACAATTCTTAATTACACATAACTGAAGTCGCAATTAGAAAACTGAATTTGAAAACCCTTACTACAGTTCCTTACAGGTCTTAATAAAATTTAGCAACACAATTCTTAATTACTTTTTACTGAAGTCAGATTTAGAAAACCAAATTTGAAAATATTACTACAGTTCATCACAGGTCTCAGTAAAATTTAACAACACAATTCTTAATTACAATTACACATAACTGAAGTCGCAATTAGAAAACTGAATTTGAAAACCCTTACTACAGTTCATCACAGGTCTTAATAAAATTTAGCAACACAATTCTTAATTACTTTTTACTGAAGTCAGATTTAGAAAACCAAATTTGAAAATATTACTACAGTTCATCACAGGTCTCAGTAAAATTTAACAACACAATTCTTAATTACAATTACACATAACTGAAGTCGCAATTAGAAAACTGAATTTGAAAACCCTTACTACAGTTCATCACAGGTCTTAATAAAATTTAGCAACACAATTCTTAATTACTTTTTACTGAAGTCAGATTTAGAAAACCAAATTTAAAAATATTACTGCAGTTCATCACAGATCATATTAAAATTTAACAACACAATTCTTAATTACACATAACTGAAGTCGCAATTAGAAAACTGAATTTGAAAACCCTTACTACAGTTCATCACAGGTCTTAATAAAATTTAGCAACACAATTCTTAATTACTTTTTGTTGAAGTCAGATTTAGAAAACCAAATTTAAAAATATTACTGCAGTTCATCACAGATCATATTAAAATTTAACAACACAATTCTTAATTACACATAACTGAAGTCGCAATTAGAAAACTGAATTTGAAAACCCTTACTACAGTTCATCACAGGTCTTAATAAAATTTAGCAACACAATTCTTAATTACTTTTTACTGAAGTCAGATTTAGAAAACCAAATTTAAAAATATTACTGCAGTTCATCACAGATCATATTAAAATTTAACAACACAATTCTTAATTACACATAACTGAAGTCGCAATTAGAAAACTGAATTTGAAAACCCTTACTACAGTTCCTTACAGGTCTTAATAAAATTTAGCAACACAATTCTTAATTACTTTTTACTGAAGTCGGAATTAGAAAACTAAATTTGCAACTAAAAGTCAGTATATATATCCTTTTCATGATATGATTCTTCTATAATTAAATAATAAATAAAAACAAATATAAAATATTTTCCTCGCTTTAGATATTTAAATTAAATATTTCAAGTAAAATATTATTATTTTTAATTTTTGGACAATTAATATCATGAAAAATATTTTTAATTTAATTTCTTGTACCAGAAAAACGTTCTTTTCATTACCTAGCTCTTTATTCCGTACGAATATATTCTTTTAAGTATATTTGGTACCGTTTGCTATTTTAAACATGCATTGTCCGAAAAAGTAAAGCTTCTTTATACAAAACTCCAGCAGAACTGACGTTAAAGAGAATAGATTTAAAATTCCCAGTTTTTTTTTCTTTAAGTTGAAAAATGCTCTCAATTCTTTAGGACTGAAAGAAAATCCAGAAGCATTCCAGATAAAATGCAAATAAATGTCTACGAATCGTAACTCAAATTCTTCTTCATTTTTTGTTTCTTCTTCGCTGGCTACATTGAGTCTGAGATCTCTCTTTCAAAGTTTAGAAAAAAACTAACTTAAATAGAAACTAGACATTAGAATTTTATATAGCGGAAAAGGGCATCTTCTTGCGTGTCGTTTAAATAGATTTTTAGTGCAGAAAAAACTTATTAAACAGCTTCAGTAGATTTCTGTTTTAAAGGAATAGTTTTGGATGAATATTATTTTGTTTTATTCTTGAATCTTGCACATTGGTATTATTTCTACTTTTGTATTTTGGCTGGCATTGCTTATTCGAAGCATGTATTTTTGGAAACCTGTATGTCGACAAATCATGTAAGCATGTCTAGTTAAACCAAAGTTCTTACGGTGTTGAAGATTTTTACATTTAACACCACTGTGCCGATAAATTTGAATTTGACGCTTTGGCAGAAATGTGAATGATAAAAATTTTTAATGTTACTTCAGATTCAGTATTGAATTTTTATACTTTAAATTCATAGAATCATGAAATGAAGATTTCGATAGAAATAATAAGGTTCCTAGCTTGTTGTAAGTAAAATTTTTATTTATAAGAAATCGACTGGTCTTATATTTGAAATTTACATTTTGAATATATTTATTTTATGTTTATCATGCACTTTATAGTATGATGTAAAAAGTGACTTCAAAAAAGTAATTTAAGAAATTAAAGAAGTTTCGAGATATTTTCGATTTGAAAGAAAATGAGAAAAATATTTTATTTCTTTGTTCCGTATTATCTGCTATCACAAATACAGGGTTAGCAAGAAATAAATTACCCCTTTCAGAGGGTTCTAAAATGCGTTCTATTTTTCACAAATAAGATACAATTTGAACTACAGATTATTCAGATGACGCGCTTTACATTTATGAATTAAAACATTTAGTACAAAAATTCACCAACAGATGGCGCAGTAACACAAATGGCATTTATATGCATATATTAAAAATGTGAAACATAATTTGCATTGCAGCGTATGTCTATTACCACTTTTCTTTGGATATAAAGAAGGCGTATTCTGCATGAACATTAGTTTTTTTCTCTGTTCGTCATGCCTACGTTGCAAGAAAAAGCACTACTGGTGAAATTGTTCTACATGAACCAACAAAACTCCGTTGCAGCTGAATTTCGTCGTATGAAGCAGATACGACGAGGTCCAATGTCTCCAGGTGCCCTACGCAAAATGATGCAGAAATTTGAAAAAACTCGGAAATTTGGCATTCTTCCAGGTAAAGGACGGAAAAAAAAATCCCATCTTCCAGCGTCTAAAATTTTGGTGACCGAGCTCGTTGAAGCCAGCAATCAGTCGCCGCATAGTAGTGGGAGTTTGCCAGTTGTTTCCCGTGTTCTCGATATGCCGTTTTCAACTGTAGGAAAAAATCGTACAGCAGATTTTGCATTTTTATCCATACAACATCAAATCTGAGCACCTGTCGTAGGACGGGGACTTAGAGGTCTGTAACACTTTTGCATGTCAGTTCCTTGCTCGAATGGTGATTGACACAATTTGGTTATGGAACATTCTGTGGAGTGATGAGGCCCAATTTTGCCTTAATGGCAAAATTAACGCTCACAGTCGAATTCGGGCAGAGGAAAACCCTCACGTTATCCAGGAACAACTCTTGCATTCTGAAAGAGTGACAGTATGGAGTGGATTAATAGCTCTTTATCATTGGACCATATTTATTTGAGGAGATAACCTCAAATGGAATCTAAACTTCTGTCGCAGGACAACGCAACCATCTTCTTTTTTTTTTTGAAACCAAGTAGTGGACATATATTCAATAGATATTTTAGGGCTCTATGGTGTTTTTTCATTCAAGTTCAGAATATTTTTGGAACAGGGAAGTTATTGGCACTTTCATGATTCAAACATAGGTAACTTCAAAAGCGAATGTTGAGGACATATCTAAAGCAGTGATATTAAAAATCAGTAATGAATACCATACGCAATTCCAGTCAAGAGTAAATCGTTTAATGACAATCGAATGTTGAAATGCACATTGAGAACAATAAATGTAACATGACAACTCAAGTAGCTACTTATCGCATGAAAAAGAAGTTAGAACAAATTATTATATATAGAAAAATCCATGGGGAAGAGCATTTCCAAAGCAACTTCTGGCTAATGGGAAGCAATTGTCATCTCAAAAGGTACTATGACCATAAATTCTGATCAAGATATCCATGAAAAAAAACAAATATGATCTGATTAATCATCATTCACAATGTTTCCTTCAACAGAACCTGAGGACATTTGGAAAGCATATGATTCAGATTGCTACCATGTAATTGTGAGGCATGTTGGTGGTTTTATTATGATTTGGGCAGTGATATTCTAGTTTTCTACAAATTATTTAATCACTTCGGAAAAGAGAATAAGAAGAATGGTCTATATGGATATTTTAACTGTAGGACTGCGCATTATGCTGCTGATAATTTTCCCATAAGGAATACTGTTTTCTAGGATAAAAACTATTCATATCATAAAGCCGAATCTTTCAAAGCGTAATTTAAAAAAAATATGAAGACGGAACTGTGCAACCTCAATTGACCATTTGAATCCATTGAGCTCAATATTATGAAATTACTAGCCGTCTTTGGCAACAAGCCAGTTCGCCAGTAATAATGCTCGTTAAAATTTTCAATTAAATATTTTATGTAACTTGGTCTCTTAATAACTTTTTCTGCAAAATATTTTTAAATTTCAGATTTTGATAGTTATATAATTCAGTCATACTATTATGTTAGCTTTAAACAGTTCTGCTCATATCTAGAAAATATCATAAAAATTTATCAACAAAATTTCTCTGATCCATCGTAAAATTCAGTTTTTAGTTTTACTTTCAAAATATTTAAATGATCTAAAAAAATTATTTTTTTTATTTCAGTAAATAAATGCACTTTTGAAAAAATTATGAAATTTAAATTTTGCACAATTCTTTTGTCCTAAGGAATCATATTCTGTAAAATACTCTTGACACTTCAACTTTTAAATAAATAAATAAACATTTCTATTTTCTGCGATCAATTCTGACCGATTTGTGAAGTTTTTATACATCCATTTTAGAACAATCAACATTTTCACAATTATTGGCCAATCAATGTCAAGAAACCCTGGAGAAGATTAGCGTATCTTCTTTGAGAGGATTGATGAAGTGGTCTAAAATTGCCAGTTTTTAGAAAAGTGTGAGAATGAAATTTTCATAAATTAGAAGTTTTAGTGATTGATTTAGTTGATTGGAGTTCAACAATCTTTATTAATATTGGTGACTCAAGAATATTTTGTTAAATACGTTTCAAAGGGCAGAGGGCCTATGTAAAAGTTTAAAATTCGTATTTCATCGGAACATTTATTGACTCAAGTTACATAAATTATAATTATTTAGTTCATTTAAACCATTTTGTAAGCAGATATATGTCCCAAATTAGTTGATGGGTACTGATTAAAATGATTATCTTATATATAGATATTAAACCATGTTTGCCTTAATTTAAACTGTTTTATTGAAGTAATGATACAGATGTAAAAAGTCATGGACAACTTTTCCATCATTTACTTTTTTGAAAATATCATATTTTAATTTTTTTTCACTTCATACAGACACGTGCTGAAATTTACATTTTTATATACTTAATTTTCAATAATAGTTGATTTACTTTTTAATTTGAATTTTTGTTAATGTAATGGCAACACATTAATAAAAGCTGATTTTTATCTTAATGACGTGCTGGTAACGATTTATTGTACAAAATATATTGTTGAAATATATAGTTAAAATATTGCTTTAAAAATTCGTTAAAAATCGAAATTTAATTTATAGTTTAAAACATTGTTATCATTAAAAAGATAATCTTTTGAGCTTTAACTTGATGTAAAATTAATTTTTTTTTGCTGTAATATTTTCTGAAGTTATAACGGAAAAACTTCAAAATTTCGCTTCATTTTTAATTAATTAAAATTCTAATTAAAAATTCAAAAAAAAAAATCACTCCGAGTTATACAGTCCCGGCCTCAAAGGCATACACTTACCAAATTTGGTAGTAGGTCAAATGATCTGGCCTGTAGAGCTTCATATAAATATAATTATAGACCAGCCGGTTCGCCTATCTTAATGCGCGTTAGAATTTTCAGTTAAATATTTTGTATTTAAAAGCTTTCTTACCAAAATAATTTTAAGCTACAAATGTTGATAGTTATAATTCACTCCTACTATTAAAAAGACCTTAAACCATAATGTACTATGCATCTCTCTAATTTTCTGTTAGCTTCCGTAAAATTTCAACTTTAAATAAAAGTGAGAATGATTAAACTGCAATAAATATAAAAACATTTTTTATGGAAAAAAAAAGTATTTTTTTAAAATGAAGACTGAAAACAGAATCGATCAGCCTTTAAGTCTTACGGGCACTACAGAATAATTTTCATAATTCATATAAAATCTTAAAATATATTCTACAAAAATTTCCCAGATTCATCATAAAATTCAGTTTTTAGTTTTACTTTCAAAACGATCTAAATGACGTAAATAACAATATATTGTTTTATTTTGTTTTGGTCTATAAATAAATATATTTAAAAATTATGAAATCTAAATTTTATACAGTTCTTTAGTCCTAAGGAATCATATTCTACGAAATATTCTTCACACTGCAACTTTTAAATAAGTAAATGAATGCTGCTGCCTTCTGCTATCAAATATGATCTATTTATGAAGTTTTGAAGAGAATAGCTTAGAACAATCAACATTTTCATAATATTAGGCCAATAAGTCTTGAGAAATCCTGGGCACTGATTGGGGTATTATCTTTGAGGTGGTCGAAGAACTGGTATAATATATCTCATTTTTATTGAACAGTGATATTCAAATATTCATAAATCAGTCAGTTTTAGGGACTGATTTAGTTCACTGGAATGTAACTCTTTTTATATAAAATATTAGCATCTCAAGAATACTTTGCTAAATATGATTTCCAGAGTAGAGGATCTAGATAAAAGTTAAACATTCGTCATTTATTAGAGTATTTTTAGACTCAAGTTACATAATATAAGATTATTTACTTCATTTAGACCATTTTAATATATGTATTTCTATTATTAAAGGTTTACAAATTAGCCATTTGTGTCCTGAATTGAAAGGATAGGCATTAAAATTTTTTTACCTTAAATAAAGCTGTTTTATTAAATTAATAATATCGCGAGTTCGCAAATTGTACAGACTAAGTCTATGGCAAAGGATACCGACGTGCTCTGATTGGTTTAAGCCTTGGCATCTTTTTGGCAATGTTTTGCACTCATAATAGTCTAGTTTTCGCTTATTTGCCTCAAACTTTGTACCTTTCATTAGTTTTATGGAAGATACGAGTGAATATCAACACGATCTAATTTTTATTAATATAATTGTTTTATCTAAATATTACTAGTAATACTACTAATACTAATTAATAATAATAATAATAAATATTACTAACAATACTAGTAATACAAGTAACTAATGTTGTTTACGCACATAAGTATAAAAACTATATGAAAGTAATTACTGAACATATGATGCAGCAATTAAATAATTCTAATTTTTCAATGATTTTCGTGCCTTTATTAGATAATTTATGCAATTGAAACTTATTGCTGAATGTTTGTTACTTTCCCATCAACTACATATGGGGAGATGATTACTTAATGCCCAAAACGTATAAATATGTAAGCTTTACCGGAATATATGATTTCGTAGGTAATTTTTTTAGTTATATCAAAATAATATTAAAAAGAAACACATACAAAAAATATTTTTAGTAAATTGTAATTTTTATATTTCCTGAATTTATGTTTCAGGATTAGATCTTTTCTGCTGTATATGTGTTCCAGATTAATATTACATGTAAACCGTAAAAAATAGGGGGGGGGGATAAATTCACAAATTTTATTTATTTTTATAAAAATATATTTCGGTATGGCATCTTTTTGGCAAAACATTGCCAAAAAGATGCCAAGGCTTAAACCAATCAGAGCACGTCGGTATCCTTTGCCATAGACTTAGTCTGTACAATTTGCGAATTCGCAATAATATCGATATTGTAAAATATAATGGAAAGCTTTTCTTTGCTTTTACTTTTTATAAAATATCCTTCATATTTTTTTCATTTCATACAGACACTTGCTGAAAATTACATCTTTATATGTTTAATTTGCAATGACAGTTGATTTTTTTTAATTCATGCTTTTGTCAATATGATGGCAACACGATGATAAAAGTTAATTTTTTTCCCTATTTCTCTCCCATCACAAGTTCCTGCAAGTTAAATTTTATTTTTTTGTTTTGTACAATATAAGTTGCTGAAAAATATGATTAAATTATTTTTTAAAAATTCATTAAAATAGAAATTTAATGATTTGGTTAAAATATTAGAATCATTAAAAATATAACTTTTTGAACTTTAATATGATGTAAAAATGTAAAAACGTTTTGTGCTGCAATATTTTCGGAAGTTATACCTGAAAAACACCAAAATTTCGCTTAATTTTAATTAATTAAAATTTTAAAAAATCGCGTTGAGGTGCACATTCCTGACCTCCAAATTATATACATGCCAAATTTGGTAGCTGTAAGTTAAACGCTCTGGCCTATAGAGAGCCAAAACACACACACACACACACGCACATGCACACGCACGCGCGCACACACACACACACACTGGGCTTTATTATAAATATAGATTATCGTCTCTTTCAAAAAATATTATCCGTAACCGAATATTATACTTCATCATTTCTATTAAGAATTTCACGTGGAATTGAGCCGCTAAACATGATAAAACAGATCTTTTATAAAATTTTTTTTGTATTGATTTTAAACTGAAAAGCCCAATTATTGATTGATTAGTCCGAAAATTAATTTTAGGAGATAGTTTATTTATTTGACGTACGAGCCACCTCATATGCAACGAAAAATTTATCATTCGATATCTTCTTAGTGTTTTTTTATCTGATAGTTTCAATTTCAAGTGGTTTAGCTTATCTAATCAATCAATGTATCAAGAACTTATCTAATCAATCAACGCTAGATATGCGGAAAGATACAAGATATATCTTATTTAAGAGGGACACTCCGGACATGGAATTTCAGAGGCTTAATGTATACCCATACGGGATGCAAGGGCAAAATATCATACCAGAAACTTCTAAATAGCTTCCTTTTGCTTTGTCGGTCACAATTCAAAAGGAAGACACTCTCTTGAAAGGCCGCATTTGTCGCCGTCGGTCTAACTCTTTGAAAAAATTTAAGCATTTTTCAATTTTTTGTTCTTTAGGTAAAACTCATTTTTTAAAGCTTAACAAATGGCGGCATAGAACAGGTAGGTGAGATTTGTTGCACCTTTTTCCAACACATGCCCATCGAATCAGTAAGACAACATTTTGAGTTACAGGCATTGAGACCATGGGAAGGTGTAAATATTAATAATGCTCCAAATGATATCTACTCTACTATTAGATTCAGTTTTACCAAACAGGGATTAGTAAAATTTATTTCCTGTAAAGAATATAATGCCTTTTTGTAATTGTGGGTATACTTTTAACAATTTAAATGCTTTAATTACTTTAATATTTCGATTACTAAAAGAACTAAATTCATCCGACTATTAATCTTAAAGCATCAGATAATCGATGAAGTCCCCTGGCATTACGAAACTTTTTCGAACAGAGCAGCGCCTCCCCTGTTCGGTCATTTCCAAGGAAAGAATGATGTATTTGCCTCTCCTAAAACTTTCCCCCAAACTTGGAAACTTCCATGGGTCACTGAGAGCAAAAATAAATCCCCGGCTACTCAGTCATTCATGGATGATTTCCGAAAAGAGTCAGTCAATGACCAATGATGACGTAGAACTTACCTTCCCCCACCTTTCGACCAATCGCATTCGCCTCCGGTACGTTTTCTATTGATTGACCGAGAATCCTTCTGGAAGGGTTAACCACATTCAATTCCTTATCTCTTCTTCAATGGCGTCAAACGTATTGGCGGGAAAAAAAAAAGAATACATATTTAGAAAGATAGAAAAAGAAAAGCAAGCACTGTAAGATATAGTTCAGGGTTTTTTTTCAGGTGAACGAATGCTTAGGGTGATTTTGAGTGGCTTCTTTTTCGGAGTTGGGTCCAAAAAAAGATTTACTCTATCGATTTATTTGTAAGTTGCAGCACACGTTCTTTTGCGGTTGGGAAAAACCTCGCTGCTCCGCATGACAAATAGGTGTACTTAAGAATATGTATACAACTCACCTAACTTTCAAGACTCGAGCATATATCTTTTACGAGGTTCGCTGAAATACACACATGCAGACTTTACAAAATTAAAATGAGGAATTATTTAATCAAAAAAAAATTTGCAAATAAGAAATAAATCTATGTTTTTTTTTTCCCAAAATAGAAAAGCTTTTTTTAAAAATTGTTTTTGATACTGATACTTTTAGGTATAGGGGATCGTAAAATTAATGTGAGTGGTCTCGAAACGTTTCAGCTGTTATCTTTCTTAATCCCAATAAAAATGATCTATTTTAGGCAAAGCCGTGAACACCACTAATGTTCAAATTTTGAAATGGAGTGTTCCAAATATAGGCGATTTTTCCTATCTTTATTATTAATAAAAATGAGTGTGTATGTGTCTGTGTGTGTTAGCACTCTTCTCTTAAGAGATTTCACACTTGACATTTTGGCGACTGAAAATATGCACTTCGGAATGATTTTTTGAAATTTAATTAATTAAAAATTAAACTGAGTGTTGGTATTTTTTCGCTATAAATTTCGAAAATATTATTGCACAAGAATTTTACACCATTTCGAAATATGTCCTTTATTGATGCTTTTTTTTATTGATCATGGCACATTTTTCATGGATTTTTAAAATTTAAAATTTTTTTTCAAGATTTATGTTTTAGTTTCAGTTTTCTGCTTAATGAAACAAGTGATTATTATTCATTTTTTAATTTTGCGAATTTCGTCTTTTAATTGCTGAAAGCTGTTCTGGGAAAAATATTCGGAAATGCCGAATGGTGGAGATAAATATGAATATTATCATCGGGATGATTCAAACTTCAAAATCTTATCGGAAAATAATGCCACCATAAATTATAAAGTTATCAATTTTGTCTGTAATATTTAAATTATTTCACAGCATTTGTTTTCAGAACACGTCAGAAAAATCCAGTTAAAGTACATTAAGACTCAAAAAATATCATGCTGCATTTTTAAAGAACAGTTTTTTTTATCACGTGCGTTGAAATTTACAGTTCGTACACCAGCATGTAAATTTTATTATTTTAAAACGGTGTACAAATTTGGACTGAATTATCCATTGCAGATTGCCTGATACATACTTTCTCTTTAAAAATTGGGATAAGGCATTAGAAGATTCTCAACTAAACAGAATAAGTAGCCGCCTGGGCCACTAGGTTGAGAAGATATTTCTGTAAAGAGTTAAGGGATAGATAAACTGCAATTGGTTAAAGTTATGTGTAATTTTATGCATGAATTTTAATGCACATGAAATAGTATGCTATAATCCATATATCAAAATCAGGTACTTTTAATTTTTTGTGGAACAGATAGATAAAGATGCTTTATTTTCCCATTTCATAAAAATATAACAGTGCAAAAAGCACCAGCTCAATTTCAGATTCCACTGAAAGATTAAATGTTAGGATAGCATTAACACGTTATGAAGTGTAATTGGTTATGTTCCTGCAAGCTTTATTGCGTTCATTTAATTATTAGAATATCTATAAAATCCGAAAATCTGCTTTAATAATATTGTGCACAAATGTAAATGCTGGTCAGTCTAGAATTATAATACATAAATGAAAACAAATACATATCCAGACGCAATATACTAAACTAAAATAAATCATTAAAATTTTTTTAAATGCTCTAAATTATGAAATTAATACCTTCTTAAAAGAGCTGTTTCATATTTTGCACTGCAAAGGACCTTAAAATATATAAATCCGCCTCTGGGAAGAGAATACCACGAAAAGTATGTTGGTTTGCGAGTGGAGGGTTGAGGAAATACAGGCTTTTTTTCCCTTCTGTGCTTGGTTTGTTAAAATCAACATAATTTTATTTACACAGCTGCTCATACTAAAGAGCTAGATTAATGAAAGAACCATGTTTGAAGCGTTGTCATAACTACTTTCATTGAAGATGGTTCCCATAACCTTGAGGTTCAGAATTGCGAAAGGCACTGCAAGTTGTTTTGAGACAACCAAAACATGAAATTTTGGGAAGGAATCCAAACACTTTCGTAATGAAACGATTTATTATTTTAATTCGATAGTATAATGTGTGTTGCAAACTGTTTGAAATAACTAAAATGCCATTTCTGTGTTGTTTCAGGTAGAGAAGCTAAATTTCGTCTAAGTTTGATTAATCGTTTAGTTATTGATGCTGGAGATTCTATCAAAGTTATATTTCATAAAATCTCTCAAGAACGAAGGCCATCTTGAAATCTCTCAAAAATGAAAGAAAGTACACATTTTAAATGTATCTAGAATTAATGTATTTTCATACGAAATAAAAAATCGTTTAGTTGTTATTTCTGGGCACTCTGGCAAAGTTTTTCTTGAAATTTGTCAAAAACAATAGCAAGGGATGTAAGTTCAAACAGTAGATGTATCTAGAAATAAAACAAACTCACACAAAATAAAAAATTTCGAAATCGGTATTATGGTAGCGAAAGTAGCAAAGCTTTTCATTATTCTTAAACATCGATATAAAAATCAACAAATTCGTGCAAAAACATATGCATCATTTTTTTTAACCAAGAAGTGTTTAGTTAAGAAATTGCAAAAACCGGATATAGATAAATAAAGATATATCGATAATAGAAATAAAATAACCATCATAAAATTGAATACTTTATTATTAGTTCAAACACACACACACACACACACACACACACACACACACACACACACACACACACACACACACACACACACACACACACACACACACACACACACACACACACACACACACACACACACACACACACACACACACACACACACACACACACACACACACACACAAGAAATGGCAATAAAAATCACGCAATATTAGTCAAAATTATTTATGATAAAGAATTTTCTTGAAAAATATAAGACGAGAAAATGATTATAGTGAAATAAATGTGATTCAATTAATATATATGAAAATAATCAAAATATAAAATCTTTTAAAATTAAATATGAAACATATTTATAAATCTAAAAATATTCAGAAAATGGAGATATTTTATTATTATTTAAGAAACTGCGAAATTTAAAAACTTTAAAATAATTTTGAGTTTCAAAATAGTCATTAATATAAGTTGAGAAAAACCTTTTCGATACATTTACATAATAATTATTATCAAAGCAGAATTTATGATTTTTGGAATAAACAACTAGTTTCCTCTTGTGTTTTAAAAGCGAATGTTAATTGTTTACAGTTGTTTTATGCTTCATTTTAATGATTGCAACTTCAACTTTTCTCCCCTGTTTACGTATTAAAAATAAGCTTTCTAATTGCCATATTTGCCAATTAGAAAGCTTGTTAATGAGATTTACCAAAACAAAACTCTTTATTCTATGAAAGTTGTTTACACTTGTTTATCTGATGATCGAATTGGATTTTAAATTCTTTTAAATTCTATTTTATTGCATGTTTGTCTTTATGGTTGTTGAAAAAATTGTTTTGATTTGCTGTTTTTCATGTGAATTGTCTATAAAATTATTCATTTTCGCTTAAGGTGTACTACACACTTGAAGATTTTTTTTAAAATTTTAACTTTAAAAATCCAGTTTTTTCACAATAGGTCATTAATATATGTTTAAACTAATTTCAGTGAGAAGAAAGCATATTACATTAATTATTAATTAATTAAACAATATTTAATGAGCTAATTAGCCTATTTTTTGAAACATGATATCTTAAATTCTAATTTGTACAGACACACAGTTCTAGTTGGAAATGATATCTAATATTAGTCTTCATGTTGTCTGTCTCAATCAAGTTATAAAAATATATAGTTTTCTTTAAACAATTTTTTCATCAACGGTGAATAGAAAAAGCGAGATTTTTTCTGTAATTTTAACTTTTAAAATGCTATTAAAAATTTATTTCTATAAATATAACTTTGATTGAGGTACAAAACATCCGCTATTTCATACAGATTATTTTGATATATAAATAGTTGTATTTGGTTAGTTTCTTGTTGAGTTATGATTGTTTGAATGAAGCAACATAGTGGAAAAATATCATTCTTCATAACATGAGTTTAAAAAAACCGTAACTAGAGTTTTTAATGAAAGCACCTCAAGAAAAATAATTATAACTCGAGAAATATTTCGAATATTAACAACATCTTGGTATCGTTTGAAAGCTAAAGGGTCAGAGAACATTATTAAACAATAAAAAAAATATTCGATATTTTGAACGATTTTCGAAGTTTTAAGTGTGTACATACACCTTAATTATTTACTCTGTGTCCTGTAAAAAATAATTGATAAACCAATTTAAGATGAAAAAAAAAATGAAAATTTATTTTTTTATTTTGATATAGAGTGAACAAGTCGTGAATTAGTTTAAAAGGAATAAAATTGACTTATATTTTCAGGTATCACAAGGAAGGTGATAGTTTTAATAAATGGAAAATATCAAACAAATTTTAATTTTTAAAATTTTTTTTTGTTTATTTATTGTAGCATAACTGTTAAATTCCTAAATTTTTAAGAGATATAAAATTTTTTTTTTTATCTAAATTCGCTCATAATTTTTGATTGTACATTTTCTGGAAAGTAAAAAGAAAAAAAATGCATGAAATCATTTCATCATATAATCATAATTATAAATAAAATGTTTCGATGTCTATGTAAATCAAAAGATAAATTAGGTCTACAAAAAAGGCACCTTTATTAATTTTTTTTATCTATAATGGCTTATTTCAAAATTAAGCCTTGAAACTGAAATATCATTAGTCAACAATTAATAAATGGCAAAAATACAGCAAGTAACGAAGTTTAGAAAACTTCAAAAAGCATTAAAGACATTAAAACTCTTCGATGTAAAATTTTTACATAGAATTTTACATTTCCTTCTCACCAGACGATATTTAGCAGTCCGTTTTATATTAAAACTCAGTTATTTCAGGCAACAGGGTCGTTTTTGGATTCTTTTGAATTTTGATGTTCTAGATTCAAATATGGAGTACATACTCTATTGCTGTCTCTTTACTATATAATTTTTTAACAGCTATTAAGTGATATTTTTCGATGAAGAAATAAAAGAAAAATATCGATTAATAATAAATATTCTAAGTTCAAATATGGAATAAATTTTCTACTATTGCCTTTTTACTATATACATTTTTAAAAATAACTTTATAATAAGATTTTTTATTGAAGAAATAAACTCAAAATGTCGGTATGTGGATCATTAACGGAATAAATACTCTAAGCTAAAATATGGAATAAATATTCTATTATTGTCATTTTACTATATAAAACTTTTTTAATAGCTTTATAGTAAGATTTTTTCATGAAGAAATATTTTCGCTGAATCTCGACATACGGATCACATTCTCCACCAACTTTATAAAAAATAGATATTTAATTTACTTTAAGCTAATAAAAATTCATGTAAAGAAATAAAAATTGCTTCAAAGCATTCTTAGTAGAAATTTTTAAAATCAAATATGCCATGAAAGTTATTTTTCTTTTTGCGACTGAATTTAATACTTTTAAAGCTTGCTAAATGCCCAGTTCATAGAAGTGTTTTTCATTATCCAGTTTCACTATCGATATGTGTTTTTCAATATGAGGGAAAAAGGCATTGCTTTCGTTTACAAAGACTATAATCTTCAGCAAAATTTCAGAAAAGTAACGATATGATTTGTTGTAATAAGGCTTTATGAAGTATTTTCTGATTTCATATTTTAGTAGTATTGACATAGGCTATTTCAAAGCAGAGGTATTTACTTTAATTTTAGCATTATCCCAGTACTTCGTTTGCAACTGTTAGCCACTTAAAATATGATAAACTGTGAATTTATAAAAATTAAAATAGTGAGAATATATTTTTGATTCTTCTTCATTGTTATTTGGTTAACATAGGGGGTTAGCCCTGTAATATCCACAATACAGGCCTGTAATATCCAATATGATACAACTCCAATATGCCACAAGTATGAGATTTTTAATCATCTCTATTTTCGGCATCGTACATAACATAGTTAACTTTTAATCAATAAATAAATTAAGTTACCTATTTCCTATAAGTAATGCAACCTGATGGTGAGTTTGAGATTGAATAATTCTGAAGAAGATAAAGTAGAAAATAATTAAAATAAAATAATTCTCCAGTTACTTTTTTAATTTCTTTTGTTTTCTTTCTTTAGCTTTTATATATATATTTTTTAAAAATCACCCTTTGATATATATATATATATATTTATTTTTTTAAAATCATTTTTGTCTTTCAGATAAGATTTCTAGTTAGCTCTTGATGAGTATTTTTTTTTTCTTTTTCTTGATATAAAATTAACAACTAAATAGAAAATCTGAATCCTAATTAAACCACAATTTACGATGACAGTTTACGGAAAATTAAGTTTTCTGTACATTATAAAACTGAAGATCTAATTCAGTATTTTTTAAATACTTTCTACTCTTATTCCCTAAACCTTACTCTTTTTTTCATTTTTCAAATAATTTTGTTTTACAAACAGCATTCATCCTTATTTTACAGTTTACCTGTTTTCTGTTTTTATTTTGTGATTGTCTTGGTCACATGCATTTGCCTAATTTCGTGTCTTCAGAGTCCTTGTTATCAATACCTTTCTGCCAAATTTTATAATACAGAGGAGTAAGCCAGCTTCATGCACCTGATATGTTGCAATAAGTTTCATGCCAAGACTTCGGGAAAATTTCTTCGGTTCTTCACTGATCATGGTTCCTAGAACCCAAAACCACCGTTCGTTCAAAAGTGATGATATTTTAAAAGTTAATTTAATCCTAATTAATTTCCTAATTTTTTAGCCTAATTGAGCCCATGTCAAAGTCATTATAAAATATTTTCTTGTTTCCTGACCCTATTCCACTTTTTCTATTTTATTAATTTAACTGAAGTTTTGTAAAAATGATTGCGTCAGTGGTTCCCACGTGCCGAGTGAAGGGATAGAGAATCGCTGATGTAAACAGATTCTTCTAAAGGATCCCTCTGTCTCCCTTGTCAAGGTTGACACGTGTGAGAAATTCCTATGAGAATCAACACGTGTCAGAAAACGCAATGGAAATCCCATGTTATATAAGACCAGGGATAAAATGTTCATAAGCTTTCTCTCTGTATATTTTTTTCTCAGTGTCGTTCTGTGTTGTGTGTGTACTCGTCGCTCCCGTTTCAACATAATGCGTGCCTCTCTGGGATTAAATAAAACGACGTCAATAAATCGAAAGTCTCACTCACTCACTCACTCACTCACTCACTCACTCACTCACTCACTCACTCACTCACTCACTCACTCACTCACTCACTCACTCACTCACTCACTCACTCACTCACTCACTCACTCACTCACTCACTCACTCACTCACTCACTCACTCACTCACTCACTCACTCACTCACTCACTCACTCACTCACTCACTCACTCACTCACTCACTCACTCACTCACTCACTCACTCACTCACTCACTCACTCACTCACTCACTCACTCACTCACTCACTCACTCACTCACTCACTCACTCACTCACTCACTCACTCACTCACTCACTCACTCACTCACTCACTCACTCACTCACTCACTCACTCACTCACTCACTCACTCACTCACTCACTCACTCACTCACTCACTCACTCACTCACTCACTCACTCACTCACTCACTCACTCACTCACTCACTCACTCACTCACTCACTCACTCACTCACTCACTCACTCACTCACTCACTCACTCACTCACTCACTCACTCACTCACTCACTCACTCACTCACTCACTCACTCACTCACTCACTCACTCACTCACTCACTCACTCACTCACTCACTCACTCACTCACTCACTCACTCACTCACTCACTCACTCACTCACTCACTCACTCACTCACTCACTCACTCACTCACTCACTCACTCACTCACTCACTCACTCACTCACTCACTCACTCACTCACTCACTCACTCACTCACTCACTCACTCACTCACTCACTCACTCACTCACTCACTCACTCACTCACTCACTCACTCACTCACTCACTCACTCACTCACTCACTCACTCACTCACTCACTCACTCACTCACTCACTCACTCACTCACTCACTCACTCACTCACTCACTCACTCACTCACTCACTCACTCACTCACTCACTCACTCACTCACTCACTCACTCACTCACTCACTCACTCACTCACTCACTCACTCACTCACTCACTCACTCACTCACTCACTCACTCACTCACTCACTCACTCACTCACTCACTCACTCACTCACTCACTCACTCACTCACTCACTCACTCACTCACTCACTCACTCACTCACTCACTCACTCACTCACTCACTCACTCACTCACTCACTCACTCACTCACTCACTCACTCACTCACTCACTCACTCACTCACTCACTCACTCACTCACTCACTCACTCACTCACTCACTCACTCACTCACTCACTCACTCACTCACTCACTCACTCACTCACTCACTCACTCACTCACTCACTCACTCACTCACTCACTCACTCACTCACTCACTCACTCACTCACTCACTCACTCACTCACTCACTCACTCACTCACTCACTCACTCACTCACTCACTCACTCACTCACTCACTCACTCACTCACTCACTCACTCACTCACTCACTCACTCACTCACTCACTCACTCACTCACTCACTCACTCACTCACTCACTCACTCACTCACTCACTCACTCACTCACTCACTCACTCACTCACTCACTCACTCACTCACTCACTCACTCACTCACTCACTCACTCACTCACTCACTCACTCACTCACTCACTCACTCACTCACTCACTCACTCACTCACTCACTCACTCACTCACTCACTCACTCACTCACTCACTCACTCACTCACTCACTCACTCACTCACTCACTCACTCACTCACTCACTCACTCACTCACTCACTCACTCACTCACTCACTCACTCACTCACTCACTCACTCACTCACTCACTCACTCACTCACTCACTCACTCACTCACTCACTCACTCACTCACTCACTCACTCACTCACTCACTCACTCACTCACTCACTCACTCACTCACTCACTCACTCACTCACTCACTCACTCACTCACTCACTCACTCACTCACTCACTCACTCACTCACTCACTCACTCACTCACTCACTCACTCACTCACTCACTCACTCACTCACTCACTCACTCACTCACTCACTCACTCACTCACTCACTCACTCACTCACTCACTCACTCACTCACTCACTCACTCACTCACTCACTCACTCACTCACTCACTCACTCACTCACTCACTCACTCACTCACTCACTCACTCACTCACTCACTCACTCACTCACTCACTCACTCACTCACTCACTCACTCACTCACTCACTCACTCACTCACTCACTCACTCACTCACTCACTCACTCACTCACTCACTCACTCACTCACTCACTCACTCACTCACTCACTCACTCACTCACTCACTCACTCACTCACTCACTCACTCACTCACTCACTCACTCACTCACTCACTCACTCACTCACTCACTCACTCACTCACTCACTCACTCACTCACTCACTCACTCACTCACTCACTCACTCACTCACTCACTCACTCACTCACTCACTCACTCACTCACTCACTCACTCACTCACTCACTCACTCACTCACTCACTCACTCACTCACTCACTCACTCACTCACTCACTCACTCACTCACTCACTCACTCACTCACTCACTCACTCACTCACTCACTCACTCACTCACTCACTCACTCACTCACTCACTCACTCACTCACTCACTCACTCACTCACTCACTCACTCACTCACTCACTCACTCACTCACTCACTCACTCACTCACTCACTCACTCACTCACTCACTCACTCACTCACTCACTCACTCACTCACTCACTCACTCACTCACTCACTCACTCACTCACTCACTCACTCACTCACTCACTCACTCACTCACTCACTCACTCACTCACTCACTCACTCACTCACTCACTCACTCACTCACTCACTCACTCACTCACTCACTCACTCACTCACTCACTCACTCACTCACTCACTCACTCACTCACTCACTCACTCACTCACTCACTCACTCACTCACTCACTCACTCACTCACTCACTCACTCACTCACTCACTCACTCACTCACTCACTCACTCACTCACTCACTCACTCACTCACTCACTCACTCACTCACTCACTCACTCACTCACTCACTCACTCACTCACTCACACACTCACACACAACTCTTTGCTCAAGTTATCATGTGAACAAGGTTTAGAATATGTTGTTAGAAATATAAAAATCTCGGTAGAGTTTGTAAATGGTCCATCTAGTTCAAAGGCACTGGGAATGGAGATGGGGATGAAATTTTCATTTGGCCATTACTTTCTTCATATTCATGATAGAAAAATAAACCAATTAGCCAAATTAGTGTCTGATCAAGATGAACAACTTTTGTATTTAAAGGTTTTAAATAACTACAATATCTTAGAAGTTAGAGACTGAAAAGTGATTCTTCGAGCTCTAATTTTGACTGTTTCTAACATCAACAATTTATGTTGCCAGATAGCACCTTAGTTGCAGTCAGGAATTTTTTAGTTTTAAACGATTAAATTTTAAAACTGGTGGGCTGGCGATTTTTAAGAAACATTATTGACCTCAGGGGCTGTGATTTGTTTTACCAATACATATTCACGACGCTTCTTAAATAATTTTAAGGTTTTAATTGTAAGGACACAGACTGTTGACATGTTGTACAATTATAAAATCAAAGCAAATTCAGTTCAAATGAATCATTTTCCCCTAAAACCCTGACAAGGCAAATTCCTAGATTATCTAATATAGATAAACTAATTACATGTTGTCAAGACCCAAAATATTATACATATTATCATGAACTTTGCCTTCAATTTCGCATGCTACTGTTTACAGTACACTGCATGCCAACCGCGCATTTTTGAAGCACCATTGAAATAGCTGAACTTGCTTTCTTCGTTAAATTGTTGACTGAACAAGTTTTATAAACTTCAAACGTAGAATAATTTGGAATTCCTTTTCCCTTTCCCAATTATTTAATGAAGGATCTCGATGAAGGCGATATAATTAGTTTTAATTAAGTTCATTAACTTTTAAAATAATCTGTTGAAATCCCAAGGATGATATTTATTGCAACGTGGGTAGTTAAAGGATAAGTTCATGTGGTGAGACAATATATTTAACTCAAATATATGAGAAGATTTAATTTTGTTATATTAACGTCCCATTTTAAAGCAACACTAATGCTATTTTGGGACTGACGACGTTATTTTGAACCGCGGTCAGGTGACGAGAATGACCCCTGAGTTGACATCCTCCTCTCCACACCGCACCAGTGGGAGGACGTTAGGCCCGGACGGATTTCAAGTGCGCCGGACCCGTCTACACGACGGTTCTTCGATGGAATTGGGTCTCGAACCAGAAGCCCTCCGGTTCCGAAGCCGACACCTTACCACCAGGTCACCGCGGCCCCCAAATATGTGAGAAGAAGCTTCTGTTCAAGGATAACAAATCTTAGTATTGTTATCAACAAAATACGAAGATATATTTGTTACCGACGAATGTTCCAATTATTTTTGAAAAATAAATAGAAAATAAATAATTTCTGAAAACGATATTAAATGTAATATGTAAAATGTAGCAGTTGACATTTTCCTTATTTTAAAATAATTCAAATAAAAACATCATTTGTTATCAACTGCCTTTTTCTTATAATTATAATCGTAAAGTTTCATATTTAGCGATAAACAGTTTTAACCCTTTCGCCGTCCTTTCCTGTCCACGAAAATTTCTGTTTTTCCTCTGTTTTGCCGCATAAAAAAAAAAAAAAAATTCAAACAAGTTAACATTTACAAAGCGTTTTAAACGTTTAAAAGTTTACCTGTGAGCACAGTAACTTGCTTAAAGCTAGACAGAGGAAATATGTCAAGTGAATTTTACACTAATATTGTAGGTTTCTTTAAAATTATGAAAAAAAATTCATTCACAGGAAATCTGACTATTGTAGATTTCTATAAAATTATGAAAAAAAAAAAAAATCCGTTCACAGGAAATCTGGCTGACTATTTCAAGTATAGGTGAACACAACAATTACAAAATGTAAAAAGCTAGATGGATCTGATAAAGTATTGACTGTCTGTCAGTCTTTACATCCTCATGCATATAAACGTAATGACTTAATAAAGGAATCTGAGTATTAAAATTGTAGTTTTGTGTTAAATTTTGGTTTCATTGGATTTAAAATGCATACTTTATTCTCTAGCCCCCCCCCTCCTACATTGGAGCATAGAATGCTTATGTGTGGGACCCAGGAAATAAAAATAAGAGTATTTTTCATCGCTTAGCAGAATTGCCAAAGATCCCTGATCTTTATGGGTGAGGGGATGTGAGATAGCATCTTTATTAGGAAATATGCGAGAAATATTTGGAAAGATCAAGTTCGTTAGATGTTTTGAGTTTTTTACTTCTTCTCTGTCCGGCCAAAATGCTATTAACTGGATATATTCATTCTTTCTTCTAAGATTATACTAAATATCACCAGTCATAGCCCTAATGATCTTACATGAAAAATTAAATATATTTGAAATCCACAAGTTGATAATAATTTATGTCGCCAAGGCATTTTCCTTATTGGCATTGAGAACTTAATATTTGGTGGCTGTATAAAAGATACAGTCTAGTGGATTTAAACCACATTTAATTGAACTTATGATCTTTTGCATTATGAGCAGCGATGTTTTATCTATACTTATAATAAAGTTCAATGTGTGTATGTGTGTTGGCGCTCTACAGGCCAGACCGTTTGACCTACAGCTACCACATTTGGCACATGTATACCTTGGAGGTCGTAAATGTGCATCACGGACCGATTTTTAAAAAAATTTCAATTAGAATTTTAATTAATTAAAAATTAAACAAAATTTTAAAGTTCTTTCAGCTACAACTTCCGAAAATATTACAGCACAAAAATTATTTTTACATCATATTGAAGATCAAAAAATAATTTTTTCAATGATACTAATGTTTTAACCAACAAGTTAAATTTTTATTTTTAAAGAATTTTTAAAATATAATTTAATCATATTTTACAACAATTTATTTCGCTCAAAATACAAACAAAATTTAATCTCCTAGAGCACGTTGCACGTTAATGGGAAAAAATTAGCTTTTATCAACGTGTTGCCATCGCATCAAATAAAAAATAAGTTAATTATTATTGCAAATTAGACATATAAAAGTGAAATTTTCAGCATGTGTCTGTATAAAATGAAATAAATATGAAATATATTTTCAAAAATAAATAAATACAAGAAAAAAAGTTTCTATATTTTCAAAAATAAATAAATACAAGAAAAAAAGTTTCTACGATCTTTAAGATCCCTATTATGGATTTAATAAATTAGTTTTATTTAAGGCATACATAGTTTGATATATACAGTATATTCACCCTAATTAGATTCCGACAACTAACATGTAAACCTTATGCATCTGCTAACAAAATTATTTAAATTTGTAACATGAATCAACAAATTCTCTGATAAATTATGAATTACGAATTTTAAATTTTTGCATAGATTCTAAATCCTGTAAATAATATTTAACAAAATATTCTTGAGACACTAATGTTTTAAATAAAAAGATATGCCAAATCTTTATATTTAAAATAAATCCAATCAACTAAATCAAACACAAAAACTGATTGATTCATGCGAATTTGAGTATCTCCTTTCTAATAAAAACACTCGATTTTAGAACTTTCCATACAAGGTTTTAAAGAAAATATTCCAAGCAGTGCCCGGAGTTTCTTAAAGGCTGATTATTGAGCGAATGTGTGTTTGTGGGTGTATGTGTTGGCGCACTACAAGCCAGACCATATGATGTAGAGCTACAAAATTTGGCCCATATTTTCTTTGGAGGATGGGAATGGATATCCGGCAGGGATTTTTTTGAAATTTTAATTAATTAAAAATTGAATGAAATTTTAGCGTATTTCTGAGACAACTTACAAAAATGTTACAGCTCAAAACTAATTTTTTATCATCTTAAAGTTTAAACAATAATCATTTCACTGTTTTAACCTATAAATTAAGTTTCTATTTTTAATTTAAAAAAAAGTATTTTATCATATTTTCCAAAAATTTATTTCGCACAAATTGAAAATAAAATTTAATCTACACGAGCATATCATGTGTGTGCGAGAAAAAGTTGCCATCACCTTGACAAAAACTCAAATTGAAAGATTAAGTTAAATTTCAAAAAATCTTACCATAAATAAAAAATCCTAGGAAAGTGTAAAGTTCAACATGTGTTTGCATGAAGTGGAAAGAATATGGAATGTAACATTGTTTTAAAAAAAATTAATGCAAAAAACATTTTCGTTGACGTTTTAAAATAGTTATATTATTATTCCAGTTTTAATTAAGGCATACATAGTTCAATGTATGCAAAATATCAGCTCTAATAAGTGTACTACAGCTAATTTTTAAAACTTTATTAATTGGTGTATATATCTAATAAAATGGACTCAATGAAATATATTTTATGTAATTTGAATCAATAAATATTCTGATAAATTATGAATTTTAAATTTTTATGTAGATCTTCTGTTTTATGATTCATGTTTAATAGAATATTCTAGAGACACTAATTTTTTAAATAAAAAATGTCCACTTTTTTTAATTAAAGCTGTTTGAGTTATCACAATTTAAATACCTCTATTCTATAATACGTGCGAATTTAGATCTCTCCTTCATTGTCTCTGGGAAAATACGGCAATCAGTTTTTGAACTTTCTTCGATACTGATTGTCTAAATTAATGAAATCTTTGATTGTTCTAAAATAATGATATTCAAAGCTTTATAACTCGGTCAGGCTTGATCGCAGAGGATTGAAACATTTAGTTTCTCAAGATAATTTTTTTGGATATGGTTTATAGGATCAAAGGACTGTATAAAATTTAGTTTCATAATTGCTTCAGAAGTACATTTATTGATTCAAATAAAATAAAATATTATTTGCGGTAAATCGTTTTGAAGTTAAAATTGTATTTTATGAGGAATCAGAGAAATGTTTATAGAATAATTCTTTGAAATATTGCATAAAAAATATTTTGAGGTACAAATAAATTACAATGCTGAAAGGCTGAAGGATTCAATCTACTTAGATTATATTTTTTTATTATATATATATATATATATATATATATATATATATATATATATATATATATATATATATATATATATATATATATATATATATATATATATATATATATTAATACGATTTATATGACTATAGAAAATTGAAATTTAAAAGTACTTTACAAAAGGAGAAACTAAGAGACCAAGGTACATAAATATTTAATTGAAAGTTTTAGGGAGCATTAATTCTGGTAAACCAGCTGGTCGCCAAAGGCGGCTAGTTTTATTATAAAGTTTAGATTATATATTCTTTTATTTAAAGAAATAGAAAAGAGGAAGATGTTCAACTGTGAAATAAGCCATTGAAATTTGTTTGTTTTTATACTGCACATTGAACTTCTTGAAATCTAATAGATTATTCATACTTCGGCAAACAATATTGTCCTGACGTTGATAACCAATACCTATAGCGATCCGGTAGCTGCGAAGAGGTATTGCAACTGCTCTGTATTTAACTTTCGTATCTGACAGTAACGAGAGGTTAAAAATATAAAACCATAACCAAATATTATTCTTTTTGACGTTGTTGGATAAAAAAAAATACAAACAGCAGAAACTAACAATAGAATAGAAACTATGTAAAACTTCATTATTATAACAAATTAAGTTTATCTAATATATAAACAAGCTTTGATAAGGCAAATCATTAATAAATAATTTCAAAAGCACCTAGAGATCTTCTACACTCGATTACTCGCTTGCGCTCTAACAGCAATTGTAGAAAGCAACTTCACACAAGCAGCAAATCATTAATAAATAATTTCAAAAGCACCTAGAGATCTACACTCGATTACTCGCTTGCGCTCTAACAGCAATTGTAGAAAGCAACTTCACACAAGCAGCAAATCATTAATAAATAATTTCAAAAGCACCTAGAGATCTTCTACACTCGATTACTCGCTTGCGCTCTACTCAATTAGTGACTTTCACCCATCTCCGCTTTTTATAGTTCCCTTAACAAACATTTTTTTTTTGGATTTTAGTTGATTTAGACTATGTTGTTAAAAATGTAATAATCTTGGATAAGTTCGTAAATGGGCCTTCTAGCTCCAATAGGTAGGAAATGGGGGATGGTAGTTGAAACTTCCATTTCGCGATAACTTTTTTGATATTGAAGATAGAAAAATAAATCCAATTAGCCAATTTACTGCCTCATTAAGGCAAACAACTTCTGCATTTAAAGTTTTACGATAGTTGCAATACCTTAGAAGTCAAGGGCTAAAAAGTGATTTCCAAGCTTAATTTTGACTATTTTTCCTGTGAGGTTTTGCCTAAGGATTGAAAGGAATTTTGAAAATATTAACTTAGATAAAAAGGAATGCCTTCCATCTTGCCGAGGTGAGTTTCTAAATTTAATTCAGTACAGCATATTGTTTTCTTTTCAGATTTATTCTATTTTATTCACATAAAAATAATTCGAAAGTTCAATTTGAATAAATAATACAATACAACGCACAAAACAATACGCCAAGAAACCTTATCAATGCTTCTCAAATAATAATAATAAAAAAAAAATTACAGCATATCTCTATACGGATATCTCTATGACGGAACGGATATGTTATTTTCATATTTTTAACTTTGTTGCTAGGAAAATGTTACTTAAAAGTTCCTAAAGGGAATCCTCATACCGCCATAACATAAGCAAGGTAGCGGTGTTCTGATACTTTCAGTTATAGGGCTTCACTGGTGAATGAACTTCACAGCACTCTTCCGTATTCAATGAGCATCTATTTATAGAACTGTTTTAGAAAGCTTGACATGACTCAGCAGAATGTTTACTGATATTCCTATGGAGCATTTAATCTCATTTCTTTCCATAGAAATCAGAAACTTCATATTTAGAATTGACGTAAGGAAAAAAATGTATTGCTGACAGTTAAATGCCAAGAAAATAATTATCAATTTGTCTTTATAAATATGTGATAAATTGTTTTTAACTTAAATATCCATCATTCTTAATTTATGATACATTTTGTTCGTCATCTTTTGGTTGATTTATGAATTCATTCTGTTTCGTGGATTAGAAAGATAAAAATAAAGAATCGTTTTTACAGCAAGTTTTACTGATGTATTCAAAAGGAGAAAATATTTATTTTTCTATCCAAAATATAAAATTTAAAATAAAATTGTAAAAATGTCAGATGCTGATGGAAATACTACATCACATTTTTAATATATTTTTCCTTTGTAATTAAAGTTTAGAAATTCATTTTCTAACGATATTTATTACGAATCAATTTTCTTATATAATAATTTTAGAATCTGAAGTTTAAAGTTTGTTTAGACATGATGATTGATAAAAAATAACTTCTTGCCTTTAGTTTATTTATAAATTCATATTTCAAAGAAGATGATGATTTTTAAAATTATTTTTCTGCTTTTTCTTCTTTAATACATTAAGTTACTAATTATTATAAATGATTTTATCTTTGGAATCAATTTTCTTGGCAGTTTGACTGCAAGTTGACTTTTCTCATATTAAATTAAAATTTAATTAAAAACATTTGCTTATCTGGTAATTAGCTACAGAAAGAAAATGTTTAATCACTATATACGTTGGAATTCTAGAACCTGGAATTCTGGAAAATTCTAGAACCATAGTCCACGAGAAAGGTTACAAAATTGTATTTTTTACAAATATGAAATATATAAGTCTGAGCAATGTTAGTTAGAAACTTGTAAAAGGAATATTTTCTAATTTTCAAAAGTCATATCCTGTCATTACGTTTACAAATTAATATTCTGGTATTAACTGTTTCACATTTCTATGTTGAGAAAACACCGAGTCCATAAATTAAAATTAAGTATTTAACCGCCATGGCTGAAGCGGGTTAAAAATCTCATTTCATTTTGTAAAATAATAACGCTGTAGTGAGATAATGATTAAAAAATCCTCCATGAATCTAGAAAACACACTTTTGGAACTATGTCTGTCTATCTGTCTGTTTATCCATTTGTCTGTAGACATGATCACTTGAAAATGTTTTGAGATAGATGGATGGAATTTGTATATGATTTCAACTATACATTTATAGAATTCTATCAACTTTTGAACGAAATCTATTTAGAGGAAGTTTGTCTGTCCGGTTGTTTGAATATGATTTAATACAATGACTGTAGAACAAAGAGAGGCAGATAAATAAAATTTGGTGCACAGATTTAACAGATGTGCACCAAACTATCTTATTTTCAACTTCAAAGGCTTGACTCTCTTTCGATGTGTATACTTTCACAAATATGTGTCGATAATTCAAAGAAGCATTGACAAATATATGAAATTTGGTACGCGAGTCTTGATTACAATTGGAGTTCTATGTCAAATTCTGGTTTTAATCTGTCAGAATAAAGGCATATTTAGTTTCCGAGTACTTATTTATTAAGAAATTTAGTCAAGAGTCGCCAAAATAGAATTTCAATAAGCTCTTTCCTAACTATTGCCATTGGCATACTATTAACCACTTAACTGTTTTATTTTCTTTGCTATCTAATAAAATGACACCCTCTATTTTGGGAATATTTTTCTTATTTTGATTCAAATGGAAATCTATTGAATACTTGACTTATCTATGTATTCGAAGTAATTTTAATATTGAATTATAATCGTCATGAATGGTTTACTTTTTGATTACAACTATCAAAATTCAAAAAAATTGATGCACGTATGGCATTCGGGCAAAACAGTTAAGCGGTTAAAAAATCACAAGTAGAGAGAGAGAGAGAGAGAGAGAGAGATTACGTGGGAAAATTTCGGGGAAACTACTCCAGCCGCTTTTTTTCTGCATGAAACACAATAAATTTTAATTTATTTTTCAATTTGGGAAATGGTTAAGAATTTAATTTACTCTCAAATAATTGACAAATACAAATTTAGATATCGCCAGTGATATAAGTACCGTAATCAGTGTCTTGCAAAGATTGCAACTAGTAAGTGTAATGATTATCTTCACAACCATTATCAGTTTATCAGTTGTTTGCAATTTATAGCCACACAAGTGCAGTAATTATCAAAATTCAACAGAAACTTCTTTATCGTCCTCCTATAAAATGCACGTCATTTACTGAATATCCCAGCTTCAAATGTACAAAATAACGGAATAAAGGATCAGAAACAAACTGTTAAATCATTGCCTTTATCAAACGAAATAATTCTTAATTCTTGTATTCACGAATCATAGATCTTGCATTATTGGAGCATTAGTCGTGTCTTTTGAAATTCTAATGAACTGCTAGTACTTCTTCTGATTTGTAGAACTGAATTACGAATTTAGTTACCTTAATTCACTAGATTTATTTAGAATTATTTTGCTACTAAGTAGACGCATTGAGAACAGACAATCATTTAATTCATCTTCATAGTAGGGCATTGTTGGCGCACTTATTTATTAGAGTGTCTGAGAATTAAGCCCTGTTATTTCCTTCCTGAATTAATCTTTGAATTTTTGTCTGTTTTTTAATGAATAATTGAAGAAATGTTATGAAAAGTAATATTTATTTTAAAAAAGTAGTTTATAGATTAATTTGTAGAACCTAATAGTGAAATAGGCTATTCGAATGCACTGAGTTTAATTAGAGCTGTTTTATTGAGTAAATAGACACTTTAAAAATCTAATCAATTAATTCATCTTTATGATACGGTATCATTGTCGTTCTGATTTATCAGAAAATTTCTGAGAACTATGTATTGATTTTTTTTTACTGAATTAAACATCGAGCATTTATTTGTTTTTTTTACGAGATATTTAAATTCCAAAAGGTAAGGAAATGCCACATTTCTTCCGAAAATTTTGATAGATATGTTCCAAACATTTAAACTGAAGCGAAATTGTCTAATTTTGGAATGATAAAAAGGTGTATAGATAACTTTTTTATGTACAAAAAAGGCTCCTTTAAACATTTCTTTTATTGGCATCGTTTACCTTTTTCATGATTAAACAAAGCATTAAAAAAAATAAAAATCAAACGATTTTTTTTTCAATTTTCAGAATTAATTATTGCATGCTAAAATAATTGAATTTTTTATATGTTTTTATTACTTATTCAACGTTCTTATCTAGATTTCGTTATGCAAGTATTTTATCATCGAAATTTAAAACCGAAATAGTTTTTTTAAATAATGCAAAATCTAAGAACATTTACTCATATTATTTCCATGGCAATCTGAGATTCAATTACAAACGTGTCGTGGGAGTATATATATTAAAATGTCGGCGGTACACATATGGAATATGAGAGAGTAAAATAATTAAATTCTCTTAGAATAGTCAATATATAAAAAATAACCTTTCCACAAAAATGATTAAAAATAAGGCCAGTCAATAGAACAAAAATTCATTTTCAGGTAAGCCTTTTTTTTTTTAAAGATAGAAACGATTTTTTGAGCATGTTTATCTAAATTTGAGTTTGAAATTAATTTTATTACATGCACATGAGTTAAATTTAAATACTTTATTTTATTTCTTTAAAAAGTTTGTTAATTGTCGATTAAACATTTTTGAAATCTTTTAATTTTGAATTTTTTTAATATTTTTTTTTTATTTAAGAAAATTGCTAACTGTTAATTAAACATATTTTTGAATTCATTTGTATATGAATTTCTTTGTAAAGTGATAATATTTTTATGCTATCTGCATATTGTCTGTAAATTGATTCATATGCAATGGTATTTCATATGCGATGTGTGAAAAACAGTGCTAATTTATGAAATGGTAATCATGAAATAATTATTCATATTTCATATTTATTCATATATATGAAATAATTATTTATATTCGATCTACAAGCAGAACATTGGTTACAGAATTTGACACGTTGTTATTTCTTAGGTGTATATTAAAAGATTAACTCTTTTCTTCTATAATGTCAGAGCAAATTATTGCATAAAAATCATTTGATTTTATTTACCAGTAATTCATTTCTCTAATTTTTATTACTTTTTAAATTATACTTAAGTATATTATACGACAATAGTTTTCAGTATTTTATGGTATTCAGCATATTTTTTAATTGGATGTTTCACTGCTAAATTAAACTTGTTTTTCTGAAGCTTTACATGGTTTGATTAAGAGTAAAAAGTATTTAAAATAATATAATGTCAGACTAATCACCCCCATATATAAAAATATAATGTTAATATGTTGTGGACTATGATTTCGAATCTCATTACTTTTTTTCATAACCTCCGGATGATACTTAACTAGATTTAATCATAAATTAAATTAATAATTAAAATGATATACTATATTTCATAAATAAACCTTCTGATCTTACTTATAAAATCGTAAGAATAATTTTACTTTCTCTTAATGAAATGATTTTTGGTTATATTAACGTCCCGTTTGAAGCAACACTAGGGCTATTTTGGGACGGACCTCGCAATTTTGAACCACGGTCAGATGACGAGGACGACACCTGAGCTGGCACCCCCCCTCTCCACACCACACCAGCGGGAGGACGTTTGGTCATGACGGATTTAATGTACCCCAGACCCGCTTACACGACGGTTCTTCGGTGGAATCGGGTCTCGAACCTGAAACCCTCCAGTTCCAAAGCCGAGACCATACCACCAGGCCACCGCGGCCTTCTTAATGAAATGATAACGGTGAAATAATCTTATATGAATAGAAAATATTGTAATCGATATTCGATATAGAGATTTCGATTAATCTTTATAATACATCCACCATTCTCCATTTTTCAAACTTCTCTGAGAATATATATATATATATATATATATATATATTAGAATATGTATTACCTTCTATATGTCTTCTGTTTATTCAATTATATATATTTGTAATAAAACGAGGAATTTATTATTGTATTGAATTCATCAACGTGGATACATTATCGTCTGTCTGCAATTGTAAACAAAATAATATAAAAAGTCCAATATATTAATAAAGTAAAGTAGGTATACGGTCTTCATAAAAGAACAACAGCTGTAAATGTATACCAAGTATCAATAACCAAATCTTTTCGTACAAAATGAGAAGGCTTAAAATACAAACTCACTTCTTTTCTCTATATAATGAAACTTTACACAAATGCAAATGTATATGAGAAAATTGAATAAAGTAATGATAAGAGAAGAATTCTCGATTTAAGCTTATTACTGATTTAAGCTTTGTCTGTGTGAATTAAGTTGTTTACGATTTCAAATTCTCTTTTTAAAATGAGTTGTTTCGATATTTGCCTACCCTATTTCTAAAATTTGTTTAAGAATTTTAAAATCATCCATTAGAAAATGAATTTGAAAATGACAAGTATTATAATGACAAATTTTCATTCAAAAAAATTAGAGAAAAAGTGAAATTTACTTTCAAATTAAAAATAATAGAATAACTCGATAAAGATCGAGAAAGAATGATGTCAGTTTTTGAAATCTGGGTTTCAATGAACATTTGAGCAACTGCATCAAAGAATAATTCTACATTATAAAAGAAGGGATATTGTTTTAATTTGGAATGATGATCTGTAATGTATATAATGATCCTTGGGTTAAAACATGCATTGAGTAAATGACCGATTCAGTAGAAAAACCAACCAATTACAAATATACTGAAGCATTCTGATATCTTCGGTTACAGAATCTTATCAATTCAATATAAAAAAAGACTATTTACCATTAATATGCAGATAAAGTTTTATTTTAAGGCATTATCAATGGATCTGTTGGCGAATGGATATATGAAAGCAAATCTTATTGAAGGGGTTAGACTGTTATCTGATAATCAGGAAAGACCTTAAAATGAATGAATGAGTTGATTTTTTAATGAACTGTAGGGTACTGTTATACCTTAATATTGGGTGGGGTTGCTTAGATTTTTAGACTTCATTGACCTCTTTATGGCTCCGCCTAGTACGAAGACGATTTTATATATATTTGCACTTGGAAAGACCAGGGTCAATAGCTCCCAGCAAATATGCAACAGTAAGAAGAGAAAGGATGACACTGAATCAGTAATTCTGATCAGATTTCTTCGAAGGAACCGCGGTGGCCTGGTGGTAAGGTCTCGGCTTCGGAACCGGAGGGTTTCAGGTTCGAGACCCGATTCCACCGAAGAACCGTCGTGTAAGGGGGTCTGTTGTACGTTAAATCCGTCCTGACCAAACGTCCTCCCGCTGATGTGGTGTGGTGTGGAGAAGGGGGTGCCAGCTCAGGTGTCGTCCTCGTCATCTGACCGAGGTACAAAATTACGAGGTCCGTCCCAAAATAGCCCTAGTGTTGCTTCAAACGGGACGTTAATATTTACGAAAACTAAAACTATATAATATAACTAAACTAAAGCTAAAATAGATTTATTCGAAAACTAGGTCCTTTAGAAGTAGATAAGGAAGACACGATTGCCAATGACGACAATATTTCCAAGTTATCCTGAATGGAATCTTAAAAGATAAAATATTTTCGATTCAAATACTGTTAAAATTAGTGTCGAAGTGAAATTTGACTACATCCCGATGTAGAAGCTGAAATGTTAAATTCTAATTGGAAATTCAAAAAAAAAAAAAAAAAAAAAAAAAGGAAAGATGAACAATACATAATTCAAAAAGATATGTATCCCCACATCCTACTCATTTTGTTTTTAATACAAAATAAGCTTGCTTTTAAATGTATTGTGACTTTTTTTCACAGCCAGAGAATACTGCAAATCAATGTAAACCAAAATGAAGTAGAATGTCTAAAAATATATATAATTAGTTTATTCTGCTTAAATATACATTTGCATTAGTTGTCATTTAATATATGGTTTTTTTAAACATTCGTGCATCATTAATTAAGTGTTTTCTCTCCATTTTAAACATTTAATAATATTACATTCCAAATAATTATCAAAGGTCATAAAATGTCGAGTCTTACGAAATCGACAAAAAATGTAGACCAACATTGATAAACATACCATTTAAATAATAAATATACTCTAAAAGAAATTAAAAATCCTGTGTTCAAATTCTTCAAACCCTTAAAATAGATGAACATGTTTTAAGAATTTTACTATATAGATCGAAACACGCATAACCTTATAAAACCGCTAATATAACGATATGAATGATATTTTTCTTGGACATAACTAACGAACAAGTAGAAAAAGAACTGAAAAAAATGTATGATATTTCCATTAAACAGAAATAGGAACATGCATTTTAAAATTCCTATTTAATCTAAAATGAATTTTATAAATTTTCGTAGTATAAGGAAATTTGTTTTGTTTAATATAGAAAAATACTTCTTATTTACACACGATTTTAGTGAAAAATATATTCTTTTCATATGGCAGTTTGTGTATTTCAGTTATAGTGACAGTTATAATAACATAAATACAGGAAACAGATAAAATGATGACTCATATTTTAGAACAATATTTCCTGATTCAGAAATCGGCTGAATATTTTTGTATGATATACAAATAATTTATTTCCAAATACCTACACACACGGTATAAAGTTTATCTTTTATTTGCATGTTACAAAACAAAAGAGAAATGATTTTCCACAGTTTGAGCTAAAGGAAAATTGTGATGCCGAATCAATTCCCGTTTTCTTTTTATCACAGAGTTTTCCCCATTTTTCTTTAAACGTATGATCCTACCTACCTACAGGTGGTCTTATTTTTCACTGCCGTTGGAATCCAAAATATTTGTCTATATTAGCCCTGGAAAGAAATAAAGTTGGACATATTGCAAAGTACGTGGTCTTCTTGAGAAAAAGTGAAAGAAATAAGGAAAAACAACGAATCAGTTTTATGAATCTGACAAGCTAACATACTTTGTTGAGACAAAGGAGCAAGGTAGACGTTTAAAGAATCAATGTAAGAGGATAAATGGTGTGATGCGACAACTGGCAAAGACATTTAAGAAAAGCCTGAGTGATCACACGTGTACCATCTGCTGAAATGAAAAGAATGAGAAAATGAAGCGAGTATAACAGAATAAAATGATCCAAACATGACAGAAAAAAAAGAACCTAAACGAAAGTAGAACTGAAAAAAAAATGTAAGATAAATATAGTTTAGTTTCCTTTCACATTGAAATATTTGTAATAACTTTATTCAATTATATATTTTACTTAAAAGTTATAAATAATTTAATCAGATTTCATAGTTGCCAACATAAATTCTAGATGAACGAATTGAAAGTAATGCGAATATTTAATTTTAATTATATATAAATTTGTCATCATTATTTTATCGTTTCTTTTTTTGCTCAATTATCTTTATTTTTAGACATAAATGTATAAATTTCTCATCAAAATTTTATCGTTTGCTTTTCAGCAAACGAAAAAAAAAGTTTGCTTGTTTTTTTCTCTTGTGAATAGTAGATGTTTTACATCTTGATTGAATTTGGTATATGGACAGAAACAGTGCCATTTATGTATATATGTAAAGTGTATTTTTTATTTCAACAATAAAAAAAGGATTTAACAATCAGATTTATTGTTGTTATTATTAGTTTTTTGAAAATTAGAATTAAATCTGTAAAATAAATTTACTTATATTTGAAAATTTAGTCTCAGTTTTTTTTGTTTCAATCATGCATCTGCATTTATTTATATTTATGCACATCTGCAATTTTTGGCAAAAAAAAGACTTTTGGATTTTTTTTTAATTTTTTAATTTAAATTATTATTTATATTCTTATTTTTATAATTTAATTCCAACTTAGTCTAAACTCTCAGTTCTAACCAAATTTCTGAATTTCTTTGAAATATATTCATATTTATAAACATAAAGATAAACCATAGTCTAACCTCTCAGTTCTGACTTCATTTCAGGAAAAAAAATTGCATGATTCGATAAATTGACAGATGCTGTACGAACATGACTGAAAAATACTGTTAACTACATATTTCATAGTGTGTAAAACTGAAGATAAATTTTATTTTTCATGAGTATAATTATTCGAACTGGAGAAATTAACTATACATGCCTTAATCAACAACACCAACTCATATATACATAAACAATACCAACATATTGAAGCAATAAAATAAAAATACTTTCAAATATTTATCAATTTTTTTGTTTACGAACATATTTATAGTCATGTATAAAATATGTTTATATTCATAAACGATAAAAAAAAAGAATTTCAAATTTTCTTATCTATAAGATATATAAAAAATAGACACATTCTTCTAAATATTAACTTGAATAAGTGAAAAACTGCCGTAGAAGCGATATAATGCAAAATTACTAAAAAGGGAAACTATTCATTTATACGTAATTTCGGATTTAACGGCCTTTTAAATTGCATGATTTTGTCTTCAAACGTTTGAAGAAATAAGAAAGAAATTACAGACAAGTTGAATTTCAGTTTAATGCGATCTATGAAAAATAATTTAAACGGGATATGAACACTTAATTTGAAATATAGTCGTCTGAAAATGCTTAGACTTTATCTGTTTATTTTGATTTCATTTTTCAAAATTTAAAAAGAAAGAACTACAATCGACAAATTAATTTGAACTCTATCTTTTGACGAATCTTCATATTTTAGAAATCCAAGAATCCAAAAAATACATTTTTCTGCCTGTGATTTTGCTAGCTTCAAAATGCTTTGAGACGAACAAATAAAATTTGGTATGTGATCTTTATATTTAATTCGTAGAATTCTATAAATTTCGGAAAGAGATGCAGACACAAGAAGTCAGCCTGGCTCACTATCTGAATATAGGTGAATACGATTTTTATCAAAGCTTATCTAACTAAAATGTGTATCGTGATAAAATTCTTAATTTAAGAAATGTAAATGGCCAATTATTCGGTACATGAAAATGAGATAGCACAAATACACAACGACTTAAGTGAACCAATTTTACTTTGCAAAACTTGTTATTATGAAACTTGAACTTATGTGTCGGATTTTGGTTATAATTGATTTAAAAAAAATATGGCGGTATTCATAGGTATTCCAAGATCTACAATTTTTTACTCGGAGGGGGGGGGTATCTTTGTTTGAGAGGAAATTTCGGGAAGATCTATTGTAGTGGTTTGACATTTAAAAAGAGATTAAGTTGGTTTCTTTGAATGACACACTGTAAAAAGTATTAATGTTGCGAGTAATTTAAAAATATATATATAATTAAATTAAAAATTAAAAATATAATTTAAATTATGAAACCCCTTTTATAGCGAGCATCTATTACCTAATAAATAGCTATTTATCAAATTTTGTACATTTAATCACTATGATCTGATTTGTTTGAATGCTTTTTGAATGCTCTCCATATCCCAATTTACAAATAATATGCCATATGAAAAGTTATGTTAAAATTCAAAATTTTATGGAATTGAAAATCTTTTCTTTTTTTTAATATTTACATTTTTAATTTCATGACTATTTATGAAAATCTAAACAAAATTTTGTATACAGAATTTAGAAAAATTAGGGAAAATCCTTAATCAAGTATTTCATTAAAACATCTGCAGTACCGCTCACCAGCAAATCAGTAAATGGATTTAGATATTTATGTGTTTTATATTAGATTTTATTTTCGTTACAGGGAATAAAATGGTGAACCAGAATTTCACGAGGGCTCACATTTTGATTTAAAAGTTAAGAAGAAACGAATAAAACAATGAGTTAATAAAGAATTTTTTTCTAGTTAATATAAATCAAAATTAATTATAGATATGTATATAATAATGTTCGAATAAATGCCAATTTACTTAAAGATAAAATCTCTAGTTTCTTTTGCTAAACCTATAAACAGTTCCATAGGAATTAATTATATTTTTTATATAAATATATAGAACATGAAATATAAATTCCAATCGCCATATCTTGGTTTTTCTGCTTTATTCGAAATATAATCGACCGTATTGATTGTGAACTAAATGCTTTCATAAACATAAATTGAGCGGAAAAGTAGATGTAAAAACTTTTCCTAACTCCGAACAACTTTCAGCAGTCAAACCAAGATTTGGCGAGGCAATTTGGCGACGAGTATTATGAACATACATCTGGTCTTGGCAACCCGCGATTGTCACTCAGAGGGACACGGACGGTTTTATCCGTTGTGAAGTTGAATTCGGAAGACTTAGCAGCTGTTCTGCGAAGTTGTTCGAAAAGTAACTTTTGCTCCGAAAATGCTTATTTGAGAAGATCCTGTTGCCAAACACCTTTGTGGAAAAGCAAAACGCTTTATCTTTACTTTTAGGAAGTTCTTGTCAGGTAAATTCTTTTTGTAATTTATCGTCTGCTCCGTAAGTCATTTGTGGTGACGTAACTTTGTTAAACTTGGAAAAGTGCATGAAATGGAGTTGTATAGTAATAGATCTACTTTTTTTTTAAAGACAGAAAGCGAAGTATCTTTGGCATAAAACTTATTGTTGAGATTTATAAATAATCTTCTAACTTTATTAGCAAAAATTAATACTTCTACAATGTTTTAAAAAAAGCATGCTTGAATCAATTTTCACGTTTTTGAAAATGTGTTCTGATAAAAATTCCTAAATCGCAAATAACAGAAGGTTAAGAATTCTAAAAAAAAAGCTAGAAATTTAATAGAAACTTAAAAAAGAAAATGTATTTTTTTCTTTTGATGTTGAATTGACTTTGAAAGGTAAGGAGATTTAAAACGTTTCTTCAGACTATGTCTATATAAAAAGCATGTTCACGATGTAGTACCCTTTATTTTGAAAAAATAAAACCCAAACAGAATATATTCCTGAATTTGATGTTTTTCGTAACTGAAAATGTACGAGACCAGAAGCTAAAAATAAGTGATTTTTGATAAAATATTCTACAGAAAAATTTATAATCTATCAATTTAGGTTTCCATTTTAATTCTTTTAGATCTTTAGGAAATAATATTTTTATAAGACAAGATTAAAAAGAACTTTTTTTTTTCATTTGTTTTTAAAAATGTTCTATATAATAACGCAATATAATCCATTTTTTTAAAAAAAGTTTTTTAAAATGCTTTTTTTTAAAAAAAAGTCATTGCATATCTGAAAATTTTTATTCAACTATTGCAACTTTGGGTAATGCTTAAGAGTTTTAATTGCATGTTTGAAACATTTTTTACTTTAAATTTCAATTCAGATTTATGTTTTGTTAGATGATTAGAAAATAATAAATTATAAACTAATGAATGAAACTTCATATGCTTCTATTCTATTTTCTTAAGAAAAAAAATCTTTGTTAATATGCAGTATCTTTATTTTATATTAGGTACCGATGTTCTAAGAGTAATTTTTGTATAAATAATAGAACGGAGAAATAATTCTGCAGTTAAATTGCAATTCAACTTCACACAAACCTTTTTTGAAACTTAGATTTCTAATTTAATTCTTTAAATTCTAATTTGTTTAAATGATAAAAATATATTTTAGAATCTAACCGGCATAACTTCTTTGCCTGCATGCTTTATTAAATAATAATTCTTTGATATTAGAAAATTTAATATTTTCGTCTCTCTGTATTTTATTTATAATAATATTACAATAATTTAAAATTTCATTCAAATATTAAAATATCGTATATTTTTGGTATTAAATCTCTCCTACAACTTTTCCTTTGACATTAATCATCATTTTTCATTTCCTTTTTTCATAACAATGATTTCCATATTCATCAGTAGCTCCTATGCTAAATAATTTGGTATTTTTTTCTAGATTTTTGTGCCATAAATATCTTTAACTAAAAATATGGAGTCAGCAACTGCAAAACGCTTTCTAATTTTACAGTTATGGGTCAAAATTTTCATTGATTCAATAGTAAAATATCATCTTAGAATTTATTTCGAAAGTTCTAGTACTTTGATTATTATTAAATAGTAAAATTATTTACTGAAGAACTTTTAAACATTTCCTCAATATTCCTTAGTAGCGTACTTACATATGTTTTCAAAGCCAAAAAAATTTATGATTGAAAAAATGTATAATGAATGTAACTTTCTGTATATACTGTCATTATACTGACTTCAGTATATGAAATATTTTTTCAAATATTTATCCAAGTTTTGTAAAACAATTTAGATTCTCTATGAAAAAGGTGTATGTTTCCTTAAAAAAATTTAAAATTGCTAAAATAGATGTACAAGGTATACCTATTTCTGAATGACTGTCGCAGATAATTCAATTTTTATCTATTTATACTCATAATAAAATAATTTTCGAAAATCGTCAATATCATTTGGATTTGAAAATATTTTACGAAATTAGCCAAATTTTTTGGATATAGTAATTTCACAATTTTTTTAATATTTGATACATATTCTAAAAATATTATTAATTGTTTGTTTAAGTTAAACGAATATGTTGGTTTTCTAAGTCATTATTATGATTATGCTGCGTTCGTGTCGAATTATTCATATGTAAATTTTTATAGAAAATTTTATGTCATATTAATTCTTTTTTATCATTTGAAAGTATCTTTTTTTATTCAATGTTCACTTACTATATTCTTTCATTTTTTTATTGTTTTTTTGAAGAAAAGTGAAGGAAAAATGACAATTTTAATTTTTATTGCAATTGTGCAAAGCCTGTTTTTATTTCAAAATCTGCTTTTGTGAGAGAAAACTATAACCAACAAACTATCTGTTATGTAGATAGAAAATTAAGAATATAAAACTTAATCTCATCTTTAAAAGGATTGGATAAATTTGGACAATTCTGTAGGGTATGAAGTATCATCTTAGCGCTCAAACCTTAAAATCACTTCGTATTCTACAATATTTGATTTTTAATTTCAATTTTTGATCTATCGTATTATCAAATTATTTCTTCTGTTGTAAAAATTCTCTTGAGTTTATTTTAAAAAATAAAAGAAACTTACGTTTTAATAATATAACAATTTTCCCAACCTGAAGATTTTCTGTAAAAGAATTGGAAAGTTCCTAAATCTTCATATTTCCTAAAATAAAAAAAATAAAAAAATGAATTAAATTAATACATTGAATAATTTTTTATATGAATTAATATGAGGCTTGATTTATAAATAATATATTACTTGAAATCCAAATTTTAAAGGCGTATTTGATTAAAAATATTTCTTTCTACATAATAACTCTCTTTTTGTTCTGAAAAATTTGAAAACCTGCGCTTGAGTGTTAAAGGATCTTTTGTTATCACTGATAGGAAGCATTCCATAATATTGCGGAAGAGGAACTTCCGTAACACTTGACTTAGTGTTATTTCTGCAACTAAGAAATGAGTAATTTTTTGAAAAAAATATCTAAAATTCACTATTTGTAATATATTCTTTGAATTGATAATTTTTTTGTAAGGTACATTGAATTTTTTGAAACTTTTAATACAGATTTTTTTTTTAGTTTCCACGTAAATATATATACTTCATTTTAGTTCCTCTCATTGCCTACGAACTTCATTAATAAACTGTCAACAGATAATTTCCTTTAAAAAAGATTCGTCCCCGGTATACTCTAACAAAATTGGAACATCGAATTATTTTAATTACTTAATGGATTGTGGTAAATTATTTTTTACGCTTTTCTAAATGATAAATTTTTCTAAAACACTTCTTAGCTTTTTTAAATGGTAATGAATGTAAAAGATGTCCTGTATAAAAGAAATAGAGATGTGTATACATTGGAATAGAGAACTGTATAAAAATGTTAGCTCTTAAGTTTGCATTGACTTTTGTTCAAGAAATATTTTCGATAATTTTAGATGTTTTTAGATCTTAGATTAATTTAGAAATATTTTCGACAATTTTTAATGACCAAAACAATACAAATTCTTCATATTGATTTAAAAGTTACTCGTTTAAATAATTATTTAATACTACATTTTTTAAAAACTGTTTCAGAGAAAATAATGAAAAATTTTCATTTTTTTGATTTAAAGTTAATTTCTTTGTAGTTAATAGCAAATTGTAAGAATTAGTCTACCATAAAACGGAACTCTGTTTCACTAAGAATTCTTGTCCTTAAGTTAATGATTTCCTGTCTGTAAAAAGACACACATCTTTTACTGAAAATACTATATATTTATTGATAAAATTGTATTTAAAATCAGTAAAATGTAGTTTATATATATATATATATATATATATATATATATATATATATATATATATATATATATATATATATATATATATATATTATTTATAGTTAAATATATAAATAAGTTTCTAAAATAAATAAATGAAAATTATTGAGTTATTTTATAAACTTATTTCCCGAATTTAATAACACCGAAAGTTTTGTAAGGAATTCTTCGTAAATTTCTATTAGTTCTTTTATAGGTTATCTAGAATATACAATTTGAAAAATTAATGCAAAAAGTTAATTGATTATTAACAGTTATTGTTTATAATAAGTAACAAACAGGTCTCAAGTGAAAATCATTGATTTTTTTTATTTCCTGTATTTAATAATATCATTTATATCATGAAATACAGTACTTTTTATACGTATAATGGCTAATCGAATCTTAAAAGATAAATCCTATAATTTATCAATTCATTAAACTCAGGTATAATTTGAATATATATTTTTAAAACGTTTACAAAATAGCTAGTATCAAGTGGATTTCAACTATAAATAAAAAATATTTTTTTTATGCTTTAATTTGAAGAAAATGTATTCAGTGAATTATTAAAAATTGATTCAAAATTATGTGTATTTATTTTGATTAATAAGTGAATAGATTTTAATATGTGAAAATAAAAACTGTAGTAAAATTAAAATATTTAAATTTTTCAGTCTTTTTCTTTTCACGGAGATAATTATCCTGAACAAATTACTTACCTAAGTATTTTTCTGGCTGGAATTTCGGCCATTATAATCACTCACGCGATGCTAAATAAATGAGTTATGGCGTCGTCGATATGCAATTTTTTATCTAATAAAAATGAAATCTCATTCGTTTTATTATAATGTTTTGTAAAATTTACTATGCAACCATTTGTATTGCATTTGATATTTGTATGAATTATCGCTTGGCTTTAAACAGGAAGAGTTGAGGGACATTAATAATTAAATTCCGCAGTTAACTGATTAAAGGACTAAATAAATTCAGTTTCTTCTAATCTGCAAATGAAGCGAGAAATAGTTTAAAAGCAAACCATTATAACTTATATCGATTAGTTTGATTATTTGTCTTTATTGTAACTTATTTATTTTTGTGAATATTTTCCTAGACTTTTTTTTATAATGTATAATATATGAAATAATAATTTATCTAATTTTTTTTGGATAAAATTTTACCTTGGCTATAATAATGTGTTATAATAAATATGTTATAATACAAAATCAATATTCATTTTTATCAGAAATATACAGAAATGAGAAATATGAAAAAGTACTGTTATTCATATATGAGAAAAATGTTGAAATCTGAATCTGACTTTCTTGATGGATTTACTTACCTAGTTATGCATAGAGTGAATATGATTTTTCAAAAAAGGAATTTAATATAAAAAGTTTTTTTAGATAAATAAATTTTAGATAATCATATTACATAATTTTTCACTGATTTAAATGTAACAAAAATTTAAAATCTTTTTTTATCCTCGAAAAGACACTGTTTTGGGTAAAAACGCAGACAGGTGATAAAATCGCAGATAAATAGTAAATGTACCAATGCAGCGTTCCCTAGATAACTAGGCATTTGAATACGAGTGGATGCAATTTTATTTGTAGTTTTTCTATTTTGACATTTAAAAAAATAGAGAATTAAATGTCAAAAACAAATTAATAGAGATTCGAATTTCTAGTCAGATACCTAGAATCTAGAAAATACTTTATATTTGTTCATAATTTTTTTTTTTATTTTGGCATTTAAAAAGAAATAGGGAATTAAATGCCTTAATTAAATGTCTAAAATAAATTAATAGAGATTCGAATTTCTAGTCAGATATCTAGTGTCTGGAAAATATTTTAGACATTATTTGTCTATTTTTATTTTATTTTTAAATTTTGATACTAATTCTTTAGTAAGGATAGCGCGCACATTAAAAATACCTTTAATATCGGAGCATAATGCGAGTGGTTAAGTAAAGGTGTGAAAGAATTATTATAAAATATGTTTAAAGATATATTTAAAAATTCATTAATTTTACAAAAAAAAAGCACGGTTATAAAGTTAAATGAAAGAAAATTTATTATATTTTTAACTGTTGTAAAAATTATCTTTGTGAAATGAAATGCTTCGAACTTATTGAAAAAAACATTATTTTAAATAGTTTTAATTTTAATTTTATAAATGTTTTCACCAAGAGCATATAGCTTTATGTCACATATGGTAGCTCTATGTCAATCTGTCTACTCTTTAGAAAATTTTGAACAACTCTCCTCATACTTATTACATTTATAAATGACATATGAATCTACAAAGATTATCATGCTAAAATTATGCGGTAAAGATTATATGAATTTTGATGAATTCGATTGACGAATTTTTAATTTTTATCAATCAAAAGACGTTAGATATACTTCTGTAAAAACAAATACTGCAATGAAAAAAATAAATTAAATTAATACTAGATAAAATTTGAAACTATTTGATAACTAGCAGAATAAAATTTCAGTTCAATTATCAAATATTAATTCAATTATTATTCGATTCAATGAGTACATTTCAATTAATGGGGCAGTTTTTATCTGTTCATATTCAAATTAAATAGGCACAGATAATTTACGCTCGATAAACCAAAATCTTTCTCTTCCAGTTTCAATTTAAAATACTGAAACATTTTTTCCTGGTTATTTGTTTTTATTTTTCATCATCTCTTTATATTCATCTGCCAATATTTGTTATTTTTTGCATTGATTGATTTCGCTTTTTCCAAAAATCATAAATTAAAAATCATGAAAAGAGAATTTCTAGATTACTCTGTTCTAAATATTGATTCGTGGGTTGTAAATTGTTCTTGAAAAGTCAAGACAAGTGTTGAAATGTATTCTTCGAATACACGCAAGGGTTTGTGTTAAGAGACCCACTTTATCGTGATTAATAGAGTATCATCAGTTTTAAGTACTCCAATCAGATTCCTGTCGATAATGTAAGAAAGAAGTCAAAATCAAAAAAGTTTTAATTAACTTTTGTCGGATAGTAAATCGGAAAATAAAAGAATAAATAATAGTTTTTTTTTGCATTATTTCTAATATTATGATTTTTATGAATTGATAAATCATATTGTTTAAAAGAATGGGTTATATTATGCAGAATAAGCCTGCTCGATTATTAAAAAAATCGTAATTACATTATTAATATTAAAGCAATATACATAAGAATACATATACATATGCATACGAATACATATACATATACATACGAATATATAAACATATACATACGAATACATATACATATACGTACGAATACATATACATATACATACGAATACATATACATATACATACGAATACATATACATACAGTATACTTACATGAATATATAAAATTTTAGAATGAGATGTGATATAAGTTGCACTCTTATAAAATAAAAGTTTCTTAAGTTCCGATTTGAAGGAATGTTTGAAATATTTCGGAGTAAACCACGGAGTTTTGAACCATTATCGGATTACGAGAATAACATTTGAATCGGCATTCTCTAGCACAACAACGTTACATGCTCCATCAGTGGGAACAGGTTTGATCATTTAGATCAGATTTAGTGTCGAACAGGCTCATATACATGCCTTTGATGGATTCGAGTTCGAATTTAGACCAATCGGTTCCGATTCTGAAATTTATTAAGCAGAACACAACGGATTCGAGAACGAAATTAAGTGTTTCTCCTTTGCTTTTTATGCAATTTTTATGAAAAAAAATCCATCAGTGATATATTTTAATTTATTTCATAACATTTTGACATTTCTGAGCGATTAGCAATCATGTCAAGTGAAGACAGATGAAAAGAGGACTTATCACAGCAAAATTAAACAATCATCTAATTTTCTGCTTCATCTGAGTTAACTTTATATTATTCAATGTATTTAAAGGGAATGGAATAAAAAGAGTTCTGTTGGTGATAGATCAAGCGATCATGGTGGGCATGCTAAATTATTTTGCACAGGCTCCTATATATATTAATGGGTATTGGTACTTTTGTGTGATTTCGGTTTTAATAATGGAATTACATTCTTTCAAGGAGACTGGTCTTTGTATGACTTCAACAATTTCATTGATTTGAATGTTTGCTTTTTTGCTTGGGACTAAAAATTATGTCACCATTATATTTCCATTATCATTCCTTTAAAAATCTGTCATTATCATATCCTTTCTTTGTCTACTTTCGAAATCCCTTGATGTTCGGTAGGATTCATGGAGTGCTTACACTTGCTGGTTGCTTATCTACAGACATTGTTATTATTTGAGAACGAGGCAATACATTTTAAGTTTTTCACTAATATAGAATGTAGTTTGAAATGAATCTACATATTGAGCCAAGATCGCTTCATTCCACAGTGTTGCAAAAAATACACTTATCTTCAAATAAAAAATTTTCACAAGCGTATAACTAAAAATATAATAAATGTGTTTGAATATAGGAGGAATCTTAATATCAATCTTGTTTATGTGTTACAATTTCATCAGGTAGTCAAACATTTTAAACAGTACATTTTCTAGATTTTTCAGATTTTGTGTAATGCAGGTTTCACACAATCGGCACTTTTATATTTTCTGAACCAATCACGGTGATCCTACTTGAGTTATATATATATATATATATATATATATATATATATATATATATATATATATATATATATATATATATAACAAGGGTTTTTGAGCAGCATTATAAGACCTTAATTCTTCTCTTGTAAAGAACTATCATTTAAAATTTTAAGTAATTTTTCACTATTAGCGTTTATTTTTGAAATTACGCTAGTAAACAGCAAAATAGATAAAAACGAAGAATTTATCTAAGTAGCTTCCGTTTATTGTAAAATCTACAAAATTCAATACAAATCATTCAATTGCTGTCTAAAAAAATTAAAATTCCAGCTGTCAAAAAACGAAGTAATAACACAGATGGAAGTGCCTGTAATATGCCAAAAAGTAGGCTGCTGTATGCTACTGGAAAAATGCGTCATGAGTTTGCCATTTATAAATAATAAATAAATATTTCAAATACGAATAAATATTCAGTTTCATGTTTTTCATAATTTCTACGGAAAGGCATAAAGGTATGTTATCAAAAATAGATTTATTTTATTCTTTATAATTGAATAATGAACTTTTTGGAGCTTGTTAATATTTTAAACGATTACTATTTTAGGTTACAAAGCCTAAGTAATTTTTTTTTGTTTATGGTGTTACTTCATCTTTCTTATTTACAATATATATATTTTTAATTACTGTTCGTTTCAGTATTCTGAAATTACCAGTTTTCGAAGATTCTATTTCACTAAGGGGTGAGACGCGGAAGGATGAGCACATTTCCAGATTTCCACATCATTCTTTGACTTTGATTTCCGCCCTATTAAATAACTTTTAAGTTATATTTTTTTTCACTTCTTGTTTCTTACTGCATTACTTTATTTTAATTCAAAATTGTGTATTGAATACTTATATGGCTAATTCAAGCGCTGGTTCAATTTTTTTTAAAACTATTTCATGTAATATATTTAAAATAATAGTATTTTAAAGTAAAAAATCATTATTATTAATATTTTTTAAAATATTAAATTATACATTTAAAAATACCTTATATTTTTAAAATAATATTTTTTAAAACGTTCCAGATTTACAGCAAACCCTTAAATAAAAAAAAAATGTTTTAAATAGGATGAAATCTCGAATACTGATGTTAATCTCAAAGTATTGTCAAAATATTCAGTAAACTATGAAAAAAGAAGCATTTTAACATTCATTTGCTTTATTATTTTGCGAAAATGTAAATTACCTTCATTGGTAATTACAGAGAAGAAATCTTCCATTTATTCATCAGAATTTAATGTTTATGCCCCTTACAGTAAACACAAATTGAAATATTTTATTGTGAATTAGTATCGTTTTCTGACAGTATTATGAGGCGTACACATTACAGATAATTCACAAGTCCACGAATAATCCTCCTTTCTTCTTTCCTCTCACCCCTATTTTGACGAATTAAACTCATCCTAACATATGCGCAAAAGCACGGAAGAGATTTTAGAATTAATTTATAGAATTTATTTAACTCTTATATTGTCGAATTAGCTTTGACAACTTAATTTTCATATCATTTAATAAAATGTCTGAAATATTTAGAATACTATATTGTTTATAGCAATTTAAGAATATATACAGAAAAATGCTTTTTTTTTCACATATAAAAAAATTGCTTAAAGAACTAAGAATCTAAAATTAATTGAAATAAAAGTGTAATTAAAACTAATATATAAAGATGAATTTTAAAAGGCAGACGATTTGAAATAGCTGTTTATGATATAGGTACAAAAAAGATTTTTCGAAAATTTACTTTCAAATACATTTTCTTCAAACCTGAGTGTCTCCATATTTAATTGCAAATAATTGATTTTTAATTTCTTATATTATTGTTATACTTCTTACCGAAAACAGTAATTTTAATTATCATTAAAATAGAATTTTTAAAACCTTTTCTAGATATCGATCCGTGAACAGCAAATTGCTATAGAAAGGTTTGAAATATATTTCCCGGGTACACACAAGGGCTTTGTAATGTGTCAGGACTTCATAATTAATGGTGTGTTGCCATTTTTAAGTGCATCAATAAGTCTTCTGACGATAATTTGGGTCGTCATGTTCTTAAGAAAAAAGTCAAACAGAACAAATTTTTCATTTTTGCAGGGAGTGCAGTCGGTTATTCGAGGATGATTAAGGACAGAAAAAAAATAATGAATCCTTTCTTGAATTGAAAAAAAAAAATAGGGCTATACATCATTAAAAATAGTGCAAAATGTGGGAGATAAATTCTTGGCCTAGATGTAACCAATCTGGCTCATAGTTACCTTTTAGATAGCAAGTATTAATTTAGAATGGATTTAAACGAAATTTAATTAGGAGTTTTATTAAAAAATTGCTTAAAGTTTTTCTTCAATAACAATGAAGCATATTATTGCCTAAAACCCATTTTTACATGAATTAAGTATTTAAAGAAAATAAATCTTTAATCAAAACCAATTTTCTTACATTAAAAGTTTTTCATCAATTTTGTTAAAAAATCAATGACTTTAATATTTTTATAGCAAATAAATAATTTTTTTCATGTACATGTTATGGTTGTTATAATTAAAATTATGAAAATTATTTGAAATAATATAAAATATTACTAAAAATCTATGTAACCTAACTAAAATTATTAATTTATTTAATCTGATATCTATAAAATATTGAAAATTAATAGGAAATAAAAAAATTAAAACCTCATGATGCTACGATATTTTCTACTAATATTTCGAATCATCTTTAATTCCTTTCGTTCTATGGCATCGAAGGTTTAAATAAATTTCATTAAAAGATAAATTCTCTCTCTAATCTATACTTGTTTCTTTCCTCTGGCAAATCAAAAATGTACCGTCACGTTTCGAACTAGATAAATTATATTTGGCTGCATTTTTTACCTACAAAGGGTATCAAGTAAGAAAATTTATTCCTTTTGCTTTCCCATGTGGCTTAATTCATATGAAATAAGAATTCATTTTGAGATTCCATTCAACGGTCTTCAAAATAAAAAAAAATAATGAAAAAAATCCAAGTATATATATCAAAGTATTTTGCACAAGCTGTTTCAATTAGAGAAAACTGTATGGCTGTATGAAAGGAAAAAAAAAACCCTGAAGAATTTCACGATATATAAAAAATAAAAGATGTTTCACATATAGTCCACAGAAATTAACAAATTCTTCTCGTCGAGAGGAATAACGCATCGCAAATTGTTTTCGAACATCTTACATTTCGAATAACATCTCAAAATGCATCGAATGTGATTTATTTCTGTAGTTATTATTCTTCTTGAGATATGGAGATATGAAATCCATCCGATACTTATTTTGCAATGACTCTTTGTTTTTTTCTCTATCGTAAGGAAAATACTTTGATCAAAGCTAAGAAAAAAATGTTATATAATTATATTTATATTTGATGTGGGCGTATAAAGATTATCTGTAAATTGAAATTGCTATGCACATTCTACAATATTTTGTAGAAATGCGTTTTTCCTTTTTTCAATTTCTTATAATTTATTAAGCTAGATCTTTTACTTTTATATTGGAAAATAGCATACTACATGAATAACGAAACAATAGCTTTAAAATACTTGAAACGAATAAGAGCATAGTATTATTCAAAAAATGAATATAATCGAATACAATTTCTACGAAATTAAACGATGAAGAAATCAACGATAGATATATAAAGATATATAACAGATATATTTCAACACAGATATATACACATTTTAAAGGAATTTAATTTTAATTTTTGTTCGCAAGAAAATCTTCAGTGCAAATTTAGAATAAAAAACTTTTAAAATTATTTTCATTAATAAAGAGAAATGAAATATTCTATGTAAATATTCAATGTCGAAAAAATGCTTCACTTCTATTCATTTGCAAATAAAGAATTAAATAGCTTTTAAGATATTTGACATGAATGAATACAATTTCAACGGTAAAGACATTGATTAAAGCAAAATCTCATTATAATCCATGATTATTTTCCAGTTACTTCAAAAATACATTTTATGCATTCTTTTTTCTCTATGTTAATGAAATAGTGAATTTATTATTATCCTACTATTCGATTACGATACAAAACAAAACATGAATGAAAAAACTCTTTTTAAAATGCTTTGATTTGAAAATTTACATAGATTGAATGAATTTTAATGTACTTGATTTTACACAGATATTGATAGTTTTTCAAGATTTGATTGCCGTGGTAACTAGCAAGAAAATTCATATCTGAAATGAATAAGTTCGTAAATTTCTATAATGAGTTTCGGAGTAATTTCAAAATCTTGTATTCGCTTTTTTTTCTTAGAATGAATTTTAAATTTGGACGAATGTAGTAATATGAATTATGAGTGCATCATTATGCATTATGACAAATTTCAATTCTTTCTTTTAAAAAATACAAAACTGAAGTAGATGCTGGAGAGATATATCATCAGTCTAAAAATATTAATATTTTTAAAACATTAAAAGTTTAAATTTTTTTAAATGATTCTTTTAGATTGAAAAAAAGACAAAAAATGTAAAGGAATAAGTGATCAATTTTTACAAAAATTCTGAAAAAAGTATATTATTTTTATTATCTTTTAGAAAATTAGGAATGGCAATATTGTTTTCACAATAAATTTTAAATTTGGACTAATATAATAATATGAATGAGTCATTATGTGTTATAACATCAATTACGATTCTTGCTTTTAAAAAAATTAAAACATGACGTTAATGCAGGAGAAATAAAATAAACCATTTAGTATTATTAAACGTTCAGAATTTATATTTTTTAAAATGATGTTTTTATGTTGAAAAAACATCATTTCCAACATAAAAACGTGCATAAGCAAAGAATAGAAAAAAAAAAAGAAAACGTATGAGCAAACGATAAATTTTTCAAAACAGGTGAATTATTTATAATGAATCCATTAGAGAATTAGGAATGACAATGTTTTTAGCAAAAATATTAGTTATTAAAAAATCTATTTGACGAAGGTATTACGTATGATGATTTTTATTTAAGTATTTAGTTTCAAACCAACCACCAACTGATTGAATCAGTCTTAAGCATAAATCACTGGGTTACTGGGAAAACATAAAGGCTAGATCAAACATAATATAAATGTGTTTTGCATGATTGCAAAGAAGCATAATTATTAGCTTTAAACATAAGTTAATGTGAATATGTTTGAAAGTTGTTTTCATTTATTAAGATGTGGAAATAATGCTATTATAATAAACCAGTGGAAGTGGTCTACCCGAAAATTTATCTCAGATTTTCTAATAACGTTACTATATTACCTTCCTTTTTCTTAAAATTATAAACTTTGGGCAAGGAACTGGAGGCAGTTTCTTTTATTTTCGGAGTACTAAATATGAGGAATTTGTAATTAAAGGTTTGTGAAGGGAATGAAGTGTGCATTTTTGGTCCCCCATTTTTTGCAAATTGAAAAAGAAATATAGCACAGAACTACAAATTTTCACAAGTTCACCCACCACATTTCATTGATTTCATTTTCTGAATTTTTGAATTATTGCGTTTATATTATATAAATTGGAAATTAAAGACCAATAGATGGTCTACCTCTTGACAGATTTCATTTCCAAATTTTATATATATACATTTCATATGCTAAATCTGAGTATCAATTTTATCTATCCTATCTATATTTTATTTAATGAATGCATGCAAGTCATTCAAAATTTGATATAAAGTACTGTGCAAATTAATTGGGACAAACACAGAAATTTTCATAAATGTTGTTTAATTATTATAGGTTACCTTACATGCACAGTATAGCAATCTAATATAAAATATGTCCTCCTCTAGCTTAAATGAGATCCTGTACACGGTTTGGCATGGATTCCACTAAATTAGAACATAAATTTTTGATCCCGACATCTCGAAACCAAACTTATAGCATTCTCAATCATTGTTTTCTTTGTTGAGCAGTCCATTTTACTCAGATGTCTCATTACAATGCTCCACAAATTTTCGATGGGATTTACATCAGGAGAATTACCAGACCAATCCAAAACCGTTATTTTCTGTTTTTGAAAAAATTTCGTTGTTAGCTTAGAAGGATGGCGTGGAGCAAGATCTTTTTGAAAGATACCAACACTACCAGCGAACGTTTGCATCATGGGCACAATTTTACTTTCTATTATAGAAATGTATTGTTTAGAGTTCATCATCCCTTCAAATAGTACTAAGCTGCCAGGTCTTTCAGAAGTAAAATAGCCGTAAAACATCTGTTTCTGAGGGTGCTTAACTGTTTGAATAGGATGTTGTTCCGTGATGGGTTCTCCACCACTTCGTCTGACAAATCTTGGTCGAAACCCATGCACAAGAAAATGCGTTTTGTCGCTGAATACAACCTTTTCCAATCTTGTGCAGTCCAGAATTGATATTTTCGATCTCAATCTAAATGTTTTTTCTTCATTGCAGGTGTCAATAACTGTTTTTCTATTGGTTTTCTTGCAAATCTCCCAGCTTCACTAAGCCATCGTTGAACTGTTGATGAATTCACGCTCACACCAGTAGCTAATAATTCTCTCTGAAGATCTCTACTTGTTTTCTAAGGATGCATTGTACCATTTCGTACAAGAAATTTGTCTGTTCGAAGTGTGGTCTTGCGTTTGCGTCCATATTTACTCTTTCATTCTGGAGACACTGCCCCAAAATTCTTTTGCTGATTAATAATCCTGGAAACACTGGATTTTCCAACTCCAATTACTGCAGCAATATCCCTCACAGCCATAGAAGTATGCTGACTAAGGGTAACAATTCTAGTCCTTTTCCTGGCAGTGATATCCATTTTTTTTAAATACACGTCAGAAGGACACAATTCACACAAGTGACCACTTTTTACAGAAACTGAAGAGAAAAATTTTCGACATGTCCTGATCACGTGGTCAAACCGGTTTAGATTAGTCAAGGGCAGTCATACGTTCTAAGAAAATGCAGTTGAAAACGGTTTCAGGCAGAAAATCCCCGAGAAAGAAACAATTTTCTTAAAAAATCTGTTTGTCCCAATTAATTTGCATAGTACTGCATACAAATGCACTGTAACGACCGCATATTAAATTTAATCATTCTAGATCAAAACAGTTCTGAGTTATATTTATAGACAGATAGATATAATATCAAAAGTGAATTTTTCGGTCTCAGAGAAATTTGAAACTTGGAGATTCGTCAAAATCTCGAATTCAATTATTTTTATAATGAAAATTCCTTTTTGTATATTTCGTACAGGAGAAAGTAAAAATTAGCCAATAGGGAAAAGTGACCAATCACTCTATTTTATTAATTACTGATTTTTCAGATATTTCCGTACAAAATATTTTCTTTATTAAATGTTTTAACATATGGTAAGCAGTTATACTATAACATTTTGACTCTTTTCGAAGGCGGAATTCTTTCCTTTATAATTATTTTGCATATTTTTTGGAAATCACTACCTAACAAATATCAGATTGCAATCTAATGTTGCAATCTAAATTTATTAGTATGAGTCAGAACGAATTCTTTTAAATGCAAAGAAAGTATATTTTAAAATATCGTTTGATTACTATACTAAAAGGTAATTTTTTATTTTAATTATTTTATATTTTTAATCACTGATTTACAATTGGCTGTAATAAATATGATGGATTCCTGAAATAAGTTCTTAACAACATATTTTTTCCGATTATTTACAGCTTTCTAAAAATATCTGTTTTATATTACATAACAACTATATTCTGTGAAGGATTTTGTCTTCGAATGTGAATACAAAATCACTCACAGATTTTTCAAGAATTTATGGAAATTATTTGAGAATAAATTCAGTCTCAATGAATGAATATTAGTGTAATATAATATTCTTCAGAATTTTGAAATATAGCAAATAGCATTTTATTCAAAATAACATTTTTGATGAAAATACTGACTTTTAAAGTTTCACTTTCATCCTTTTGAAAAACTATTTCCCATATAAAACTATGCTTTTAACAAACTTGATAGATATTATGAATTTTCTTAGTATTTCTGAGAAGAAATATGGAAACCTTAAAAGCATTCTTTATTACTTTGAATATTTTGATAAAGGTTCTTGGAAAATTTTCTGTGTCTTTCTCTATTCTATTGAATAAATCATAAATCAAATACTAAGAATCTACTTTGGTATTGTTGTTGAAAAACTCTGTAGTTTATTAGGTATATTAGATTAGAAGCAGAGATTGATTACGATTTCCTGAAATATTTTCAAGCACTCTATTTCCTTATGATAGAAAAGTTTTTATTTTTTAAGCTCTCCTTTAATAAATCCTTATTTGTGATAAATTTTTTTATTTGCATATAAAAATGATAGCTGTTTATCTGGTTGGGCATTTGCAAACGTTTTTCCAAAGGATCTTTTTATGAAAACTATTTAAATAGTATATGTCAAGCTAAATTATTTATCTTTTAAAAATTAGTAAAAACAAAATTCATATCAAAATTATAAATTTTAGTACATATGTGACATTTTTTACAAAAAAAAAAAAAAAAAAAAAAAATGTTAATGTTTAATCCAACATTTCAAAATGATGAAACATTCTTCTGAACGAATAATTTGATACATAAATATCACATCATTTTATTGATCCCTTTAAAAAGCCCCACGGACAAGAGGATAGTTTGATTGAGTCAAATCTAGTAGATTAAATGGAAATTATTATTTAAAACAATTACTGAAAATGCATATCATTTTTCGTCATATATCAGGCCACAATGTCTAAGAAAACCCCTTATCGTGTTGTGGGAAAGTCGGTGAACCTGTGGGGCATGCGATTTGAAAAAAGTAAACTGTGACAAAAAGTAAACTGTGACAAGTGAGTAAATTGATTAAGAGAATAATTCAATTAGGAGATTAAACATCTGATCGATAGGCCCAGTTCCAATAAAAACTTTTCAAAATTATTTGTTCTATACGAAGTTCGTTTGTTTCCATAGTCATTGTTTAGGCAGTTGGTTGATGTTGAGTCTGGTATGTAGGTTGGCTGATGTTAATTCAAGTAAACCAAAATGAATGTGAAATTTGTTGTTGTCAGTTAAAAACAGCATATTTAATGATAACAAAAAATAAAATATACACTGAAAACGAATATAAATTAAAAGTAATTATCATCAAGAAATATAAATATACGAAATATTTTCAAACATGAAGGCGAGGGACAAATTTATTTTTCAGAATCAAAACAGAGAGATTGTTCATTGCTATTGCTGTTCTATGTAATGAATAACGCCTCTATTTCGATTGTAAATTATGATGATGCAATAATCTCAGGCATAATTTTTAAAACATATCGTATTATAAAATAGGAGAAGGAAATGTAAATGTTTTGTCAACTTATCGACTGTGGTATAAAGGTAATAGGCATCCAATTCATATTTAAAATCATTGATAAAACTGAAAATTCAGATCCTCTAGCCCGTAGCACTGGACTGATGTCGCACGTTTTGTTTTATATAAATGCTAAGGATTTTTAACTGAATGAATAACTATTGTTTTCCATTTTTGAAGCATACAACAAAATGAAATTTGACAGTAATACTTTACTGACAATTAGTAGTAACTGACAGTAATACTTTACTTATTGACAATTTTAGTAATTACTTCCATCACCTTACAAGTGTGGCACTGTAATCACAGTACTGCAATGTTATTGTACTAATTTAAAACAGTCTTTCAGGTTTGCATAATTTTTTTTACCAATATGGATTTATACAAAGATTTTTTTAATAGAAATCTCAATGCAGGCGTATTAGAAGTTCTACAAATTATGTGAATTTAATTAACAGTTATTGAGAGCATGCTGGTAAATTTAATTTTTTTTTCAGATTTTTATTTGCTTCAATTTTAAGTTATTTCTTGATGGCATTTGTTCAAAAGAACAAAAATTATAATATTTACCATTTTAAAAAAGGCTTATATGCTTTATTTCATCAATTAGACCAAATTATTTATCAATTTTAGTAGGTTAACCAATTAGCTATCCGGCATGATATACCAAAGGCTCTCCCGCTGGGACAGTTCGAAAGTTTGAAGAGCTGATGTCGTCTAACCTGAGCTGAAAATTATGAAATTTGTGTCAAGATAGCCCCATTGTTACTTTTAAAGGATAGATTAATATAATTATGAATTTAGCTCGATTATTTTTAATAAATAAAATTCTAAATTGCAAATTTTTGCCTTTTAAAGTATATTCAGGTGAAGTATATTAATGTGAAAGGGAAAGTAGTAATTGAAATCTTACAGGGAGTTATAATTCGAGTCTTTTAGACATCTTGTAGTAGTATTCTTTATAGTAATTGGATGAACACGGTTTGGAAAGTAAAGCTCTATCACAGATATGCTACCAATCACAGATTTCTCCTTTATTATTACTATATTAGTCTTTGTTGCTGGATCATTTTAGCTAACGTATCTGAAATATAAAATACTAATATTTTTCCAATGATATAATTGACGCCTTTGGCGACCAGTTTGTTCACAAGGAGCAGTGACTTTTTTGACTAATACATACTACTACAAGCAACAATACAAGTTGCATATTACAAGAAGTATTATTATTTAAAAATTTATTTTTGTGGTTTGTTAAAATGGAAGAATAAAAATTTACTGGAAAATGACATTTATGGGAAACTAAGTTACTTATTTCTACTTCTGCTTTTGAAAAAAAGTATTTTAATACTGATCATTATTTTATTTATAGAAGAGATCATTAGATTCAAATATAATTTATATCATTATGAACATCTATAATATCAACACGTGACAGTAAACGGAACCGTTGAAGAAGAATTATTCCCGTTTTTTTTTGTGTTTATGACTGTCAACTGAATTCTTAAGTAAACATAACAATATTTTCATGCACTTCTGATGGAAGATAATGTATCTCTTACCTAAAGATAAACTGAATTTTCTCATATTTTTCTCCAGGTACGTGGTGAATCGGCGTGAAAAAATGCAGTTCATTAAATAAATGTGTTTTTTGTTTTAACACTATTTTGAAAAGCGATTGCTTCATGAAAAAAAAATTATTTGGAAACTAGCTTCAATAAAGTATAAGAATTATACATTCTCTACTCTGAGAAGAAATCATTGAAAAATAAAACAAAATAAATATAACCATTATTTTCAGCAAACTGACTGGCCGCAAAAAGCGGTTACTTTAAGAATAAATTTTGTTTGTAAAATGAATCTTACAAATGGATGATTAAGACGCCTTTGGTGCAAAATGCGAAGAAAGTAAAACAATTATCAAGAATTAGTGAAAATATACATGAAAGGGCCACTGAAAAAAGATTAATTTGGTGAAATTAGTTGAAGTTCAGATGGAAATGTTTTTTCAATATGTCCCTTTAAGTAATAAAATAATGAGTCTTAAATGTTTAAAAGATGATGATAGAAAGATAGAGATACGATTAGCTAAAATATGATACTTCATATTATGATAGAAAGTAAACGCGTCATATTGAAAAAGAGAAGCTCTTTTCCCTTGAAGCTATCATTTTCATTGACATATTCATTCTCTTTATTTATCTTAAAATATTGTTAAATCCATCAGATTTCATGCAGTGGAGAACACAGTGTTTAGCCTTTGAAGCATATCTTACCTTTCATTTAGCCGAGTGATAAAGAAAGAAGAAATTGTTTTAGAACATCTAAAGCAATACTCAAAAACAACATGGGATAGGTGCCCAGCTTTTATTTCAATAAAGTTATTTTAGCCAATAGAGAATGGGTGATTCTTTCTAAACCTATAGAACTATAAAATTATTTACACAATTTTATCTCTACCAGAACATTGCACTTTTGACAGCCATGGTAAAAACTCTTGAAAAGTGAGTGGTGTTGTCTTAAAACTCTATAATAATGACTCGCTCTCTCTGGTGTGTTTAGAGGATCTTCTTTTAAGGAAGAGTGGGCTATATTTTGGCTAGCTTGAAAGGGAAACAACAATCAAAGGCTCGAGCAGTAACAAACACTAGCAGTGGAAAAGGGGGGGGGAGAGAATTACTATTTTTTTATAGCATTTCTCACTTTTTTCACCTGAGCTCCTTAAAAAGTAAAAGCATTCTCTTATGAATGGAGGCTAAATGCCGAAAAAGTTTAACCCATAGAATCAAAACATCATGTTAACTAATTTATCACCTTAAAAAAGATGAATATTTCATTTTCGAATTGGAAGTATCTTTTCAAATCTATTTCTTTTAAGGAATATTGGTGTTTATGACAAATAAACAAATATCATTACTTCGCCTGTCTTTATTCTTTCTCTCTCTATGTATATGTATAAGAGAAAACAATATATTTATAATTTTCCATCTTACTGTTTTTGAGTATTTTCTTATTGACCCTCTTTAGATGTTTTAGAATTCTAAATTCAGATTTTAATAGATCATGGCTAATAAATTAAAAAATGCTTAATATTATGGAAATAGCCTTGCAGAAAGAAAATCTATGTCACTGAAAAGTTGAGTTTTTAAATGTTAAGATGCTGTAAAAATGATTTTCGTGCCCTAATAAATTCCAAAGTTATAATTAATTAATTAACGCAAATGGAAAAAAACGTAACTACATTCCATTTTAATCCCATTTAGAAGGCCGTAAAGTTTTACCGTAAGTAAAGTAAGTAAAGTTTACAGTAAGTAAATTATTACTTTAAGAAGGCCGTAAAGTAAATTATTACAATTAATCCTCCTCGATATTAAAAACATTTGTGGCAAATTTTATTCGATTTGTTAAAGGTTATGAAATTGTATAAGGTTCAAACAAACAAATAGACATTCATTTTAATATATATATAATCAAATTCGACTAGCCATTTATTACAATCATATCATGATTTATCGGGTCATTTAACCTGAAGAAGGGTCATTGCGCACCAACATTTCTTTTTTCCATTACACATAAATAATATATATGCAACTAAATAAAATATTAAATTTAATTCTACATTTTGAAATCTATTTGAATTTTCCACTTTTTGTAGTAATATTGATCAACCAGTTTTTCAACTAGAACATTAAAATCCATTTAAAAATTAAAGGCATGTGAGAATTAAAACCGAATCATGAATTTCAGAGGATTTGAAATATTATTTTTTTCTGTAACATAATAGCTTGAAAATAAGAGGCAAGATCAATTTACTTTTGATGCATGGAACAGTTTGTTTCTTACTAATAATCAGATAAAAACATAAGCATTTGGACATTAGTTGGCTTTTGAATCAAGTATTTCTACAAATAAATATTTTTGATTATGAATTTTATCAAAATTTATCTAAAAAAAATGAGATGAATAATAAAAGTTTGTTTCAATATGAGTTTGCCGCCTTGTATGAAAACCAAAGTAAAAATCATATTCAGCAAATTTTTACAAACATATTCTACAAGTATATTTTTTATTATCCATAAAACTTAGATATATTATAATTTGTTTGAAATTCCCTCAACTGATTAATGAGAGCAAAATTATACTGAATGTAGGTAGAATAAAATAACTTAGTTTTTGTCTTAATAGCCATATTTCATTATTAGGATTTCAATAATTGAAAATCCAATAAGAAATGATTAAATTGCTGTGTATTTTAATAGAACAACAAAAATAAACTTATTTTAGCTATAATGACGAAAAAAACATTATTTAGGCTCAATTTTCGAAAATGTAAATTTTGTTATTCAAGTTGCTAATTTGCTGCTCTTTAAGTTTTATTTTAGATGCCTATTCATAAGAATAAAGTTGCCGATCTCTGCATTAGAGCAATTTGATCCTCATTAGGTAAATTGCAATCTGGTACACTTTTACGGAAGAATAAAACTTCAAAATTGTTTTCTGACAACAATTTTAAAACTCCCCTCTCAGTATAAAAACGAAAGTTGAAATTTAATACGTTTCTTCCCTAAGCTCGCATGATGTTCGATTTAAATCTTCCCTGTAAAATCTGGTAACATTCTTTAAAAAATTTACTCATCGTGGATATGATGTTGCTCCTATTTTTATACCAACCCACATGATGTAGATCCGAACAGTTATAAGGGTGGCGTAGAATTTCGGAAATTAATTACTTCTTAAAATTTTATCTTAAAATGACACAGGAGTATTCTTATTTCCAGTTAGTGCTTTTATTTGCACTTCGTTGGAATTCCATCCTCTGAAAATGCGAAATATTTATTTCTGTGAATTTGATTCTGACTAGGATTAAAATTGAATCTAATTACCGTAGAGAAATATTTTGAATTTACAAATGTGTTTAAGTCATCCAGATCTTATTTCTCAAAGTTAATCGTTAGGAAACAAAATTAAAAACGCAAGAAGCATGACTCTTTGTAACAGACTTAAAAATATCAAAAATTTATTACATTTAATGTTTATGATCTTCAAATAGCACAGAAATTGTAATCATTAATAATATTTTATTTATTATCAAATATTTTAGAATTAGTAGCTCTTTAACTGCTTAACTGTCTTGCCCGAGTGTCATACATGCATCGCTTTATCGTATTTTGATAGTATAAGGAAAAAATAAACCATTCATAACAATTATAATTATATATTAAAATTACTTCGAATACATAGATAAGTCAAGTATTCAATGGATTTTCATTGGAATCAAAATAAGACATTATTCCCAAAATAGAAGGTGTCATCTTATTAGATAGTAAAGAAAATAAAATAGTTCAGGGATTAAAGAACTTATAAGAAGATATGTTAGACGAACAGTGAATTTGTGTTTTTCTATTAATTTCCATAAAATTAAAGATTAAATAAAACCAGCTGGACAGGTCACCCCGAAACTTTCTTGCATATTTTTTGAAAAAAGTACTTGCGCGCTTTATTAACCGAATGTCACAGGCGAACAGTAATTGCAAAAGATTATTAAGAAAACGAATTTTGGCGATGAATTTCTGAAATACTTTTAATACAAGGGACTGTTATTATTATTTTTTCGTTGTTGATTTAAATATAAAGTTGAGGCAGAACTCTAATTCGTAGTCACAAAATGACGTGCACATTTTATTATATTAAAGTCATTGCGTTTTTGAGTTATCGCGTTTATCTGTTTGTGAAAGTATTGGTCGACAGACAGCCATCCTCTAATAGGATTCGGTTCCCAATTTAATACATATCTGCACTTTAGATGTTAAACCTGTTTGTGAAAGTATTGGTCGACAGACGGCCATCCTCTAATAGGATTCGGTTCCCAATTTAATACATATTTGCACTTTAGTTGTTAAACCTGTTTGTGAAAGTATTGGTAGACAGACGGCCATCCTCTAATAGGATTCGGTTCCCAATTTAATACATATCTGCACTTCAGATGTTAAACCTGTTTGTGAAAGTATTGGTCAACAGACGGCCATCCTCTAATAGGATTCGGTTCCCAATTTAATACATATCTGCACTTTAGATGTTAAACCTGTTTGTGAAAGTATTGGTCGACAGACGACCATCCTCTAATAGGATTCGGTTTCCAATTTAATACATATCTGCACTTTAGATGTTAAATCTGTGTACCAATTTATTTTATCTTTCTACTTTCGCTTTGTAGTTATTGTGTTAATTCATATTCAAATAGCCAGTCAAATTTGCAAGACTATTAATAATCTCCGAGAGTTTTAATACACAAAACCAATTTTCGTTCTACTTTAAAATTAAAAAAAAAAGAATTTTCTTGAATAATGCAACTTTTTTTTCTGAAAGATTTTATTCTCTAATTAAAAAAAATATTTGCGAATATATTTTACATTAATACATTTCAATATTTTATTTACTGGATTTACCCTCATGGGGTTTGCGAAGATATTAAATACGTTTCTTCATGTGCATATTGTTGCTGATATACAATTAAGAAATATTTTAAGAAATAATACAAAAATGGACAAAGCAAGCTTGATATATTGTCAAAATACAATGTTTCGAACAAGAGATTCGAAATTCCTTTTTCTGAAACTAAAGCTTCCACTTAAGTAGAAATCTGCATTTATAGCGCGAATAGCTGAATCTAGCAGAGGGTTGGCAGGGCTGTTAGCGTTTCATTTCAAATACATTTCTTAAGTATGATTGGCATTCGTGCTTTCCTAAATAAAGTAGTTTTAAGCATCAAACTGTGACAGATACTATTACAGTGTTATTTATTTTAGTTACCATACACAAGAGCTTTACTAATAGAGTCGAGTTCCACGGCATTATAGAGGTATTAAAAATTAAGTGTTTTGCTAATCTACTTCAAATTTTCACTCTGTTCTGCAAATTGATATTCTATTCATCTTGCGCATGGACCTTCCTAAAAGAGTCGATTCCCATGACATAATCGAGACATTAAAAATTAAGTGTTTTTTAAATCTATTTCAAATGCCAAATTGGCATTTTGTTCTACAAATTGCTTTTCTGTTTATTGTGTGCAAGAACCTTCCTAATTGAGTCAATAAAAAATTAAACTTTAATTTATTTGAAATTTGAATTTATTTAATTGAAATTTGAATTTAATTAATTTATTTGAATTTTATGAATTTGAAATTGAAAATTCTTTAATTCAAAATTGTATTTTGAAGTAAAGAATTTTTTATTTTTTACTTCATATTTAATGCGCAAAGATAGTAAGCAGAACCTTTTCGTCATTACTTTCAATAATGGAAGATAATCACATGATTAAATGTTTGATAAAACAAAGAAAATAGTTTGAATCTTCATTCAACAATTAAATCTGAAAATTATGCAAAAATTATTTCTAAAATTAGGGTAACTATGGCATAGAATATCTAGGGCAACTAATTTTTCACATTAAAAAAGTTATAAATTGGTGAGATTACTTTATTGAGCAATAATATTTTTGGAAGACATTGCCGAAAAATGCCAAAATATTAAGAAATTTTCATTTAACTAAAATTAACAAAAATATATCCAATGTTTATATTCCCCCTTTGAAAGTGTACCTCTGCCAAATATGGAAGAAAAAAAATCAAACAGTCTGTCCTGCAGAGTTTTAACATACTACATACACAATTTTATGAGATCAGATAATAGGCACTCACACATTTAAATGATAAATTCGGTATTCTAAGGAACGAAAAAAAATGTTTATCTTTTCTTAGTTGTAATCTATTATATTTCCCTTTTCTATCGTTTTAAACCTAAATATACAATAGATTCTGCTCAACTTTGAAAATTATTGATATCTATATGGACATATATATATGGAATGAAAAGATATATTTTCCTCCAGTTGATGCGTCCCCAATTTCTTCCTCAACTGACAGGGCTCGACATATTGTTTGCGAACTTACATTTCCTCCGAACTTTCGATACACTTTTACTCCAATAAAATATTCAAAGTCCTTCGAATGTCAAGAGCTGTTTTGAAAAATAGAAGAACGATTGTGTTTTCCGCAGATGTGCTGTGTATTTATCTATATTATTGAATGTCAGGGGTCAAATTATTTTCTGTAAAATCAAAATTCTTTACTTATTAAAAATATTTTGTAATACGATGGTTTGATTTTTGGTTCATAATTTCGAGAAGAATAATTATGCAATTCTGATAAAGGGTATAAATTATTCGCTAACATTTTTCCAAATCGGATATATACATATATTAACCGTTTAATTGTTTCTGACAAGTACGTTTGTCGTTGAAAAAGTGCAAAATTTTGTATTATGAAGAGTTTATTGAATGACAATTATTATATTTAGATAATAATTTGTTAATTATTATATTAATAATTAATAATTTATTATATTTATATAATGTATATATTTTTATAACAATTTAGATACGTATTTTCGTAGTTTAGATACGTAGAGGAGAAAATATTTAACTGGTTATAAGTTAATATCTTATTTCGTTGAAGTTTCTCTTAAAAATTCAATATCTTATAAAAATAAATGTAAATGTGTGTATATTCTTGTGTGTTTTTACCTCCAAATGGCAACCGCTCGATTTAGAGCTACTGAATTTGGCATAAATGCATTTTGAATTGTGAGAATATGCATCTCAAAGCGATTCCTGTCAGAAATTTTAATTAAATGAAATAAATTAAGACGTTTGGAGTTTCCATGCGATAATTTCTGAAAATATTAATGCACAAAAATAATTTTTGCATCATTTCAAAATTCAGAAGTACCTTAAAGCGATTCTTTTTTGAGGTTTCGATAATTGAAAAATTGATCAGGGTTTTTGGCATTTTCCCGCCATAAGTTCCTAAAAATATTACCATATAAAAACGATTTTCACAATATTTTATAATTAAAAAATTAGACTTTGAATGATATTAATTTAGATGCTATATAGTGTTTTATTTAAAATTTATTTAGAAATCTAAATAGTTTTCGATAATCGATCACTACTAAAATTTCATTCCTTGCATTTTTGATGTTAAAGATATGAATTTATGAAAAAGGCTTATTTTTCATTCTGAATAAATTTCAATTTAAAGTATATTTTAATAATTTTTTTTGATATTATGGCAAAGATCGTTTAAATTCAGATATATTCAATGAAATTTTTGAAATTTTCGAAAGTTTTAAACCTTTTTATGTTATAGCTTTTGATGCTTTGCTTTCTTATTTGTAGCATGCTGAGTTTTTTTTTTCATTGAATCAATGACATTTCAGCATAATAAAAATATAAACAGAAGCACATGAAATTTCAGATAGAATGTACATAACTGTATAAAATTTTTAAAATTGTATAACATACGTGATTGGCAGAATTAGAAATTTAAAAGTACTTTTGCTGAAAAATAGATTAAGATTAAATTATGAGCAAGAGTTCAATTGAAACTCTATGTAAAAATAATTCAAAAGCACCTGTTGATCGCTGAGGACAGCTAGTTGTAATTAAAGGTGTATTTCTTCTGGTAATATAATACCTAATGTAAAACTTCATATTTATAGAAGAATGGGCTATTTTTATAATAAAACAATATAAACATATTTATTTCTTAAAATATTTGGATTATAATGCCAAGTTGAAAATAAATTAGATAATTTTCAAGTTCATAATCAGAGACAGTATATTATTAATTATCAGGATTAATTAAGTGGCTTTATAATTATGAGCAAATCAATTGTCTTAAGGAAAATAAATGGTTATGCATCCAGATTTAAAGACTAATATCAGATGTTTAATGAATGGGTTGCTGACAAATTGTAAAAATGGATTTTTTTGTGGCTGCTTAAAATTATTGGGGATTTGTAATTAAAGACAGATTGATTTTCGAAAAATAAATACATATATATTTACTTCTTTATATTTCTATTTATTTGCTTTAGAAAGAATATTTTTTAAAAGAATAGTTAATGTGATGCTAATGGATTACATGGACAGGTTTTCTTTTGTTGGCATCTCCTTAAAACTTATCGAATTCTGAAGTTAAGAAATAAATTACAGTCAGTCAGAAAATATGTGAATTTGTCTCTATCTTTATAATAGGGTTATAATAGGGAATTAAGTGATTAATTAAATTACTATTTTATATACAATATATCCATATATTTCTATAACTAGAGTAGAGAATTTAGATGAGTAGTTAATTTGATTCTAATCGACTACACTGATGAATATTTGTATCAAAAGATGTCAAAAATAAAAAAAAATTATTCAGAGTAGATAATAACATTGAGATATTTCCCTCACGAGTCACGCATTTATGAATGAATATTCTGTATAAAAAGACTTTATGACAGAAAAAAAAAATGCCTTATTTTTGAAACGATAATACAATGAAACCCATTCAAACTGTAAAAAAGTTTCTTTATAATGCAAAACCACAGCTGAATGGCATTATTTCGGATATATTTCCTCAAACCTTTTGTAAATTTCAGCCTTTTCATTCTTTTACCTCAATAGATTCAGCATAACATTACAATTAAAATGGTAAAAATCTGAATAAAAACAAGTCATTTTTGATTGAAATAATTTATAAAGTTATAATGTTTAATTTATTGTAATGATAAAAATTATATATAGTGCTTTATAAGTATCATCATATTATTCTGAAAAATTATTAATATCCTACTGTGTTTAAGAATAGGGACAACATGTCGAGGATTTGTAAACAACCAAAATATATTGCTGTTTTATTTCACCAGTGTATAATATTTGCTTTTCTCTTAGGAAAGGAATTGAATAATATCATAAAAACGCTGATTTCATTAAAAAAAACTTCTTTTTGCTTTCATTTTATACATGTTTATATTCTATAAGTAGTTTTGATTAAGGAAAATCAATTATTGGAGTAATAGTATTTAAGATCTTTCGTTTACGAAATAAACTTTTCGATAATATTTTCACTTAGTACAAAATTGTGAAACTAAGTCATGTATGTGATCTTTGTGTTTTCAAATGAGGCTTTATACAGCTTTAATTTTAATGTCTCTTATTCACTAAATTCATATTATATATATATTCTCTAAAATGAATACTGTCTATAAATTAACTGCTAATAACAATATACTTTTGTTATGAAAAATAAATTAATATGATGATACCGAATATTTTTATTCACACTTACTAAATATTAAAACTTTTAATGTTATAATGTTTATAATCGGTCTTATTACCTCTAAATTGCGTGATGCAAAATCATACAAAATGCTGTACAGAAGAGATAATTGAACATAGGGCCACCTAATTTGGCATTTTTGGGTTATAACTATTCACTAAAGTTAAAGAATGTTAAAAATTTAAATAGCTAAAATTCAGCCAAAATTTTAAACGTCTTTTATTAAGAACTAGCCGCCTTTGGCGACCAGCCGGTTTGCCAATCTTAATGTTCGTTAAAATTTTAATAATTAAATATTTTATGCAATTTCTACTTTAATAGCTTCTTCATCAAAATATTTTAAAACTTCAAATTTTGATTATCATATAATTTATTCATAATATTATAAAGGCCTTCAGTCATAACGTAATATGTATCTCTCTCATTTTCTGTTAGCACCCGTAGAATTTATGCTTTAAATTAAAGTGGAAAGAATTTATCTTCAATTAATATAATAATATTTTTTACTGAAACAAAGCATTTTTTTATAATCTGATTACTTAAAATAGAGTCACTCAGCGTTTAAACTTTATGGGCACTAAAGAATATCTTTTTTAATTTATGTAATATCTCAAGAGTTGGTCAACAAAATTTTCTTAGATTCATTATGAGCAGATCGATTCATTAACAATGTTTAAATTTAAATGCATCAAACACTAAGAAAATAAAACGAATCGTTTAAAATAAACGGTTGAAAACAGGTTTTAAAAAAACTACTTAAAAAACGATGTACTTAAAACTATAAACATATACAAAAAATATATAACTAACATAAATACAATTTACTTACAAAAGCATGCAACTAACCCAAAAATAATTTAAATCATCCATCCGTTGTCATGGCAACAATCAGAACAGAATGCGCATGCGTGAATTTTCTTCGCCGGTTACGTAACGCAAATACGTGATTTTTTCTACGCCAGTTGGGGTAACGCTATGCGGATTAGAAATTTTTAATTTCCTTTATTCTGTTTTATTTTAATTCAAAAGTATTTCAGAATGAATCTGAAAGATTGATTCATTAACAATGTTTAATTTTAAATGCATCAAACATTAAGAAAATAAACAGAACCGATTGAAATAATCCGCCGAAAAATTTTAACCCTAGCCTCATTACTGTTGGGAGAAAAAAAAACTGAAGCCTTTCTCGTTTGGCGATGGGGATAATGGAAGATTTTTTTGGCGGAAAAGTTGGCGGTGGGGAAAATGGAAGATTTTTTGGCGGGAAAGTTAGTTTTTAATTAATAATTAAAATTCTAATTAAAAATTCGAAAAAAGAAACCCCAGGTGCACATTCCCAACCTCCAAGGTATACATGTACCAAATTTGGTAGCTGTATGTCAAACGGTCTGGTCTGTAGAGCGCCAACACACACACACACACACACACACACGCACACACATTGAGCTTTATTATAAGTATAGATTACCGTACACACTCTGATTTTACAACATTTATCCAGCGGTATTGGTCTCCTGAAAACTTTCTCGCATACTGTTAAAGCTGCCTAAGAAAAACACCGTTTTCTTTCGCTTTTTATATTAAAATAGAAAAACGATATCCCACCGGTAAAAAATTCAAACTTTGTTTATTCCATCTTGGGATTGATCTACAAGTTGCCATCTACAAAATGAGACAGCAAAAAATATTTCTTAAATAACGTTGCCATTCTAAAATAAACAAATAAATAAAATAAAATATTAATACATTTTCAACATCCTCCCACCTTTTGATTATAAATAATAATCAAAATATAATACTATTAGTTAAACACAGTTAAGAGATTCAATAAATGGCAACGTTTTACAAATTTTCAATTAATATTTAAATATAAAAATGAAAATTAATGTGAAAATGTCCAATCAAAAACAAAATAAATCACAAGTTCAGTCTCTCTGGCAATTTAATTCTTCTTCCGGCTCTACTAAATTTCATCTCGTTGCCAGAAGTACTGTCAGAAGTTTTGGTGATGTCATTTGACTTATTCAAATCATCTGGTGTCATCGAAGTGGAGAAGTCATCAGAGGATGTTAACTCTAATGGATATATTCTTTGAATTGGTCGCAGGAAATTCTGCTGTGAAGTTTGCACTCGAACAAGTCGTACATGTCCATCTTTACCTGGTATGATTTCTGTGATACGACCTAAAGGCCAGACAAGTCTCTTTTTATTATCTGCTCCCACCATAACAATGTCACCAACAGTAACTGTACATTTTCTTGATTTTTTATTTCTCCGCTGTATGAGAGCACCCAAATACTCAGATCTGAAACGATTTCTTAAGTCTTTAAGCACTGCTTGTCTGTATTTGAATCTATTGCTCACAGAATTTTGCTCTACAGCATCTATATCAGGAAGATTGCATTCATGCACATCTTGTATGAACATCGATGGAGAAATTGGTTTTATAGCTTCCTCTTCGCAAATGTAAGTTAGAGGTCTTGAGTTGATTACACGCTCGCAGTCTGCCAAAACCGTTATCATCTCCTCATAATTGAGACGTGCATGTCCTAACACTTTCTTCAAAAGATCTTTTAAAATTCTAATTAATCTCTCCCACCATCCGCCCCACCAGGCAGCAGTTGGAGGATTAAACTTCCAGTCAATAGAGTTTATTGCTCCATATTTTTGGATGCGGTTCCAATCCAGTTGTTTTAAATAGTTGGCTGCTCCAACAAAATTGGAGCCATTATCGCAGTATATTGTTGTGCATCTTCCCCTGCGAGAAACAAATCTCCTAAAGGCCATTAAAAAAACATCAGTCGATGCAGCAGTAACAAGCTCGAAATGAACTGCTCTGTACACTGCACAAGTAAAAATTAGAACCCAGCTCTTCTTGTCTTTAAGGAATAAAGGTCCAGCCATATCAACGCCAGTTATCTGAAACACCGCAGCATCCTTTACTCTATTTTCTGGAAGGGGGGGACTTATAACTTCTATGTTCTTTGAGCTATATCTTTTACACGTAATGCAATTAGCCACCACATGTTTCACCGCTTTTCTTCCATTTAGGATCCAGTACTTTTCTCTAAGTGCATTCAATAGTATCTGGACTCCAGCATGACAGTTCTTAACGTGAGCATTATAGATTAACCGCTTTACCACTTCATGCTTCGGAGGAAGAACAATAGGTTTAAGAAAATCTTCACTGTCCTTGCGATAAATAATTTTAGTTTTCAAACGGATGATGCCAAGATCGTCTTTAAATACTTGTAGGGTTTTTAATCTCTTTTCTTCTTCTGGGAGAAAAGACTCATTCTGTATCATAAATAAAACCTTCATTTCTGCTTCCTGAAATTCTGTAGCGGTTAATTCACCATGCTTCTTCTCAGTTACATTTTTGCAGTTGTTCATGAAGCGGAGGATCCATGCAACAAGACGAACTATTCTATCATAGTTCGAAAAATATCTGTAGTACCAGTTTGCAACACCACAGGCTTCATTATTTGATAATATAAAAGTCGTCTTAGACTTTTCCTTTCTAATCTCTTCTTCATTCCAATCATGGTTGGTGGAACCCATAATGTTTTGAAATTCAAAAGCATTTTTCATCCATTGTGGACCACATTCCAAGCACTGATTCAAAGATAGATAATTTGCTAATCTCGCTGAAGCGTCAAACACCGGACGAATTGGAGTAGTGCTGCTGCTTAGTTTTATCACTGCACGGTGAGGTAAATAATTACCATAAGAGTTCATTTCGTTGGTAGGAACTTCCTCTATTATGTCTTCATCTAACCAATTTAAAAGAATATTTTCATATTTCTCATACATATTCATAGCTATAAGTTTTGAGGTAGTGTAGTCGAGCCTTTTCCTCGCCAAATCCAAGTTGTCGGGCAAAGGTGACTTATCATCAGACCATGGTAAACAAACCTCATATCGACCATCTTTATTAATTGTTACCGTTTCTAGAAAATGCTCCTTGGTCCGAAGATCAATCTCGTCCTTAGATTTTTTCTCAACAGGATCATTGATTCCGATTGAATCTAATTTCCATAAATTTGTGATTTCAGCTTCATTTACAAATAAGGACAGCACTGTTAAAGCCAGGTTTTCTTCCGAAGATTCTTCCTGTGGTACCTTACCCATTAAGGTCCATCCTAAGAAAGTTTCTACAGCGACAAGACCTGAAAATAAGACTTTTCTTTTGCCAGTTAACATCTTCCCCATAACGTCAGCTCCAATTAGAATATCAATGCCTTCACAAGTATCGCTAATATCAGTTAGATTAATCTGATTTTCCTCTAATTCTTTTATCCAGGGACCTTTAAAAACCGGTCTAATATTGTCACAAATGATAGATTGATCCAGAACTTCAAAATTACAGCCGAAATTTCCAATCAAATTTCTCAATTTTACTTTATAACAATTATGTTTAAATTCATTAGTGATAACGCCACCAAAAAGAGAATGTACCAATTTTTCACATCGAACGGGTGTATAATTCATTTCTTCAGCTACACTTTTCAAAATGTAAGATTTATGTGATGCAGAATCAAAAAGTAACCTCACAATTTTCTGTTTATTATCCGATACCAGTTTAGCTTTGAGAGTTTGAAGAAATATCTTAGGGCTGTGTTTATTAAAATTAGCCATATTAACATCTAGTGCGGGTTTATCTTCTTTTCCCTCTACAGACATCTTTTGCGAATCAAGCACATCACACATTATAGGAAAATGTTTTTTAGAACATATCAGGCATTTTAAAACTGCTCGGCATCTTTTAACTGCGTGAAATGGCGATAAACATGCAAAGCAGCATCGTTTTTCCTTGACTATTTTTTGTCTTTCCGATAGAGTCATTTTTTGAGCCGTAAAGTAATCTGAACTTGAATGTTTACCACCGCAAAAAACGCAAGATTTCTTTACATCTTTATCTGCAGCAGTCGTTAACAAACCTATAGCTGTAGGTACTTTATTTCTCAAATTCTCCGAGCTATATTGTTTCTTTTTCAAAGGTCTGTATTCTTGGCCCTTTCCTAAACCGAAACCGGCTACAGCCAAACATATTCTTTCTTCTCCTTCAACTTCCGTTTTCAAAAATTGCATCAAATTATCCAATCTCCCTTTCGCGTCAGAGTTAATACTGGAAATATTACTACGATTCCAAGCCTTTAAAAATTCAGCTGGAAAACACGATTCAACCATAGGATACAAAATGGATGCACATTTATCTGTGGTTACACCTAATGTTTCTAATGCTCGTAAATATGATTCAAGCTTATCATACAAAGAAGTTAATGAAAATGTTTCTTTTGTTTGCACAGAAATAATTAATTTTAATAATTCTCTCACATATACTTCCACTAAAATATCTTCTCTACCAAAACGCGATTTTAAACCATCAATAGCCTTTTGATAGTTGGCGCCAGTTGGCGGAAAACTTTCAACAACCTCTCTAGCACGAGAACCAGAAATTGTTGCTTGAACTAGGTACTGAAATTTGTCTTCTGGTGCGATATCCTCATCTTTATGTATTTGCTCAAATTGACTCCAAAATGGGAGCCAATCTTTAATATCGTCGCCAAATTGTCTAAATTCTAATCTAGGCAGTGTAAACTTTCTCTTATAATTATTTAAATCAGCAGTAGAATTAGCAGAAAATGACTGACCTCTATTTTGAGATTGTATTCTTGCCAATTCTATTTCTTTTTCAATTTCAAGCTGCAATCTTCTATCTTCCTTTTCAGCTTCAAGCTGCAATCTTCTATCTTCCTTTTCAGCTTCAAGCTGCAATCTTTTATCTTCTTTTTCGGTTTCTTCTTTTAATTTCCTTTCCGAAATAACATTACTTAAAAGTTCTTGAACGAATTCTGGATCATTCTTATATTCACAACTTTTTAAAATAAGATCTTTTAATCCAACTATCGTAATATTTTCTGATACGTCTTCTCCAATTTCAGACGCAACGTATTTCAGATCTTCTTTTTTAAAACCTTTTATTGCTTGAAACATCTTGATTTATTTTGTTTCGAGAAAATCCTGTCGCGGACGCCAAAAAATGTTAAAGCTGCCTAAGAAAAACACCGTTTTCTTTCGCTTTTTATATTAAAATAGAAAAACGATATCCCACCGGTAAAAAATTCAAACTTTGTTTATTCCATCTTGGGATTGATCTACAAGTTGCCATCTACAAAATGAGACAGCAAAAAATATTTCTTAAATAACGTTGCCATTCTAAAATAAACAAATAAATAAAATAAAATATTAATACATTTTCAACACATACTCTTCAATAAGGTTGTACCCCAGAAAACCATTTTATGGAAATGGCGTGCACATAACCTTCGGCGCGAATTTAACAATTTTACTGGATATATCCTATCATCTTTCGAGAGTTTTTGACGATTAATCCCTGGCATTCGGTCAAAGGTATCCCAAAATCGAATTTGTCTGTTAGACGTACTTTTTTCCAACCGATTGAAACAAATATTTGGCTAAATCCTAGGGACAGGTACCGCCAAATTGGGCGCCAAACTTTAAAGATAAAAGTCACCAATATGGAGAAAAAATCTCTTGAAAATAGTCATAATATTGAGAAATAAAATTTTGATTACAGCGTCCACGGGGCTTGGCGAGAAAAATTTGGCGGAAAATCGCCAAATGATACCCGTCTCTAGAACTGTCCCAAATATTTCATATAAAACTGCACTTGTAGTCACAAAATCCCATACTATATTAATACTTTACTATTTAATATATTTAATTTACTGCACTTTTGAGTTATAGTATTTACATTCTTCTGAAAATAAAGCATACATAATTTCATCTATCTGGTTTAAAACAGTTCTGAGTTATGTTCACAGACAGACTGACAGATAGAAAGACATAATCCTAAACTGCATTTCAGGGAGGAATTTCTTAACGATTAATATGCTTTAATTTTAGATATTTCGTATACAGAAAAGACATTAAACATATCGTTTTCAGATTATCTTCTTTCTTCCCAATTTTAACTTTTTTTCAGTAATGTTTCTAAAATTAATTAAAATTTCGTAATTGGTATATTCAGGTTTATTGAGTAATAATAACAGCAATATCTTGTTACTATTATTTAATTTTCTATAAAAAATTATTACTTAAAGTCTTTTTTTAACAATGAAAATGACCAGAAATTAAATATCTTCACCTTCCGACTTCAATTATATACGGAATTGAAGGAAATCCAATTAAAATAAACTATAATCAAAAGAATAAAAATACTATTTTAGATAAATGTTTAACGCTTAAATAATAGTTTTAAATTCTGTGCACTAATTTTCTTTGATTAAAAATGTTTTTCCAATTTAATTTTAGATACAGTTTTTAATAGTGCTTTTGCATTATAAACCAGCAGCAATGAATAATTTTCTGTTATATAACAGCATAAAAGGAGTAATGTAAATTATAAAGGCGAATATTTTAATAGCTCTTTTTAAGAAAGAATTATTTGATTTTTTTCCCGTTACTACCAATTAAAGCTTTAACATGTTTTAGAGCACTTCCTTTCTTGAACTTGATGATGATTTTAGTCTAATATTATTTCTTTAAACGTAAAATGTTAAATGCCGATTCAAACAAAATCCATCCGTTCGCAAAATCACCGCAGAGGAATATGGATGAATCATGCATTGAACAGCATCAAGTTCAGATGATTTGAACTAGAATTTCGAATTTTATTTTTTTTTATCCATTCCTAAATTTGTTTAAAATAAGAATGATAGTATAACAAATATTATATTTACTTAAAAAAATTGAAATTCACTGAAATATTCATTGAAATATGATGAAACCTATTTACCATGTGAGAACATGATGTGGTTTTGGTTAGGGGTGTTTGAAACTCGAAATCGCGTAGCCAATGAATAAAGCATAAATGATAAAGATCTTATTATTAAATGGCAATTTCCATTTTCAATTTTTTTTTTTTTTTTTTTTTGCTGGAAAAAAGTTTCGGAGTTCTCTTTGGAGCTCTCGTAAACCGATTTAAACCGGTTAATGACTTAAATTAATTAAGACAAATAATGACTGAAGAAATAACAATGTTCTCATATGATAACATGAAATTTGCGATTGTAGATTTCATTTATAATTATACTCCCCCCCCCTACATTTTCTCTTATTTATATATTTTCTTGAAATAAAAAATAATTTCAAAATACTAAGCACGGATTTATTTATTCATATGGAGGATTACAACGCTGCAGTTTCCCGTAATTTCCTTCATATTTTTAAACCGTAAAGTTATAATTTTTTTTAATGATTCTCAACTTTAAATCTAATCCTAATGATGTCCTTTACATAATAGTGATTTAATTTTCATTTCATTTTGTGTAGCTTAAGTACTCCTTGTTTATTTAAAAATTCCTTCATATTTGATGCAATTTGTTTCGCCAATCTTGAAAATTTTATAAAAATTATCTGCATTTGTGTTTGAAACAGAACAAAAATTTGTTTTCAAAGGTATCAAAACAGAATAAACTAGTTTTGAAAATTTTATAAAAATAATCATAACTTTTTCCAAAAACAGATTTCTTTTCAGAGGCACCAAAACAAAATAAAACCAGCGAAAGTGGTTTTCCTGAAACCTTCTTAGACACTTATTCCCCTTTTCAGAGACATCAAAACAGAATAAAACCAGCGAAAGTGGTTTTCCCTGAAAAATTCTTAGGCACTTTCCAAAATAGATCTTATTCCCCTTTTCAGAGACATCAAAACAGAATAAAACCAGCGAAAGTGGTTTTCCTGAAACCTTCTTAGACACTTATTCCCCTTTTCAGAGACATCAAAACAGAATAAAACCAGCGAAAGTGGTTTTCCTGAAACATTCCTAGATATTTTCCAAAATAGATCTTATATTCCTTTTCCAACATGAAAATTGTGAACTTTGGTTAAAACCGTGTCCCGTGGGCAGCGGAAGAAAACAGTACATCGGCTAAGCATAGGCTTCAAACTTTTTAATGACATAGAGTTAGTTTTTTTATTATCAATTGAATCAATTATTATCAATCGCAGTGAAATGGAAGGGCGATACTACAAGCAAAGCGTCTATCCCTTCTTTCCTACCTTCAAGTACAGTGACCAAGTCGCAGTTCACCATTTTGTTCTTATTATAATAGAGAAGAAAACAGCGTATGAATTTTGATAGTAGCCTTTTCAGCCGTTTGGAAGCAAAATTTGGTACAGATTTGAAATATTAAGAGCACAAAAAATTTCATTTATCATAGTTGCGTTTTTGTGTTAATGCAGTAACATCGGGCTCATAGTCAGAATGACGGGCATACAGGCATAATTCCAAAAATGAATTTTTTTGGACACAGGGTAGTCTAAAACATGGAGATTCATCAGAATATCAAGATCAGAATATTTTATCATTGAAAATAATTTTCTTTTCGTATACTTTGTACACGAGAGATTAAAAGAAATATTAGGAGTTGTAATTTCGAAAGTTTGTCAAATGTCACTCTCCCTAACGTAAGAAAAAAAAACTTACAGATTTTTTTACCGCAGTTTTTTATAAGACATTTAAAAATATAATTATGAATTTTTAAGTCAATGAAATCATTTTCATTAATTCAAATATATGTGCGAAAAAGCCCGTTCCGTATAAATTGTCGAAGACCGAATTTGTTTGTGCTTGAAGTATTTCAGAAATAAGCAACTTATATTAGACAACGTTACACCAATTTATTCCCAAAGAACACAAAATAATATTCATGCAAAATGGTAAATATTCCAATAGATTTACTGGAATTATTTTCATTTTTTATGCTGTTAAAATATGATAAAACTTTAAAAAACACACACGCACATTTTCCGCATATTAGCAAACAATGAAGAAACAAGTAATATATTAAATAAAATTTTTTAAGTCAATTCCTATTTAGGACAACATTTTTTTTATTTTAGTTACTTTTGAATAAATAATTAAAAAATTTGTGACAGACTTGGCGACCATTTGGCGACATGACGACGGATTTGGCGACTTTGTCGACCGAATAGAAATTACTGGACAAATGTAATTAATCAATTAATATTTGAAAAAAAAAACCGTATAAACATCAAGAGTTAACCACTACAAGTTTAAAAAAATGTATTTGAACTTGAATGGATGAATAAAAAGTATTTTATTAACGTCTGAAAATTTGAACACGATATATATAGAGAGAGGGAGAGTGTGAACTAATTGTAGGAATTAAAAAATATACATAATAATAATTTGATTTTGCATGATTTCCTGTATCATGTATGTATAAGCGTACTTGGAAATTTCCGTGTTGATACGATGAACAAATTTTATTTAATCGTGTGCGCATGCCCAGAAAATGAAGTATTGAAACATGATTTAAAAATAAATATTTCTGAACGAAAAGCCAGCAATTATCTTTACATTATTGATCATATCTTTTAAACTAAATAACGTACACGTATATATGTGTGATACCATAACATGTTCAGAATAGTTTCGTTAAAAAATAAAATCATAAAAAAAATCGGAAATTAAATATTTAAAGGTCCTATAACCCCTTAAGTTACTAAAAATAAACATTTGCAAATTTTGTAATTTACTAATAAAAAAACACTTCTTCAAAACACCAAAACTTTAAGAAATAATCCTCAATACCAAAAACCTTTTCAAAAGAATTGAATATTGCTTTTTGTGCATTAGTAATGTACAGTCAAATTCGAAAATTTCTTTTCAGTAAAAATAAACTGGAGTCATTCTTGAACTTGGAAATTTAATTCATATTCTCTTGACTGACTTAAAAATAGAGAGATTCGGAAAATAATTGTTGATGAGGAATGACAAGCTATATAACAAGTTCTCTTTACAAATAATTTCATATTTTCTTTTGTTTAGAGAAACAAATGAATTTTGGTTGAAGAAAACCCTACATTTTACATAAATTGTTTTTGTTTTTTTTTGATAAATAATATTGCTCTAAAAAATTGCTAACTAATAAGAAATGACAAAAACGAAACAGCGTTCCTTCATCTATTTTTTCCCATAAAATTATTGAATTGCAAGAATCTCTCACCCCCCCCCCACACACACACACAAAAGAAGAAAAAAAATCTTCGTTTTTTTATGTTAATAATACCCTTTTATTACTTCTCGAAACGAGATTTCTTTTTGCTTTTTCCCCTCTCAAGGTCAACGAGTTCCCGTAAATCTGACTTAATTAAAAAGGAAGGCCTTTCACTTTTGCTTAAAAATTATTTCTGCATTATGATATATTCTGCTATCTGAAAGGTATGTCTTTTAGTATTGCTTTTAAGTGTCTTCATGTGAGAATTTTAATTTTAAAAGATAGTTTGAATGAAAATTACATACAAACACAATACAGTAGCATGGTATCGAATTACTGAAATTATGAACTGTTTTTTGGGGTAAATTTTTAACTGCGAAGCTCAGTCAGAATTTAAAGGACAATCCGCTGTAGCTCATAAACGGAAAAACTCACTCACTGGAGAAATGAAATCTTGTAAGTAGAAAATTTGGTCTTTTAGATCTTTGTCAATATAATTTAATATTATCTTTATGTCCAGAATTCAAATGCAAGCTTATCAAAATTTTGGTATGTTTAGCAGATTTTATATGCAACAGGCTATTAGTCATCTGAAAGTATTTTTACTGCATATAAGCTTTCAACTTTCCATAAAAACTTTATATAAACCTATAGGTCAACTAAAAAAAAATCCCTAAGAATTCATTAAAAAATAAAATGAAATTATTTGACAAGTTACATGCCAGAACATTCACAAAAACAGTAGTTAAAAACTAAGCAACACATTATCAGACAAGCAACACATTATCAGACAAACCTATTACATAGTAGCATAGTATAATCAAGGGAATTTGTTCGATTATCAACACTACGAAAATTGAATTCATGTCCGTGCGTGCACTTCCTCATATAGTCACTATAATTGGTTATATAATGTTTGAGAAGAATCAAGTAATTTCAGATCCAAATGCATCTACAATTCTTTATTTTCTAAAACATCCAGTTTTATTGCCAAAATCATCTTCAGTGTCTTATGTTCTTGATCTGGCATCCTTTACATTATTCCTAAATCTTTAAGATTGATTACGCAGGGAAACAGTATTACAGATTTGCAAAGGTATGAATATAAAAAAAAATTCAGTTATAGAGAGTATTTCTGCCTGCAAGCTGCGATTTATAATTTTTTTTCTCATTCCATATTTTTGAATTTTTTTTCTTTATTCGTATATTAACAAAAAGTTTCTTTAAAAATATTTATTGTTCTATTTTTACAATTTTTGTCAATAAAATCCGATGAATAAGTGGGCGTCCAGAGATCTAACTTAAAATTATGGGAAAATATGGATAGTTATGTAATCCATAATTAATTCATAAACTAATCCCTTACAAACTATTAAGGTTATAGTCCAGATTATTCATTTAAATTTTAACAGAGATGCTAAGCAGTGTTATTTAATTTTTCCGTAAAGCTCCTTAAAATCTTAAAATTTCATTAATTCGTTAATATAAACAATAAATATAACGTAAAAAATTATTAAAAATTATAAAGAGTAAATATAACTTTGCATGTGAGAAAGTTAAAATAAATTCTGTATACTTTTATTACAAGGAGAAAATATTATAATAATCAAAAAATTCAATCTCGAGATTTTGACGGAGTTCCAAATTTTCCCGAGAGCGAAAAACACATTTTTGCTTATTATTTTGTCTATCTATAAATACAGTAGCATACAAATGCATATGCATATATAGTTTTAAAACTAATTTATAAATTTCAATCAAATTTAGATGAAATGTGTCTAATGCAAATTTTTCTGTTCAGTTGTCCATATGCATGTAAGAGAGGTACCTGAAAGAAGGTGGAAGCTAAATAGATGAATTTTATCATCAAAACTACAGATGTGCAATAAATTTTGAGCCAAACTTGTCATTGAGGCATACTTTTCACAATATATACGTTTCTATATGAAAATGATTACTCAAATACAAAAGGTCTAAGATAAATAAAATATGGTTTGAATATTGGGATTAAAGTTGTAGAACTGTGTTAAGTTTGGATCCAATTGAAGGTAAAGAAGGCTAAAAAATGCATACTTAACTTCTTCCTCTGTATTACGAAGCACAAAATGCGACGTATTGCGTAATTACAGCCGTAGTAAATACTCACTATTCCTGAATGTCTAGACCTTCAAGTGTTTGCCCCTCACTATATTATAATACCTCATTCTGCCTTCAAGAGATGGAGAAACGAGGTTTGGGAGTTGTTACAACGAGATTATTACAAGAGAAAATCGAGTTGAGAACTTGTATTTATTTATTTTTATAGTTCCCCCGATAGATCAGCAAAAAATACAAACCGTGACTTAAAACTTATCATCTTGTATATAATAGAGCTTGGCAATACTGGCATAAACTAAAAATCGCTCAATAAACACAGGAATGCAATTATTTTCGCAAAATATTGACATATTTGTGTAATTGAACTTGGCGATATTTGCGTGATGCGAACATTTCCAAATAAATCAGGAAGTCATTTAGATAGACTATTGATTCTCTTTCTAATGCAGCTAGAAAAATGCCGAATTTGTTATTACACTTTAATGTGATTTCTTATTACATTTTATTGTGGCACACCGAGTGATAATAACTATTATAGAACAATATCATGATTTTGATACCACTAAATCAATATAAGCTGTGCCAATAAATATTACATAGCTTTTACATGCATTGTTATTTATTTTCAAACACCTATAATATTGTGAAGAGTGTTAAATAAGTAGAGCTTCGTTTACTTTAAGATGGCAAATGCTTTTAGTTTTATTTTTACTATCTAATACATAATATAAAGTAACTCAAAATTGCTTAGAGCTACACGATTTAAATGCGGTAAAGGGTTTTTACACCAAATTTGGAGTAAAATCCGTTCGGAGGGAGTCTCTTTGTCCAGTTGTTGGAATATAAGTTAACAAGATAGCTACTACACGAAGAGAGCTACATAGATAAAATTCGGTATATTTAACATCTATAATGTATATACATTTTAAATTTTGAGCTAAATCTAATGAGGAGTGGACCATCTGTCGGTCTTTACTTTAAGAAACTTATAAACATGAGAACTAAAAAATGCAATGAGTTAATCATACTAAATTTGATTTGGGAATTTGTGACTAGAAGAATAATTTTGTGTGAAATTTTTGTTTCAATCAGTTGGGAAAAACTTGTCTAAAACACAAATTTATTTTCAGATCCTATAAAAAGTTTGTTATGGATGAATTTCTGAAAAACTCGCGAACGATTACGTGATCATATTAAGTAAAATTGCTAAATGCATTCGGAAGGTTAATATTTTGTATCTATTGTACGCCAGTGTCTTGTATGGCATTGTCTGGGATAACATTTTTATTAAAGAATATGTAAGAAAGTTTTAAGAAGACCCGCCCTTTGTTTTAAAATATTGTGAAATATAATGGGGCTACTTTTAAAATACGTTTTTTTAATTTTTCTAAATAAGTTTATGTTAACAATTCGACGTTTATTATATTGTATACGCTATAATCAGCCTAATCATCATCTCACACACAAAGCGTGCACGCAAAATAAATCATATTTTTCCCTGACAAAAACTCCTTAAAATATTTAAAAAATCCGCTGTAGATTTCGTAAATACAAAATTCTTTTATTTAAACAATAAACAGTTTTTTGAAGGGACACAAAATTATCAGATAAAAATTCTTCAACAAATGAAAAAAAAAAAAAAATGGCATTTCTTCAGGAAAATTTTTTTGAAAAATTATCGAACAAAATAGGCGTTTTGACCTCTTAAATAATTTCTTCCGAATTTAATATATTCTTCTTATGGCATATATTGATTTTTTAAAAATAATAACCATTTAATTTTTTCCCCTCGTTAATGATGTTTCCATAAATCAGATTTAATTACGAAAGATAGCTTTTTTTCGCCGTAATTATTTTTTCACTCCTTGATATGTCTGGCTGTCAAAAATTTTCGTTTAATATTGCTTTTCTTTGACACCATAAGCGAGTTTTAATTTTGAAGTATTGTTCTAATAACCTCTTTGTGGCTTTCTACTTTATTATGGCATGGATTTGATTTCGATTATTCTCATATTTTATTTAAAGTAAGGACAGTTTTAATATGTGGGCATATTACTTCTATTTCAAGAGATTTAAAATGAGAAATATTTGTTTGAGAAAAGTAAATTAAAAGAAATATTTTTTGTGTAAAAACAGGAAAAATATTAAATAAAAGGATAAAAAATTAACGGATAATTTATTAATCAAGTATTAAGGTGTCACATAAATTTATTTCCATTTTTTATAGGAACAAAATACAAGATATTTGTGGCTTAAGATTCATTTATTGATTTTTATATCTGTTTTGTGCTGATCTATCAACTTCTTGTATCTCTTAGGAAATTTCATTCTTTTTCAAAAGTTGTTGTTTACTTGTAAACTATTCTTCGACATGCATTTTTATTTAACCTAAGGATTTTTTTTCTAGAGAGAATTTTTAAATGACAGTAAAAAATAATAGTTAGATGGAGCAAGATCTTGGGAGTATGGAGGATACAGTACAAACCTCAATCAAATTGTATCAGATTTTTTTAGCAGTTTTTCATTATGTTGATGAAAATACGATGCTTCACGAGTTTGCCAATTCTGGCCTTTTCTCTCCTTTGGCGGTTTTTATTTATCGAGTTGATTTCTGTATTTAGCAGAATTGGTTGCTTGGACAATATACTTTTCCAATCACATCAAATGCACAAAAGAATTTTCTTTGGGTGGAATTCAGAGTTCTCAATAGTTGGAGGTCGTCTTTAAGATCAAGCGGTTTTTCAATGTATATTTCAGCACACAATTCAAGTCTCATTTCTAATGACTAATCTGTTTAAGGAAGGGTCACTTTCAAATTCATAGAGAAGAAAATCATAAGTAGAATGCTATTCATAAGGCCAGTTTCCATCAGTTTATGTGGAATCTAAAAGCGACCTAATTGAATCAACGACTCTGCCTATTCAAACCCCATCCTGTACTGTTCATTATATATCTTTGTACTATTAAATGTTATTGACATTCATTATCTGGCACACATAGGAACATGACTTCAGCGAGACATTGCTCAGATATGAGTGACCACCAACATCTGTCGTTATTCTTCGCCACTGTGGTTTCCATCTTTAAAGTAAAATTTTCTAGCTCTAAATATGAACGGTTATAATAATCTCAAATGTGAACTCCCATAATTGTCGTAGTATCACTCCAGTAAATGGTACAAATCTTGCCTTCATTACCTTTAGTAGTATCACTCCAGTAAATGGTACAAATCTTGCCTTTATTACCTTTAGTAGTATCACTCCAGTAAATGGTACAAATTTTGCCTTCATTACCTTTAGTAGTATCACTCCAGTAAATGGTACAAATCTTGCCTTTATTACCTTTAGTAGTATCACTCCAGTAAATGGTACAAATTTTGCCTTCATTACCTTTTACACTAATATCTTTTTTTTGAAGATATAACGAAATATGCTTTCTATAACTATCCATACTGAATAACGTAGAAAAGGTTTTATAAAAGACAGTGCCCCTACGAAATATAACTTAAAACGGCTCTACAAGATTGAAATCGGGACCACAGATGACTAAAAGATAAGCATTCATTTTTATGTAAACATAGCCAGCTCTTCAGCATGGAGATTTCTATAAAGGTCAATCAAGAAGATGAGTCTCATTCATGCAATAATTTTTTGGAGAAATTTATAAAGCCGTGATCAATGTTGACATAGATTGAGTGATAACTAAAATGCCACAGAAGAGAAAATTTGTGATCCCCAGATAAATCGAAGAAATATACAGAATAAAAACAAAGACGGTGAAGAGGAGCCAGAATAGAAAGCATCATCCGTCCACAAAACTCTGCAAACCTTTCATATCTTAAAGAGATAAGTACAATATCGCGCTAATTTTTTTTTTGCTGAACAACTTTTATTCAAAAGGTGTATCCAATGAATGCTTCATAATTCGATAGCCTTGGCAAAAGTTTTAAGAAAAGTAAAACAAAAAATAATTTTGTATGAATATTTTTCAATTCTGTACATTGCATTGATTTTTCTGTTTTTTCTAATATATCACACAACTGATTCGTACTATTCATTACGAAATAGTCGTGTTTTCCGTTTTTTTTATTGTTTCTAAATATTTATAGAATTGCGTTATTTTTAAAGTATTTAAGTTGTACTAATTTTTCGGATATAAAGATAATTTTGGCTTAACACAAAATGATCACTACAAGCAGTATTTATTATAGTTATTATAATTTAATATGGTTTATAACCGACATATTTTTAAATTGATTTGCTACTAAGTTCCTGATATGCAAGAATTTCAGAACTTTATATATTCGCGAGTATTTGATTGTAGATTATTTTGATATTTTTAGTATTAGTTATTTAATATTTTGAGAAAATATATAATTAATAGAGCAATTTATATTATTATAATATATCTTCATTACGTAAAAGCAATGTTAGTTAACAATGGTTTGAAGAAAAAAATTATTTCAAGATTCTATAATAATTATAACAATTGTATATCAATTAAAAACAAAAAGTAGCAAACATTTAATTTACAGAAATAATTTTTAATATATTATAAAAGAGAATTTAAAAATTATTTTTATTCATTTTATTAATTCAACTTGTATTTTCATTAACCGAAGTTATATAATTAAAGGATATTTGCCAATAATTAATTTATGATGGAAATACTAGTGTTTATAATTATTTCTTTTGAATATTTAAATCTAAGTAGCAAATTAAATGAGTGAAATGCTTTATCATAATTATATTGAATGAATATTTTCTTCAGAAAAATACTGTCTTAAAATTATTTTTTCTTTCAAAAGTTTAATATTTCAGCTTAAATCATGGCATTAACTGACTGTAGTAAAGTTTTGCTCATATTTGTTAAGCTTAGGTTAATTACGTTGCTGTTAGTTAATTATAAACCTATTAAATTATTCCATTTTACGCGCGGTTTCGTTAATGCCTTCTATGGAGAATAGTTTAGAATATTTTCACATTGTTATGCATCCGCAAATTTGTAATAGTTAATAGTGTTAGTAGATCGATTTTCTTAATTTTACTTATAATTTGCTGGTTAATTATAAAAAGAGCATATTCCTCTTTCTTACAGAAAACAATGTTTCATGCTAGTTTGATAAAAAAGTTTTGTCATTGACATTAAATAGAAAATGAAACTATACGAACAAAATTTTTAAAAGTATTCTTATATCTTTTTATTTATTTTGAAAGAAACAAATAAATTATGGACTTCTCTGCTTTTTAAAAATAATAATGTTTATACGCTGCCACACTATTAATATATCGGGATGCATGATAAGAAAAATAACCTTGACATGATAAGCATGATAAAAACATGACATGATGTTAACATTGACATGATGTTAAAATGCAGGCAGAAAATTGGACCTAGAGCATATTTGAACGTAATTATTTCTTGGACTTTAGATGCACATTAAAAATGATTTTGAAAATGTTTAATTTTTTTAACTAAAAGTAAATAATTATTTTAAATTTTTCTCTATAACTTCAGAGCATATTATTGTGTAAATTATTACTAGATTTAAAATAACTAATAAGCCTTTTATTAATGACAATTTTATTTACTCACAATTTTTTTTATTAATATATATACAAAAAAAAATCTTAATGCTTATTTTCCAACAACTTTTTCAGCGTTTTATTTATTGAGATTATACACACATGCATTGCAGTAATATTAAATGCATTTTTGTGCATGTCTTTGCTGTTATAGAATCAAATATATGCTTCAAAAATAAAATAAAGAAGTACAAATCTGCTAAAACCTTACCATGTTACTATGTTTAGGATTGGAGCTTAAAACCTCATTTTAAATATGCATAGGAAAAAACAAACAAACTGGAAATAGGACGAATGAATTTGAAAAAAAGAAATGTTATAGAAATTCAGATTTTTTTTTATCTGTTATACTTATGATTGTCTAGCATCATGTATCATAGCATTAGCTATAATAAAACGAAAATGAATAATAGTCTAATATATACTGAATTTTTCTAATAGAGGGTTTCATCGTATTTATTCAATTTTAAAACAGGAAATAAAATGAAGCTATTTGTGCTCATATATGTTTTTTTATTATGTTTTAACAAAAAATATTATAATTAAGTAAAATTATGAAAAATATAAATAACAACTTAATTTTCAATAATGTAGAATTTTAAACATTACGTTAAAATTTTTCTTTTTATTTATATACATATATATGCCTTGTTTTTTTGTTTTAAAATTAAGCATTGGTTGTTAATAAATAATTAAAATAAGTGGGAAATTACAAATTTGTAATAAAAAGAAAGTGAAAATATACATAAAACATACATTTTGTGAAAAAAGACTATTCCATTACTTCAAATTAATTTTAATTTTGAATAATGAAATATCAAAAATAAAATTCAATGTTTTACACTCTATTCGCTATGAATACTTCGCTGTGTTTTTAAAAAATAAATGTATTATTTTAAATTTATATGAGTTTTATCATATACGTAAGAAAATAATTAAAACTTACAAAAGTAATAACCAAAACACTAATTTATTCTGAATAAATTTCCGAAATAATGCCTTTTTGCTCAATCTATATCACGAAAGAACTCCATAAGCTAAGTAAATAGCATGTGTACATTTTTCTTAAAACAACATGTAGCTTTATGTTATTAAACATTTTAATTATAATTTAACCACATGAGAGATTTTAGTCGTAATGCATAGCTAATTCTCTTCATTATTTTTTGAATGTACCAGGCACCATATTTAGAATAACACTTTTTCAAATAGCTTGTCTTAACACGCAATAATTTTGAACATAATCTTTTTTAAAAAAATATTTGCACTTATTTTATTGCACATTGCCATTCTGTCTTCAGAATATATAATTTTATGAAGAGCAAACTATCACGAATAAAAAAAAAATTATAATTAGATTAATGAACACTAAAGAAGAAATTACTTTACAATAAAGTTATCATTATGGAATAAATACATTTTATTTACTTTTATTAGAAAAGTAATTTTATAATCAAATTTCACCCACTTTCTTACATATTAAATTTTTGAAATTTTAAGCATTTGCGTGATCTGCATAACAACAAACAATTATTAATATTTTCGAAACTCAAGCATAGGTTAATCGATTAATGTTATAAAGTTTTGATTCTATGAATGCATCATTTTCCTCAGAAAAATAATTTTTTTTAAAGATTTAATTAATATCAATTATAATATTATTAATAATATTAATTATAAATTAAATCAAAACGCATAAAGTGATTGAAATAAAAAATTTTTTCTCCATTTAGTACATTTATTTAAAAAAAAATTTCTGATTTTTTTTTAATTATAAAACTTTAATTTTACGATATGATTATTTATGTTACTTTAATAAAATATCGTGGTTTGGTTTATTTTGGAATTATCACTGGAAATCATCACATTAAGAAATGAAAGCCAATTATGTTTAATAGTGATGAGAAAAATTAATTTTGAAATTTTAAGGAATTGTTTTATAAACCTATAGAAAAATTTTCATTGCACAATATGGGCCACTGTAAAATTCTTAATTTTATGTAGTTATGAATTCTAAAATGGCATCTCGAAACGAGTTTTGAAAAATTTATTATTCAACGGAATTTAAAATGTTATTTTGAAGAGAAAAATATGCTTATTATTAATGCGAGTACATAAACATACGCCGGAGCCAAATTAATTTATTATCGAAATCAATTTAATTTTTAACCAAATTAATTTATTAATTAGTTACAGCAACGTTTATAATATTTTAAACATGTACCCAAAAATCCCAAAGAATATAAAGGGATTTTGGGCAGAGTAACGAACTGATTTGAAGAAAATGTTTTTGTGATAATAAAACAAATGTTCATTGTCTCAGAATTTATTTTCTTCGGTTTCCCAGTACCAGGAAGCATCGACTTTTATTGTTTTTTTTTTAAACAAAAATCCATTCTACTTCATCCGATATCATATATAAAATGTCATAGTTATTGAATGCTTTTAATTTAGTTTAAATCATAATCAATCTATCCAAAAATGTTCTTTAAGAAATTTAGAAAATTAACATTTAAATAAACACGAAATTTGCATAAAATAAGAAACATAATATATTAGGCGGGATATTATCTTGTGTCTAGACTCAATATAACTTACTTATATATTATTCAAAATACATGAAAAATACAGGTTTTTATTAATCTAAAAGAATGTTTCTAATTGCTCCACAATTTTCTAATTACTCCATAATGTATTGTCCGGATAATTGATATTATTCCGTTTCTCTGGAGAAAAAAAAGTTTAAAGATAAAAATGAGATCATCCTCGGAACCGTTATATTATCCAGACCCAAGAAATAATTACTTGAACAATTTATCTTTCAAATAAACCAATATAAGTAATAAATAATACCATTTAAAATGCTTTTAATTTCACTTTTTTCAATAACATATGCAATACTAATTGATCACTAAAAAATGTCAAATTTCATTTAAAGAAAGCATGAAAATGCCAATTACTCTCAGTGATCTTATTTCTTATTCTTGAGGAATATTTTTGATTATTATTATGCTGATTACGTCCCATTTAATAAAAAAAAGGTTAAATTATTTCTTAGAATTTTATCAAATAATTGATGTTTAAAACAGTAGAACTTGCAATATTTTTCTCATATAGAAAAATAGAGGAGGAAAAAAGTAATTTGCTTATATGTTTGTAAATGACCCATTAAGGGTGAAATAATTCAACTTTAATATTTCACTAAAATCTTCGATACAATATTTTAAAGTACTAATATTTGAGCAAAGCAAAACATTGCAAATCACGAGGGAATAAACAGTCATAAATGCTTTCCTCCACATATATCTCAATTTACGTCATTTTTATTGAATCTAAAAAAGTTTTAATGCATTAAAAATTTGAAACTAACTTTTGAAAAGTTTAATAATTATAGAAATAAAATCGTTAATATCTACTCATTTTAAATGAAAAAATAAACTTTGTTTTGATACCATTTCCATTGGGAATAATAAACCGGATTATGTGTCGAATGTTAATTATATTTGAAAGTTTATTTGTAAACAAAGGAAAAAAGAAAAAAAAAAGCTATTAATTTTTTAGCCTATAAAATTTTATTTTCATCATATATTTTAAAAATTTTCTTATCATGTATTTACAATACGCAAAACTCTATTTCTCAAGAGAAATTTGTTAGTTTCTATCATAGATGTTTTTTTTTTAAAGCAATGTAAATAAAACACCTATAATTGTAAATAATTAGGAGTAATTTCGAAGCAAAGATAATTTTAAATATATCATAACTATGTTCTTGAGCTTCCATTAAAGAAACATTGGAGGAAAAAAAATGCTTAGATTGGGTTTCTAAATAGGTATTTATATTAAATCAATTAATGAAACAAAATAAGATCTAAAAAAATTCTTGTATTTAAAAACTAGACAAAGTTGATGGAAGGCAATGTACTTGTATTTAAATAATTAATATTATTTATTGTAAACGTGTTTCAGAATGATGTATACAATAAAAATGGAACCCTTAATAGATGAAAAAATACAGTTTCAGTTACACACGTGTTATTAAAACGTGATATCTCTTTCAATAAAATCACTAATAACAAAACCCGAGAGGGAAACTTCCTGAGTCTCGCAGTTTGCAAAATGTGAATCTACAATTGCAATTATGAGAGTTTCCGTATTCAATATTCAATTCAATTCCGATTCCCAAATGATATTGGCACTCGCAGAAGGTACAAACGGCATGATATCAGAGATAGTATATACTAGTTGCCTTTAGCGACCAGCTGGCTAGCAGGGATATTGGTTATGCTTGATTTCAGTTAGATCGTTTAGATATTATTCCATATCCATGATAACATGAACCGACGACATTAAAATTATGTTATTATAATTATCTTACATATATTCTGAGAAATGTTCTGATGAATCTTCCTAATAACGATCAGTCCCATGATTATCTGCAGTCGGCCACAACAAATCCTGTCGATACTGCTACGTTCAGTGGTGGCAGGGTGGTCGGCTGTACGCAAGAAGTCCCATGATTATCTGTCAATTAATCTGTTTTATAAATTTCGATGCATTGTATATTCAGTTATTTATTCGTCTAGTAAATTACACAGATATTAAATAAATTCCTTCGTTTTTAGCTTTAAACAATGGAAGAAATCCTTGGATCAAATATTTGATGAAACAATGAAAATGGTTTGGATTTCGCTACAGCATTATAAGCTGTGATTTTTAAACTAGGCCAAAAATTAATTTTTAATAATGTTCACGATTTTTAATTCGAATTATTAAAAGGGGAATTTTTAAAATTTTGAATCACCGAGTTCAGTTTAATTTTTAATTAATATTCTAATCCGAAATTTCAAAAAACTCGCTTCGGGGTCCATATTCTCACTTATCAAGGTATATATTTGCCAAATTTAATAGCTATAGGTTAACAATCTGACCTGCTTAGCACCCCCGGTTTCCACAAACACATATTATTACACATGCACTCGATTTTTTTATTAGTAGAGATATAGATAAAGGAAAAAGTGCTCTATGACTGTCTTAAGAATATAAGAAGAAAATATAATGCGTGTAAGAAAACTCTTTCCCTATAGCCCTACAATGTCTGGAGTTACCTTTTTTCCGTTTATATTACCACTTTCTTATGAATTGCTATATGATCCCTTACATATATTTAAGGATATGTTACAAACTTACATATGATAAGTCTAAGGATATGTTACAAACTTACATATGATAAGTCTAAGGATAATTAAGTATACGTAGCTTGTAACATATAATATAACCAAAAGCTATAGAAGTCGAGAGGGGGGATATCACAGATTAATACCTCAGAGCAAATGGAATCCTGTTTTATAACTTCATTTCTAGGTAACGTAAAAAAGATTAGTTTTAGAATAAGAAATACAGACAAAAAAGCTAGGAAACAAATTAATTCATCTTCTTAGCACATGGTTGAAGTAAATTAACAAAATATCATAGCAAAGCATATCATAGCATTTCCATATTTATTCTACTGACGATTTTAGAAAAGGTAAACATTTAAGTAAAAAACAATATTGGTTAAACAATAAGTAATAAAGAATATTTCGTGAATAAAAAAAAGCCTGAATACAGAGAAAAATTATTTCATTTTTCTTCGAATTAATCTGGTAAATAAATGCTTTAATGAATACCTAGTTAATGATTATTGCACAAAAAGCTTAAACTTTCACTGCTGGAATTCTAATTTAACCTTCTTTATTAAGTTACTTTCTCTCTTTAAACAGCATATAAAAGGAAACTGTTTTTCACTTCCTGTCATTTGGCTAACCCCTTTCATCTATTTCGAAGAAAGATCGGAACGAAAAAATTAAGGTCAAAGTGATGTTCTTTCAGAACATTTTAAGAAATAATTTATAATGATGTTTACTTAATAGTTAAAGCAACAGTGGGTTGCTTTTATTCTCGAAATAAGCTAGATTTCCAGGAATTGAATTTATTACAAAATTATCTGTACTTTTTTAAAGAAGTTTAATAATTATGGTAGACAATATATGTTTAATCAAATCATCATTTTTTTTTTATTATTTATATAGTGTCTTTCAGAAATTCAGAGAAACTAGAAAAAAAAATCTAAATAAGGATTAATTATCATTCAAATTATTGCTGCATGACAATCCTTTAGCATAGATTAATCAATCTTTGTTTTATTTTTAAAGTTTAGTCTCAATGATACTATAACAATGACACACACGCTAAAAAATTGCATTCAATTAATGTGAATATAAATCTAATAATTTAAAACTATAAAAAAAGTAGAGTTGTAAAGTATGCTAAAATATTATAAAACTATTAATAAAATTATAGTGAGCAATGGTGCGTTAATAAAACCAATATTAATGAACAGATTATTTTTGAATTTTTAAATGCTTTAAGGTTTTTATGATCGATAATAAAAATCGAACATTGATTTAAAAATTGATGCCATTGAGGAAAACGTTAAAATTTTGATTACTTTCTTACTACAAATATTATCAAAGTCTTGGAACTCGATTTCAAAGAGAGCGCCTACCATTCAGGAAGTCACTACATGCCAAGTATGTTATCTTTAGCTACAAATAGTTTACTTTTTTCAGATTACATTATTACATAGGCACTATAGCGTGCAGTGAGTTTTAAAGAATCATATAAAAATGTGATTATTAAAAAAATTCTCAAATGATTGAAGATTAAAGAATGGTGTTTGTGGACAGAAAATCTGAAAATGATACCGAATTTTTTTCATGGAACTTATTTTACTAATTGTAACTTACAGTTTATACTACCAGATCACTCTGTAGTTCTTGAAGCAATGTGTTGTACTCAAAAAGAAAATATCATAAGTTTTGGCTTGAAAATTCCATATTTTCCCCAGCTTCTTCCAACAGTATAGTAATCAAGCGAAGGATGGCCTTATCAGAGAATTAAGCTATATTTTTGTTGGATACCTCTAAGATTCTCTAGGAAATGTCGACTCTACATTTTAAATCATATCTGATTAGAAAGATTGATTCTACAGAAATGAAGGATCAATATTTCCGAACAGAAATGATGCTTAATGATGAGGAAGGTAATTTATCATTAATTGGTTCTCAATCATCATTCACGATCATTTCACAACATGCCAATGAATTAATCATGGCACTGCAGACTACGCAGTGGTTTGTGACATTTCACATCGTTCTTTTTTTCCTATGATCCTCGTGATGTAAAAAAAAAGAATGAGAATAAAAATGTCATAAAATGCAAATGGAAGAAATTAGAATTTCGAATAATCATAGTTAATAATGGGCCATTTAGACCATTTATTCCATTCTCCAGTATTCCACATCAACTTCACTCCAGCTCCTGTTCTGGAGGCTTTGCTAAAGTACACAAGAAGTCTTCTATATCTTCTATATTCTCCTAGTTTCTGTATTCTCCACCAGCATTCACTGAGTGCCCGTTACAAATGGCACGATGAGAATAAGTTGGAAGAAAATTAAAGATTGTCGGATATTCAATCTTTCATGGCACTCCAGACCACGCAGTGGATTGAGACATTTCACATCGTTCTTTTTTTCCTATGATCCTCATGATGTAAAAAAAGAATGAGAATAAAAATGTCATGAAATGCAAATGGAAGAAATTAGAATTTCGAATAATCATAGTTAATAATGGTCCATTTAGACCATTTATTCCATTTTCCAGTATTTCACGCCAACTTCACTCCAGCTCCTGTTTATGAGGCTTTGTTAAAGCACACAACAAGACTTCTACCTTCCCCTAGCTTCTGTATGCACCACCCACATTCATTGAGTGCCCATTACAAATGACACGATGGAAATAAGTTGGGTGAAAACTAAAGATTGCCGGATATTCAACCTTCCATTCCGCTTCTTGCCAATTCTGATCAATATTTAACTTTAGCGATACAGATAGGAATGTCATCGTTTCATTGGTGCGGTGTGTAATGCCAGGCCTTTATTGTATTAGGATACCAGGATGATACTTTAAATATTTGAGAATTGACATTGCATTAATTCTATTATTCAATGCATTGTATCACTTGGACACTTGCAAAACAATTTGATGGCTTGAATTGTAAATTAAGTAACCAATAAAATGCGTTTCATGAAAAAAAAAATCTATTGCACTTTCATACTTTCAGTGCGAAAGGGCAAGATTATACAGTATGGTCGCGAAGTCTTTAATTACAAAAAACTATAGTTTGGCATTTGGCAGTTTCGATATATTGAAATGGTATTTACCAAATTTTTAATTAAATCAATTACGTCAATAAATTTTAATTTGAGCACTCTTGGTAGCTCGAAGAATGATAAAAAGAAATTCCAATTTTCGCTAAGTATTGTCCAACATTAGGGCTGCCACTTAAGACAAAACATGTGGGATCCTAACTTAGAGCGCACTAATAGCTACAATTTGGGTAATACTTTGTCCTTTATTTGACACCAAAATTTACATTAAGCAGATATTGCCCACTCAAATTCATGGAACTAAAGAACTTACTGAACTTATTCTTTTGTTGAAGCCATTTTGATAAAAAACGGATGAAAAATCTTATTTCCATTATTAATTGCGCTCTCTGTTGAGCTAATTAATTAAGAAGACGACTAATCAACAGTGAAAAAATGTATATTAGTATATTTATTGGGCCTAGTGTAATTAATTTTGTTGCGCTTTATGTTAAAAAATGTAATAATATGCCTATTCCACAGTAAAAAAATATATACAGTAGTATATTTATTGGGCCTATTGTAACTAATTTTGTTGCGCTTTATGTTAAAATAAATGTAAGAATATGACTATTCCAAAGTAAAAAAATGTATAGTAGTATACTTATTGGTTCTTTTGTAATTATTTATTTTTTCAATTACGGAAATACTTTGGCCATCCTGTAGATTCCACAAAGTTTTAAAGTATTAAGGAATCTGTGATAGATGTAATTTCATTCTCAGGGACCATATGTTGCTTTGATAATATCATGTAAAGCATGAATCTATTCTGAATCTGTTTATGAAATTACGATCCTACATACAAATTTCGAGGATAGATCACATTTTATCAAATAGTAATGAAAAAAAAATTAGTATCTACTCAAATTTCATGCATTTTCTTAGATGCACATTTAATTCTCTTGCATAATATTATATGATTTTATAATAAATATAACTTCAGTATTATTTAAAACTTGTTATTTTTTCTGAAATTTTTGATCAAATATCAAATAATATAAAATTAAACAAATCGCATCAAAATGCGAATCGTAGTTGTTCATTTTCTCAATGGAATTTATATTTTAATCTATAACGTCCCAATGCAATAAGAAAATTGGCAAGCTTTCTTGATATTTTCTGAAGAGCGATTATTCAAGAAATCTCAACCTCTAATTCCTATTTGCTGTAAATTTCAATCCCATTGATCTATGGTACCCGAGCTGGTAATCGATAAATTGGCCGCACGCACATCCGGTTGCTAATGCAACAATTAACTGACTAACTGTCGTATCAAAATAACCATTTGATACATGGCTTCGAAGTGTTGTGAAAATTCCATAAAATATAGACGTAAACTTAGAAAAGCGAGTTTTTGAAATTAAGGGCATAAACTTTTAATTTACTCTCGAGATTTTTAATTTCTCATATTAGAAGTATGCAAAGAAATATTGTAATCGTGAAAATTTCGAACTTAGAGATTTAATGAATCTCTATGTGTCAAATCTGAATGATCCTGAAAAAACGCCTTTTAGGATTTATGTCTTTTTATCGATATTGGAATATAGATAATTTTAAAAAAAAATGCCTTGATCTAGAGCGATGAAATTTGATACACAGATTTTACATTACATTGTTTAGATTTATTCAATTCATTTAGATATATTCAATATCCTAATTACGCTTTTATAATATCTTCATTTACGGTATTTAATCGTAAATCGTCAATTGCTGAGAAAAAAAAAATATATTTGTCTTTTTCTTTCTTGACTCTTTCGTTTCTAACTTGATAATATGTATAGGCTGTTATAATATTTGCGACTTGCATTATGAAAGAAAGCAATAAGCGTGTTCAATAAGATGAATAATTGAATCGATAACTATAAAATCTGAAAATTAATTATTTATTAAGTAATAAAAAATTACTATGAAGTTAATTATTTATTAAGTAATAAAAAATCACAATGAAATTTGTTATTTATTAAGTAATAAAAAATCACAATGAAATTTATTATTTATTAAGTAATAAAAAATCACAATGAAATTTATTATTTATTAAGTAATAAAAAATCACAATGAAATTTATTATTTATTAAGTAATAAAAAATCATTTTCAAAATTTTAAATAAATGTTAAATAAAAAATTAATTAAAATAAATAATTTTAATTAAAAATTAAATTTTAATTATAAATTAATTCACGTCTTTTTCAATAACTTCGTAATATATTATAAGAGAAAAAATAGTTTTATCTCAACTTAAATTTTTTTAAAAAAAATATGGAGTTTTCAGTTTGTGCCTTCTTATTTTCATTGAATTATTTTCTAACTTTTATATTTTTTAATAAATTGCTATGTATATTTCATAGCAGTATTTTTTTTTTATTATTTTATCTGTTGCGTTTATATACCTTTGCGATTATATTAAATGTATTTTTTTGTAGGGTCAGATTATTACTATCATATAATTTAAAATAAATTAAAAAAAATAAAATGAAAGTAGTTGAATAAATCCTAAAACATTAATTATCGTGCTAGGATATATCGGACTAATAACTTTTCCTTTCTTTCCTTTAATTTTTTACTTTTCCTTTAACTTTCCTTTAATTTTTTAAAATCATATTCTTCTATATAGGTGTAAAATATGGATACAAATTTAGAAATACTTTAACTTTCAGAAAACAAACAAGACTGCTTTCATAAAACATAATAAATTTCTGTCAGATCACTTTCACTTAGCATTTGAAACAATGATAATCTGGTCAATCAAAATTAATCAATAATTATTTTTGTCTTTCTGCCTCTAACTCAGTGTGCAGACGTGTAGATACATTTCTTCATTGAATTTCCTTTAAAGTAGACATCAAAAGTTTGAAGATGAGGGCAACTATAACCTCTTGTTAAACACTTTATAGCAAAAGAGTTTAGGAGAACTTTTTTCGTCCTTTATTTTCCTTTAGTTTTTATGTTAAATTAAAACAAACTATTAGAAAAATTATTTTTTCCTTCTGAAAATCATTCAATAAAGAGGAGATAAACATGCTTTAAAATTCGTATAGGCTATACACTTAGTAAAGAATAATTGCCAGCGTCCTGGCATAGGGGTAGCGCGTCTTCCCCGTGATCTGGGCGTCCCGGGTTCGAGTCCCGGTTTGGGCATGGTTGTTCTTCTGTTGTTCTATCTGTGAGATGTGTGAATGTGCCCTCCTGTAAAAAGGGGTTGTGCAAGCGAATGAGTGATGCGTGAGTGGCAAAGTCGTACTCTTGGCCCTAGTTGGCGCTGCTATAAAAAATAAGAGACGCTCCCCCTCAGGCTTAAATCGCTGTCTTCGTAACAGTGGGCTTGTCAGTGGCAAGTGCCATAAGAAACAAACAAACAAAGAATAATTAACATTTAAATATTGTATCAAATTTAAAACCATCCTTTTTTACTTTCTCTTATATGGAGCTTAGAAATAAAAAGTAGTGTAGCTGCCAAAGTATTCGTCTTGAAAATTCTGAAGACTCTTATTGAATTATATCTGCTTGTCTCTCTGAGAACATACCAACTCAAAAACTTGAGTTAAGGATAGGAAATTTTGTATATGGGTTTTAAACCAAATTTGTAGATTTTTTGTGGTATTTTGAACGAAATCCATTCCGAAGATGTCCGACTGTCTGAGCACAAATGAACTCTATATCTACAAAATTTCCAGAATTTAGATAAAAATTGGTACACAGATTTACTTTCTAAAATATATATAGATCGGTGTCAGTGTCCAGAATTTAGTATGTGAAAGTGCCAGAACAATTAAGGTTTTATCAATCGAAAAAAATCGCTAATTGGTTTTTTTGGTAATAAAAAAACAATATCTATAAAAACATATTTGGAATTACGTCTGTCTATTTGTACGTATGATGACGAGTGTACTGAGTTAGTTACAGGAAAATTTTATATCTAGTTTTAAGTATTATACTGATTTAATAATGTAATAACAATTTTTTTCTTACATATCCCAGTTGGTTTGATTTTCGCAGACATAAAGTATTAACTATAAAAAATAGACTTAATAACAGCCACAATAAAAATGTTAAAAATACTTAAATATTGAAAAATGTAAATTATATCGCAAATAAAATGTTTGCGTAGATAATGTAAATAAAGTGTTGATTAAAATTCAAGCATTCAATAAATTAAATCTTACGGTGTACGTACGCATTTGAAATTTCGAAAATCGTTCAAAATATCGAATATTTTTATTGCTTCAAAATGTTCTCTGATTTTTTAGTTTTCAAATGATACCAAGATGTTGTCAATATTCGGAATATTTCTCGAGTTATAGTTATTTTTCTTGAAATACTTTCACTAAAAACTCTAATTTCGGTTTATTTTAAACTCATTTTATGAAGAATGTTATTTTTTCATCTTCATTTTCATTCAAACAATCATAACTGAACAAGAAATTAACCAAATACAAATATTTATATATCAAAATAATCTGTATGAAATAGTGGAGGTTTTGGGCCTCAGTCAAAATTATATTTATAGAAATAAATTTTTAATAGCTATTTAAAAGTTAAATTTACAGAAAAAATCTCGCCTTTTATATTCATTGTTGATGAAAAAATTGTTAAGAAAACTATATATTTTTATAACTTGATTGAAGCAGACAACAGGAAGATGAATATTAGGCATAATTTTCAACTAGAATTGCGTGTCTGTGCAAATTAGAATTTAAGATAAAACGTTTCAAAAATATGCTAATTAGCTCATTAAATATTATTGAATTATTTCATAATTAGTATAATATAGTTTTTTCTCACTGAAATAAGTTTAAACATATATTAATGACCTACTGTAAAAAAACTGGATTTTTAAAATTAAAATAAAAAAATAATCTTCTAGTGTGTATGTACACCTTAAAGTATTTTTCCACATATATAAAATATTGTGAACAATTAATTCAGTTTTGCACTTTTACTAATAAATGAATGAATGCGTCATTAATAAGCAATTATTTTGAATGTTTAACTGGGACGCAATTTGCACTAAGCAGAGGAAATGGATATCTGAATTAATAAATGAGTAAATGGAAAATGCGTGACAGCAATATTGGTAAATAGATGAGGCAGTGAGAGATAAGAGATGGGAACGAAATGGTTTTACATTTACTAGATCGGTTACGTGGCGTATTTGTCACAAAAGAATAAGCAAGATATAATAGTTGCATGGTGGCAGAAAGTTTCTTTAAATTTTTATCCAATAAAAAAATGTTTCAAAATATAAAAAAATGCCAATTTATTTAATTCTTCAATTGAATTTATCTTGGCATTTATAAAAACTGTTTCATTCAAATTATTTCGGAAGATTTATTAATTCCTAAATAGTTTATGTAAATTTGGATTTGATTTTCTTATGAGGTGATATCTCATTTTTTAAAAATATTTTTTAACATTACATATTCGGCAGAATTACAGAAAATATTCTAAGGCTGCATTTATGAAAAATAAAAATTTTCATTTTAACTGGGGTAGTTCCGATTACTTTTCAAAAAATCTTACAAACAGTTTAAAAGTTTACAAATTTTTTTCAAATAATTCATATTATTGAAAAATTATGGATGCCAAAGAATTATAATGTATTTTAAACAGTTTTTTTTATCTGAGAAAAAAGTGTATGTACAATTTAACATCAACAAACAATAAATCATTTAATGATTCGATTTTGAGCTATTCATGGAAGATATGATCTATCTAAACTTTTTTTAAATGAAAGTCATTAATAAGTAAGTAATAAATTGAATGAGACGACTTATTTACTAAGAAATAATATTATAAAGAATAATTGTACATAGGTAGGTAGAAAGTTCGATATTACTAAAATGAAAGTAAGTAGAATTTATATTTGCTTATATAATAACCGAATAATAGTTGTAATCACAAGATCATATATCGAATTTCATTGTTTTAAAGCTCTGCTTTAATTCATTTACATGCGCGTGTAACTACAACATAGATCTCCCTTTGACAGAATTAATTCAAAGTTTATTAAGAATATACATTTTAATCGTTATACCTGTTTACCAAATTTCATCTATTTAGATTTTCATGTTGAATTCATTTGTACATATTGACTGTACTATGGACAATCAGGTAGATGCATCTCCTATAAAGATTCAAAATTTGGTAAAAATTTGCAAATTTGGTTAAAAGTAAATATACCGAATTCTATCCCTCTAGTAAAAAGAAATTTTCAGTTATTTTGTTCACAGACAGAAAGACGGACAAACTGATTGAAAGAAATTCTTTTCTTTGAATTCAGAAAGGCTGGAACTCGAAGATTTGTAAGAAATTGGAGTTCGAATATTCAGACGATAACTATATTTTCTCCACACTTCGTATACAAGAACGTAAAAAAAGTCTTCTGCTTCTTCTTTACTATGAAGTTTGAATATTAATATTTTATACGATTTCTGACCACTTCATTTATTGCTTCGAGGAAAATACAATTATCAACGGACGCTGCGAGGAAGCGATGTCATTGATTTGCTGAATCACATTCATAGTTTCCGAATTCAGTCAATTTTGGTCTCAAATGAGTGGATCAAATTTTATTTAAAATATTTGGGTATAAAAAATATTTTAATGGATACAATTATTACCACATAAGAACTGCAAAAAATTTATATCTTTTTAGTAGTAGATTTAACGGCTATAACAACGTAAAAGGTAGATAATGACCTCGTTCTAAAGCAATATTCGAATTTGACTTTATATAACATCCTAATTGAAATATTGGAGTTCAAAGCTTTATATAACTATTTTGAACTGAACTGTTGGGTCATGATTAGAGTACATAGAGTTTTGTATATACGGATGACAGTTGTTTCTTGTTTAAGTAGTCTGTTCTGCAAAGCACTAGAGTTGGGTTGGCCTCTGCTATGAATATTACATATAGTTGTTGAAATAATGAACCCTGGATCCATAAAATCGTAGCGACTTCTCGATTCGATGGCTGCGTCCAATTAATCTCGCTGAAACACGCTATTAATTATAATTTTTGGACAAGTTACCATAGTAACGAGCAAATTGCTTATTGGACACAACTTCTTTCATGTGCAATCATTATCTATAGATGAGCGTTCCTTGTGTAAACGTATGGATTTTGCGTGGATAAACACAATGTATTTTTTACAGGAATCTATAAATAGATTAATATAGGGACATGTGACGAATTGCTTTTACATTACATGCAGAAGAAGAAAGGTTTTCCTCTCTTTTTTTGTTTTATATATAATGACATTATATATAAAACAAAAAAAGAGAGGAAAACGGAATAAATGTTTGAAACTTTTAAGAAATATAAAAGTACAGGATGATAATAAAATATTTTTATTATTGCAGTAATTCAATAGAAGTTGTATATATAAAATATTTATTATGAAATAACCGTGTTTTTTAAATTTTTATAGTCCAACAGATAACTTAACTAAAGCAATTTTTTTTTATTTTTTAAAATTTTTTTTAGATTTGATTACTTTGTAATTGTCTTCATTGAAGAAAAAAGTTTAACGCATTCTTTGATTCCATAAATTTAAATCTACAAATCGACCAATAAAAAATTATTGGCCGATGCCACTTTTGTTGTCACATGACGGACAAAATATTAGCAACGCCAAATGAAAATAATGATTCACTCTAAGAATCACAGATGCTGCGTCTGGTTTGATATCAGAAAGGTTAGACAATACGTTATAATAGAGTTATAATGCTTATCTGTTATTCTTAGAGTTACTTTGGGTGTACAGATTGAAATTTATTGACGTAAGCGGTTTCATTAAAAACTTATAAACGTCTTTAAAATGTAATAAAAAGCCGTATGTTAAATAATGATAATGTTATTTACAATATTGTTGCGAAATCAGGAAAAGACTTTATGACTACCATGTACTGAAACTATTTCTGTAGAAATTTTCATAGAATACAAAACAGATTGGCAGTTCAACATTCAGATTGTTTTGAAAATAGTTTCAAGTAATTGTTGTGAAAATCATATTCTTCCCTAGAAAAACCTATTATGTACAAGTTGAAATAAGAAAAAAACTTATTTTAATTTAATTTTATTTTATTGATCCATGAATTTAATTTGGATCTTTTTCTCTTAGAAGCATGCATTTCATGCGAAAGCATATGTTTTTAACTATGCATGTATCAAATTCGTATGAAAAAAAAACTGAATTATTATTGTTAATTTTAGGTTAAAGGACCCACTTTTCTATGATAAAATAATTAATATGTTTGCTTTTGAATGAAATAGGTTGTTTTTGATAAAAATAAATCAGAAATAGTTTAAATTAAAGGAAGTACAAGAACAGTCACTGATAATAATAATTTCAATACAAATTTGCAAAAAATTTGGAATATTTCGAAACATATTTTTAAATGCATATAGCTCAGAATCCTTAGATTTGAACAATAACTTTTTAAAAATCAATTTTCAAAACATAAAATATGGCAATAAATTTCAAAAGGAGCGATTTCACTTAAATTATACTTTTTATGGTTGGTTATAAAGAATATATAGACAGCTTTCGCCTGTTAAGTTCATTTTAAATAAATGATTAATTAAAAAAATTTGGTGAAAATATATTTAAAATTTGTAAGAAAGTATATATAAAAGAAAGTATATATAAAATTTCTATGAATAATACTGAATTTCTATCAGTAATTTTATGTTAAAAAGACCCCTTTTCTTTGATGAAATAATTAATGTGTTTACTTTTGAATGGAATAGGTAGCTTCAAATTAAAATAAATCAATATTTGAAAAGATATAAATAGTTAAAATTAAAGTACTTTCTAGGAAGTCATCGATAATAGTAATATATTTTCCAATATGAGATAGAAAAAAAACTTTAGAATATTTCTATGTATATTTTTCATTGCATGTAATGAAAGTATCTCAAAATCATTAGATTTGAAAAGAAAGTTTTTAAAAATCAATTTTCGAAGCATTATGTATTAGAACAAATGTGATAAAAGGCAATTACACGAAAGTTATATTTTTTGTGGTTATAAAATATATGCAGACAGCCTTCTAGTATTAATTTGATTTTAAATAAATGGTTATTAAAAAAGGAAGTTGAGGATTTTCTGTAATGCATCTGACTCATTTGGTTTTTGTTTTTGTAATATAATCATTTGCAATTAGACATTCATGTTTGAAATAATTTCAAATACTTAAAATGACAAAATCAATTTTCGAGCCTTATTCATAACCAAAAAATATTTCTCTCATAAATGAGGATTTTATTTGGCAGAAAAATTATTGAAAAGTTATTTTGAGAATCTACCTTTATTTTCGCAATAAAGTACTGATTAAGCAATTTCTATAAACACAAATGAAAAATCATAGAAATAAATTTCAAATAACTGCAATTTTCTTCGTTTATGGATTTAATTGTTCATGCAAAATTAATGCATTGACGATTCAATATATTCTATGGAAATAATTTCTGGAATTGTTATAATTAAGCTCTTGAAATATTTATATTTTTATTTCTTCCAAAGGATTGATTTTCTCCACCTTTCAGGTTGAAAAATTGATTACGCTTGAATGAGCAAACCATCTTAATTTTATATAATTTTCTGATAGTAAAAAGTCATCAACATCACATGCCATTAACATTTTATGTATACTCAAATTTGTGCATTTAATTTATGCGTTTTAATATTGAGGCATGCTTTTTTTAATTAAAAGAAAAAGTTTGTTTATATTTTATCCTTTAAAAATCACGTCGCTCAACTGAGTTGTTAAATCAATAAATTTGCATGACTTTTTCATTTAATATTGAGATATGACATTTCGTAATTGGATAAAAAGGCATGTTTGCATTTAATCTTTCAAATCGACATGTTGTTCGGTTGAATTATTAAAACAGATTATTATTTCTCTTCTATATACATTAAGGTCAATTTATTTTATGTAATTAATGTGTAATAAGCTGGGCTAATTCATTTTGCGAATATATTGCTCATCATATAAATTTCAATTTGAAGTAGAAAAAAATTTTATAATTAGAATATGAATCATTTCATTGCCTATTTTCTATGATAATATAAAGATTTTAAATAAGAACTTATCAAAATGTATAAGCGGAGTTTCGATTCATCATTGGTATACTTTATTTCATATTACTCTTATTGTAACCATTGGTTGTTTATATTGACATCCTGTCTTAGAATAAGTTAATATTTCATCTATTTTTTTTTCTGCATTTGAATATTTAAAAAAAATAAATAAAGAAATTTATCTCGGCAAATGCTACCTCTGTGTAGAAACTAATGACGCTTAGGCGATCCTTCAGGGATTCTTTTACAGAATACTCTCTAAATTCAATCGTTAAGCATTTATTTATTTTGGGCAAATGTATTTCGAATTTTAAAATATAAAAAATATTCAATTTTGCGAATGTTTATTTGGCATTAATGGATTGATGCACTGACACATTTATTATTACAATATGAACCTGTAGTGGATTTAAGATTTCGCTGTTCTGGGTAACGCACATTATAAGGTTTTTATTTTAATAGCTGGAAAATTTCATTTCATTTTTCAAACATTTTTTTATTCGATCAATACATTGTTATTTCCTTTTAGTTTCATTTCTTTCTTATTTCAGCAATGTTAAGAAGATATATTCTCCTTTATTTAGTTTCGTAATATAGAAAAGAAGATAGTAATAAAACTCTTGAAAAATTAACAGTCATTTTTATTCAACGACTTCCTAACGGACAAATAAAATCATTTAATTCTTCTGTCAGATTATAAGTAAATAATATACTTAAAACAAATCTAAAATTCCAAATTATTACTCTATATGATCTGTCAAGTAAAATACAATATAACCAGATAAACTAATTCATATTTTAAGATAATATAAGAATTATACAATGACTTCTTTAATAATAATTCGAATAATTCAATGTAAAAATATACTATTTTTCCATAATTCATAAAATGTATATATTTTACAAATTTATTTTTTTTTCAATGTATTTACTAGTAACATTTTTTAATCGAATTCCTTATACCTTTCATCCCACCCGACTGTAGTGTATCATGTGGTCCATACACTGCCAATATTTCACGAAGAATCTCCGTATTCATTAAGCGCTTTGCCCAAAAAACGGTACTGTTCCGCGTAATTCAAAGTTGGAGTAACTTTCCCGCTGACGCGCCATTTTTTTTCTCATATTACGCAGCAACGGTTTTCACTATGCGAATGAAATTGTTACAATTGTAAGTCGTGGAACTAAATTATCGTCTGCGCAAGGGTAGCTCTTACTTCGCAATGATGCCATCTGTGGGGGAACAAGTGTAACTTACTTTTTGAATGCCCTTTCTAAATGAGTAAAAGAAATGCTATGAAAATATTTATCATTACGTTGCTTTTCAATATTATGAAATAAATAATTTCTCTTATTATTTCTATTATATCACCGAAATTGCACAACTGATTAAAAACAAGCTATTACGAAATTATATAAATATACATATAAATTATAAATTAGATGTAGAAATTTAAAACTTTTTTACGCAATTCTTCTGTAAATTCTTTTATATATAAATCCTTTTCATAAAATCGAAAAAAAAATTTAAAAAAAATATATGCCTACATTGCAATCAGCAATTTAATAACTGAATTTATGTAATTTTTGATGCTTTTGCTCATGTTCAGTTTTACGTTTCCAAAACGCCCACGTTCAGTTTTTCAATTTCAATTTAAAAGTCCTTTTAATCGAATTCTGAAAATGGAAACGTATGATATCACCACGCAAAATTTATTTTTAATCTTTCAATTTAAAATTTCAAATCATCTTTTGAGCGGCTAATGAAACTATTATCTTTTTGATGGAAACATTTTCTGTCATTATTAATTTTTAAAATTCTCTTAAATTCTTTTTTATCGAATTTGTATAGAAACAACGCTTAAACATTTGCAAATTGGATCTTGATTTTTTAAAACTTTTTTTTGCAATTTAATCCTAAAATTGAAAAAAAAAAATCATTTTAGAATGTTATCGTATAATATCTTAATTTTATATCAAATGACTTTTTTCGTTCTATGAGTTCAGAAATATGAGAATGGAAAGCCAGTTATTATTGAAATGCTGTAACTTCCTCTAATTTCTTCGGAGTTTGTGACATGATTGCATAGTTCATAAATAGAAATCAATCAGTTAATTAAATATTATAATTGATGTAACCTTGACGATTGATCCTTTTTCAAATTAAAAGTGTAATTGAGGATTTTTTCATTTAAATTCGTTCGTAATGACTGATAAGAATAATTATATATTAAAATCCTCAACGAGATAACTAATAATGAATGTCTCATCATCGACATAATTTTGGTCTCAAGTGAGGGGGTCATTCAGGATGAAAAAGATATTCTTTTATAGTAATATAAATGAATGTATAAATTCAGCTATATAAAGAATTCATTAATGAATAATTAAAATCAAATTCATATTCCCTGAAGGAATATTTTTCTGCTTTCATAATTAAATATCAGTTTTCCTCCACATAAGAGTTTTGTTTATGGATGAATCTAGTAATGAAAAAAACTTTACGTCATGTGATTCTCAATATATCGTAGCACCAAGTAATTTATTTGAAGTTAATCTTATTTTAAGTTATAAAATGCTCTTTTCCTCCTCCAATCTCCAGTTTTTCATAGCGATCTAGCAGAAGTTCACTAAAGCCAAATTTGTATTATTCTAATCCCAATTTTTCGACGGTAGGGAGTTTTGAACGATCGATCATACAATTTCAATTGGTGATCAGATAATGCATTTCAAAGTCTATTTACTTCTTTTAATTGCCATATATAATATAATGTTACGAATTTTTAATGTTGCTCCTCAGCCCACCATGCCATCCCTGAATTAGGGAGTAGTTTTTTATAGATATGTTTATTGAATGCTGAATCAATGACTCCGTGCCTTGGCGACAGTTTAATGACTTGCTAACGAATTTCACGAAAAAATCCTAGATTATAGAAGCAACAAGAACTTTTGAGATAGTTCTGATGGGATTCGAAGATTTTTCTAGAACCTTCTTTGGCCTATTACGGAATAATAAAAAAAAACCAATGAGACGAATCTGACAGTTAGTCATTATTGAAATGAGTAAGGAGTTGTTAAATGAGTTTGTTTCAAATGAATAGTAAATGATATGAGAAACGTGAATTGCTGAGGAAACTGCGCACTTTCTGCTGTTACAATTATTTATTATCAATTTGCTGCGTTTTGTTTTAGTTATCTGCAAGTACTGTGCTTGTGTACACTTCGGCTGTGCTTTATTTAAAAATAAAAAGGCATCGTTTCATTTTTACTTTGAAATCAACTACTCATTTTATATAAGAAATAAGAAGGCAACATTATTGAAATAGAAAACACAGAAGTTTATGGTGAGGTTTACACAGAAATTTTATACACGTAAATAAACTAACTCTAATAGGGAAATTCATTCAAAAAACAGAAAAAGCATCTAATACTAGCTTAAACATCTCTCAAAAATATTATTTAAAGATATTTCGAGGGTAGAAATATTCAGTGCCATAATGTATAAAATATTTAAGTTAAACACAACCATTATTACGGGATTGCCAACTGGTCACCAAAGACAGCCAATCTGCACTCATTAGTAAAAGAAAATGTATGTGAGTAACTGTATGTTTAAAAAGTGCGTATCTATAATATTATTTTTCATTTTAATTAATTAAAAGTAATAGAAATCATGAATTCTTTTTCTAACATAAACAGCGAAAATATCAATGCCGAAAAATTTTTCGCGTTCTTAAAATTAATTTTTTTAATGATACCGATTTAATTGCTGAACAATTATGTAATTGAGTTTTAAATATATAACTGCACTAAGCAAATGGAGGCGGAAAAGAAAAATAAGTCTTTTAAACTAGCCGATCGAAATGCCATTCGGAAGTTGGTAAAAATCGTCAGGTAAGCAGCCACGCAAATGTGTTGTTTGTGTAAAAATTATTAGGCAATTTAAAGAATTTCAATAAAATTTTAAAAGAACACCTTGAAATTTACTCTCGCAAATTAGGATTGCAATCATTGTATTATTCATATCGCCTTATTACTCCTAGAAAATTTCTTAACTAAGAATGTGTTGTGTTGTGACTTATGGCACTTTACAAACCAATTGACAGTTATCTGTCAGTGATTTAAGCCGAATGAGTGTCTTTCTTTTACAGAAGCGCCAACTAGGGCTAAGAGTACGGCTTAGCTACTCACGAGTCACAACCCTTTTTACTAGGCGGACTTCATTCATGCATCTCCTTCATTAATCCACAGATCGTAATTTTGACCTGAATCAGAGAACGACCACTTCTGAACCAGTATCCCAAGTGGTATTACTCTCGACAAGGGGAACTTTGTGACCACGACAGATTTATACGTGCTCCAGCCACCACACACACGGAGAGCCTTCGGCCGGTGTGGTTCGAACTCACAACCTAAAGTATGCGAGTCCAACGCCCTACCAAGCAGGCTATCACGAAACTTAACTAAAAATAACTGCACAATAAAAATAAATAAAATAATTGTGATTTCATATAAATCTAAAAGTTACAATAAAGTCTTATTTAAATGTATACAATCTACATGCTACGTCTCAGCGCATCAGTAAATTTGCTTAAAATAAAACATGATTTAAATAATGAAAAAAGCTAGAGAATATTCCCTTCTGTTTTCCTCGAATATTTACAAATTTTTCAGGATATTTTGAGAATAACTGCAAAAGAATGAGAATACTCAACACCATTTTGACAATTTTGCAATCAAGACCGCATGCCGCAACTCATTTATCTAGCCACATGTGTTTTTGAGTCAAAGAATTCTGATAGGAACGAATAATGACAAAGGCCAATAATGTGTTCTTTAATGAAGCTCGTCCCATATGTTTTTAACTAGCTACATTTCACGATTATTTGTTTCACCTTGGATACTGGTTACATGAAATTTCAATTAAAACAATCATACATAATTTTATGCACATGATGGTTTGAACACACTATTTTAATCATTGAATTGCCTTATATTTTCTTTATTCATTGTGCACATGAATTTTTTCAGATGGAAATCTTACCAGTGACCTCATAGTTTCATTACTAGCACCATTGATCTGTCAATCTGTCTTTAAATCTTCATGGTATTGCAACTTCACATTTTTATTCGTCTTATAAATTACACAAATATAAAAAAAATCCTTTATCCATAAGTTTGAAGAATTTCAGAAATTACGCTATTAAGTATTTGACGAAAGATTGATATATAAATATTAAATGATATAAAATAGAAAATGATTTGAATATATAAAGATTGATATAAAATAGAAAATGGTTTGAATATATAAATATTAAAAATTAAGCATATATATATATATATATATATATATATATATATATATATATATAACTAAAATGTAGAAAAACATTTCTCAAATATTGAATTGTTATAATTGATTTTTTTTTAATTTTAAAATGACATAAAAGTCAATTTTGTATTTTAATATTTTTGGAAATTATTGCAGATAAACGCCAAAATTCCCTTTAATTCTAATCGCTCCTAAGTCCACATTTGTACCATCCAAGGTATGCATATATATATATATATATATACAGCGTAATCCAGACGACCGATAGACAGATTTCTCGGAACCGTGTTTAGGGCAAAATTGGATAGCTATCCAAAAGTTTCGGTTTACGACAGTGCAACTGAATGCCTTCCGTCCTGTTTGAAGTGCTTTTGAATTATCGTTTGCAGAGAGGTATTGACGAAGGAAACGCGATTCCAAAAATGTTTTTCTATTTTCTTAGACTTCTTTCTTTTTATATATAAAAAGAAAGTATTGAAATCCATAAAAATATTTCAAGCACGAGAATTTGACATACATCTCTCTTATAGATTTCTCTGATTTCGAAGAGCTGGTTTTTGGAATCATATATGTACAGTACAATATTTCACATAATTGTTCAACATTGTGATAAAGACTTTGTTACCTGGGTGGGAAAAGAATTCTGCCGCCGTACGAATTAAATAATATTCGCAATTTTATATATATATTTTTTAACTATACGCGATATTTTTACTAACATATACGCGAAAACATATTAGGAAGACCACCCCCACTGTTTTTTACCATTTTGACTTCAGTGAGACATAAAATGGGTAGATTCATCCGAGGAATCAAACATTTTCGTGATTATAATACTATTTTTTCATATATTTATGTATAAAACTCTCTGAATCTGAAAACAGGTGAACTCTCTTGGCGTTCATGGCATCCCCTAGCAGCACATATGAAATTAAACAATATTATATAATGATATATAATATTGTTTAATTAATTTATATTATATAATGGTACTGAATAATAATGTAATACAATATTGCTCAATATTGTGCTAAAAACTGTACTACTTAGGTCATAAAAAACAATATTTTTTCTCAGTACGAATGAAACAATATTCATATTTTTGTATAACGTTATTGAATATTGATAATATAATGTAATTAATGTTATTGTAATTAATTTTATTGATAATATAATGTAATATCGCACAATAATGTATTACAAGCTATGCTACATGGGTTACTAAGGAACCAAAAATTTTATACAATAGGGGAGAAAAGGGGATGATAACATCTTTATACATGAAAAAAGTTTTAGAAAGATCGCTTCCATTATGTTTTTACCCTTTCTAGTTTAGCAAGACATAAAATGGATAGATTTATTAGAGGAACCAAAAATTTTATACAATAGGGGAGAAAAGGGGATGATAACATCTTTATACATGAAAAAAGTTTTAGAAAGATCGCTCCCATTATGTTTTTACCCTTTCTAGTTTAGCAAGACATAAAATGGATAGATTTATTAGAGGAATCACAAATTTTTGCGATTGTAATATTATCTTTTCTTATATTCCGTATAAGATAAATTAGAAAAAAAAATTAGCTACCAGACGATATATTTTAAACGATAAAACTAATTACATTCCAAATCAAAAGAATCTGTTTTCACTGATTCCACAACAGCCGCTATGAATCCCTGCCCCACATGTCCATTCGGAACGTGATATAACCTTTTGCAAGAATAACAGGATGGAACTGGAAAAGGCTTTCGGTTTCGTAAGAGATATCAATGGACTTTTCTCCACAATTTCTGCTCGTGACAGTTATATTGGTGAGATTAGTTTTTTTCATTTGTTGGGTTTGTGTCGCTCTCGCAGAAAATTAAATGCAAAAAGGTCATTTGGGTAAAATGCTGACCGAATTGACGGATGATCATTTAAATTTATTTTTCCATGATCTTAGGAGTTTTTTTTTTATTTCTTTTAAAGTGAGAAGGTTTGAAGCTTTTGTACCTTCACTATAAACTGCATACACAAAAATGGTTTGAAACATTCTACATTGTAGTTCGTTTATATTATAAACGATATCTATCTAGCCCATATATATATAATGATATACGAGTACATATATATATATATATATATATATATATATATATATATATATATATATATATATATAATCTGAAATGATAGAAAACAATAGAAGCAATTTTAGATTTAGTTTTACTTAAAAATAAATTTAATAAAATTAAATTGGGTTATTTTTTTAAATTAAAAATTAATTAATTAATTGAAATCCCTTATGAGAAGCTTTACCAAATAAGAACATTTTTTATATTTTGAGATGCATTTAATATTTTATGTACAACAATCTGTTTTGTATAATGTTTCAAATTAATTTTACTTATGCAGATTATAGCAGGTATCTATATATCTATATTTATCTATATATATAATATTATTTTAATATTACTGTATCACCAACTTCAGTGACAATTTTATTCTTTTGCAATTTGTTTTCTTTTAATTTTATAATTAATTTTCAAAACAAATTTAAAGCAATTGCAATTGAATCCGCTGTGTCAAACTCATACAACTTTGTAAAAATAAATGCTAGATTTTTTTGGTTAATTAATAACTCTTTCATTAAAGTAATATAATATTTTTTTTTATATATTATATTATTTTCCTCGACATCTAGTCAAATTTCAAAATTATTTAGTCAAATGTTATCTTCTGTTAACTAGTGTCTGGATCATTTTTTTATTTCCGTGTGTTATTGTAAAAATTTTATGAAAAGGAAACACAATAGGTATTACATTGCCATCATCGTAATGTAATCATTAACAAAATGTTCATCAATCAAAAATACTTTGAACTAGAGAAATGAAATTTATTACATAGACTGTAGATCAAATTTGTAGATTTCTACCAAGTTTCTATGAACTCTTTGTTTTGCTTTTCGAGTACAAGTGAACATGATAAATAAAACACAAATGGGCTAGACAGATAAAATTTGGTATACGGGTTTAGCATCTAAAATGTATTTTCTTATCAGACTGATGGGTGACTAGCGGTTGGTCTGAGATTTTGAATGAATGTAAAGGTAATAATTTATAAACACAATTACATAACTAACTGAAATTCGATCTGGTAACTGCAATTGTATCTTTGTATCAAAACTTGGTTTCAATTGATTGGAAAAATCTCGTCCAAAACACATATTCACATGACTGATTCAGTGATAATGCTAAATTCAAGCCAAAAATCTTTATTTCGTAACTTTGATCAACAATAGTATTCAAGGGATTCGGGATCTCACTCATTATTCAAAATATTATACTTGGGTGGGAGTGGGGAGATGATAAAACATTGACTGGAGACCATGCGAGAAAGTTTCGGGGAAATGACTCTCAATAGTTAAATGAAACGTATCGAAATACATTAATTTCGTAAAGGCGATAAATAGAAAATTTAATATTATCATTTTTGATGAGTAATTTCTGTTTTTTTACTATCCAATATTAGTTTACTTTTTGCATTTTTATTGTTATGAATGAGATTTTCTTAGAATGCCAAAAAATCTTATACACAAAACTTTTGAACATGATAATGTGTACAGGCAGGAAAACTATCTCTAAATTGCGTCTGGTAACACGTATTTTGACAAACTCAAGAATCTTTGAAATCTCCAGAATACATTATTTGATTTGCAGCTTAAAATTTAACAAGTTATTTTTTTCTGTTATTTATTAAGTTATTTCTTGAGTATAAACCCTTGCAAGGAAAAGATTTATTAGTTTAAATTTAATTAGGTATTTTTTAAATTAAAATTACCCAAAATTTTAACTTTTCTTCCTTTAAAAAACTCAATATACTACTAAAAAAATTTTTTTTACGTTATTTCATGCTAAAAAACGTCAGCTTCTTGGTAATACTTCCTCTTATTTTAATGTACAATACAAACATTTTTAAGAAATATATTTTGCAATAATATCTGCAACGATATTAAATAATTTTTTCCCGAGAGTACTTTAATGCATTTTTTAAAAATAAAATTATAACAGGCAAAATTAGACTAACCTATTATCACATTGTGATAATAGGTATTTGAACTGTTTTATTTTTTCTTAAGTTGGTTCAAATATTGAATCTAACATAAAATTATCTTTAAAATGATACACGATTTATTACAAAATGATAAATTTTTTACTACAAAAGTATACTTTATAACTGGCAAATTATATCAATTACTAAGAAAATACATATTATCTACTCAGATAAGATTTAGAATAAAAAAAACAATATTTCGTTTATATTGAAATACAGCGAAAATTATTTGATACAGATTATCAAAGTAGATTTTTCAATAATAAAAATATAGATATAATTAATCTACAACTGCTTTGGTTACAATTATTATTTTATTATTCTGTTCTTTTCTAGCTCAGAAATTTTCTAATTCTTAGAATTACACAATTCTCCATAAGCAAAATTCAAAATTCACGATTCTCCATTCAAGCAATTTAGTTCTTCAAATATCATTTATAAAGAGATTAAAAATAACTTCACTTTTTTACATTAATATTATAAAGCTTTTAGTACATTTGCTGATTTTTTTTTAAACAATTTTAAAAAGGGATTCATCTACTGCAGTTCATTTAAAATAATAACTACCAGAAAATTTATTTAAAGAACAGCAAAATTCCATGAATATTTTCTTTCCTTACTTCATTACCAGTTCCAGAGAATAAAGGTGAAATATGAAATATAATGGAATTCTACGCAAACGATAATTTTATTCTGCTTTTATCAAACATTCCTGGAAAAAATTTAAATAAAAATACATTTTTGAGTATTTTTTTTTTGAGCTTATTCTGCTTCAAAAATTTCTTATTGTTTATGATTTATTTATTTATTTTATTTCTTGCTTAAAAACGATTGCTTTCAATTTGATGGTACTTGAGAATAATTTTTCAAAGAATTCTTTTACTTTCTGAATTTTTTTGCTTATAAAATCATTTTCTTATAGATAATTTCAGATCATTAGGGGGAAAAAAATCAAAGGATTCAGAAAAGAGGGCAATTCTAAAAAATATTTTTCAGATTGAAAAATAATTAATTTTGTTTATTCTGGCGTTATTGTTTTCCTTAGATTTCGTTCTTTCCCGTCAAACAGATACGTTTGAAAATAATTGAAAAAAACTGACAAAAAACTTCTGATTAAATTGAGTTTTCTGAAAAAAATGTAGAATTAATTCAAAACATACCTCATTTTCATTCGTTTTCCCGAAATATTTACTTGAACTCTTGATATCTTTGATAATAAACTAAAGAATGAAAGTGTTATATTAAGTGCAGAATTAGAAAAAAAAGAATTATTAAAACATATTTAAATTTTATTCATCTTAAATGCATAAAGTACTATAAAATATATCTATATGAATAAGAAACAGTCACTAAATAATATAAGTTTTGATAAATCAGTACAAATTCTTTTGCTTATAAAACCTGCTTTTTTTTTTTTTTAAATTCAGATTTACAACTGGCAAAAATGTCCTTTTTAATAAGGACTCAAAGCTATTTTCGAAACTTTATATATAAACAAATACTTCTAGGTGAAAATTTTTAAAAAATGGATTCAAAAAGGTTTTTAAATGACAAAAATTATACATTTTATGCCATTTGGGCCAATAAATATATTGTTAAAAACATATAATATTTATAAGCTCTATTCAGTTTTCCCCCAATAATATTAAGCTAAGCTACTCTAACATCTTAACGAAAAAGATTTTGCTGTTTCTTTACGAAAACTGACTAAGTTATGAAGCTTTAAATATTAATGTTTTAGAGTATTGAGTGCATTCCCGAAGAAGATCCAAGAATGAATTGACGGTGTCGGCTAAAAGCGATCCAAATGATCCAAATGAAAATGATCCAAAATAATGAAATTCGAAGCTTTATATGTTGACGATTTTATTCGCAAAAGAGTTGAAACTTTTTTTATTGAGAATATTAGTGCAGTAGCAATATTTAACTAAATGTTTCTAAAATGCATAAGAGCATGTGTGATTTTGTAGCCTTTTCAGTAGTACGTTTACTGACTGGAACATCTTACACTATAATTCTTTACGCCATTTAAAAGATTCGTTTTCAATTAAAGTTATATTCCTATATTTAATGGTTAAGATAGTGTTACTGGCCAGGATGAGAGTTGCCAGTTTATAAATGAAATATTTTCTAAAGTATTCTATTCCATTTATTCTTGAAATAAGATCAATGAATATCACGAAATACGATCGGATTTATTCTGATTATCAAGCATTAGCAGTATTTTTTTTACCATATCATTCTTCCAATGAGTTATTTAATACAATTAATACAAGTTAAATTAATAATTTGAAATAATTTTTACTTTGGAGTAAAATAATTAGTCGATATGGGATTACATATTTCTGTCTTCACTCATCAATTATAATTATAGTAATCATAGTTCGGTTAGAAAAAAGGAAAGTGTAACATAACTTTGTTATGTTTAGTCTCTGGATTTATATATAATTAGTTATTTGTAGAAAGATATATTAAATCTTAGAAGAGAATAAAATTCTAAAATTTTGAAAGCAATTGCGTCTCATTCAGTCAATACGAAGGAACAGATTATCATCATTACGAATTTTGCTTTGTTTCCAAGTCAAAAGTCTGAGAACTATTGCAGAATATATTTTCAAATTTATGTCAATGTTTTATATAAAAATTTTATCAAAAACTTATTGGCAAACGTAATCATGTTTTTTACGAAATTCACCAGAAAATATTTTTCTAATTCTGTGTGTGCGAGATTAAAGTAAAGTTGAATAGAGTTATGTATGAGTAAAAATGTCCGATATATTTGTGGAGAATTTTCGGATATATTCCAAATTCGGATAATCGAATTTCAATCAGCTGAGTTAAAAATTGAATGAAATAAATTCTATGCATGAAATTTAATATGCATCATTGACCATTTTAAGTGGGATTAAAATTATATCTAATGATTACGAAATTAACCTGTTTTTTATAGACAATACAGGTATCGAATTTGTATATCTTTTACTTTACAACACTGGCTTATATAAATACTGCATAATTGTTCTTCTGTTCCTATTATGCTGTTTTGAAGCAAAATGTAGCGTTATATTAAATAAAGGAAAGCTCATGTATGATTTGCTGAATATAAATGTTTAAACAATAGTAAATGGTTAAAAAAAAAAAAAAAAAAAAAAAAAAAAAAAAAAAACGTCGCAGTGTTTGACTATAAACCTAATAAAACTGTAGGACTTATGTTCAACAGTTTTTATGGGGATTAACAATGTGTTATTATGTTGTTAAATTTAAAGAATTTATTTCTAATGGAATAAATAGAAGTCAATATATGTAATGTCCTTTTCAGAAACCAATGTTTGTCACTTTTAAACGCCCTCATACCTCAAAGGGATGATATTCAATAAGAAAATATGCTTTTTCTGAGTTTTTAGAGCGTCTTTTATTTTAGCTATTCTTTTCTAATGTTAATATTCTTTTTTCGAATCATATTGTTTCATTTTAATTCGGAATTTATGTGATTTCTCATTAAAAATAAAACATATTTTTCTCCATCTTTTTTTAATGTACATCCTATTTGTTTGAAATAAAAGTTGACTGCGCATGTGCAAAAGGCCGATTTGTTGCCGTGTTTGAAGACAAACAGTATTCAGACATTTTAAATATTTTTCACTTATTTTTAAATAATTTATTTAATTCCCAAATATGGTTTTAAAGTAGTGTTTCGAAATCATTTGAAGCATTTACTCTATATTAAATGCGGGAAGTTTTATTCTTTTATAAGTTAAATTACGAAGAAATATCTTTTATACTAAACATGAAATTCGAACCTTATTAGTCAACATACATACATCAGTTTTTTTGACTAATTATATGTATTTCTAACATGTGTTTGCATAATGAGCAGACTTGTTTCATTTTTTCCATCATTTTATCTAACTCTTAGGATAGAATAAAATTTTCCCTTAAAATGCTTTATAATGATTTGGTCATTACACACTGATAATGGTTTAAGATTAATGTTTCAACTATTTTTGCACGAATTTTGCTAGGATTTTTTCAGATCAAAATTTATATTTCAGGCCTTAAGTACTAATATTAAAAACATTTATACAATTGCAGGTTATATAGAATTTAAATAATTAAGGAAAAATTAATAAGAATATAGTAAAAATAGTTGTGGTTACAAATAGAAATACGAATTAATTGAAAAATATGAATTATAATTATTTAAATAAATGGTTTGTACGTTATAATTGAATAACATGTTTTTTTGAAGAAAATAATGAAAAAAGAATGAAACTTAAAAGTTTTATGTTAAATTTAATCCGAATGAAAAAAAACACATATTAAACTCCAATTCAAATGTAAATAAATCTATTTTGCAATATTATCAAGATCTGTTACATTTAAGATTAAATGACATATTTAATCTATTTTCAAAAAAAAAAAAAATGCAAAAGAAAGAAGATAATCAATTTTTTTCTGGAAAACAAATCAATAACGAAAGGTTATAGAATTCATGGAATGAATAATCCGAATTAAAACATTTATTAAATTCCAAATGTAAATTAATCTATTGCGTAATATTATCCACATCTGATACTTCACATTAAAAGATAAAGATTAAATGACAGATTTAATTATTTTCGAAAAAAAAACTGCAAAAGAAAGAAACTAATTTTTGAAAAATAAATCAATCATGAAAAATTAAGTATTTCATGGAATAAATTCAACTCCCTTATAATTCCTAATGAAATAATAATTCAAGTATCCATTTCTAAAATGTTTATTGTTCAAAAATCAATCTAATATCGGAATAGTCAAATCTTTGAAACGGTTGCTAAACATTTTGATAACTATCCATTTTGCAATCAATCTGAGTAGCCAGAAGCAGTTTTCATAATCATTTAGCATTAAACTGACGCACAGGCAAATTTGAAATCGTCTGCATGGTAGTCACGTGATAGCTGTTAAATGGATGGAAGATCAAAGTGCACGGCAGGCAATTTGAGCTTCTGGGTAATACTTTGTTGCGGCAAATATCTGCCATCAGTGAATCTTTTGAAAAGATTTGAAAGTTATTCAGGTCGAAATATACCCACCTAATTATTTAAATCACTTTCTTTATTACTATTCAGATAATGAATACATTTTTATTATATAAGTAAAGGTAAAAGCGTACATAATACAGAATAATTTTATAAAAATTCAAAGGGGATTTTTATATAAAATTAGGGAAAATTCTTACTATTTCTTTTTCATTTCTGTATTTTGAGAATATGTAAAAGTAAATGAATATCCGAATAATAAAGAATACAAAACAGTTATTGCTGCAAGAATATATTTTTTTGTATTATAAATCAGATATGTTTTGAATATTTGAAGGGACATATTACTTATCTTTAAATGATCTTTGCAAAATAATGTGATATTTAATCTTACTTTTATTATTGTATCGTCTAAGAAGCTTAGAGAAAATACTGAAATCATCAAAAAGTAGGAACTCGAGATTTTGATGAATCTAGATCACCGTGAGACGAAAAACACCTTTTTGGCATCATATTTGTTTGTTCGTAGTCAATCTGTCTATCTGTGGCAAAGATATCTGAAAAACACTTTGAGCTAGGCGGAGGAAATTTGGTATATGGTTTTTTTTTATACCAAAGTTGTAGAATTTGTTCAAATTGTCAAATTTTAAGCATATTCATTTCAGAGAAAATCTGTCTGTCCAGCTGTTCGAATATGATTTAAAACTATAAATACAAAATGAAGAAAGCTTAGTCAATAAAACTCAATGTACATAAAATTTTATTTAGTGATTTGATTGGACATTTAAATTCAGTGATTTAATATCCATAGTGTAAACACCTGTAAAATATTGTGCAAAATCGAATTAAGGACTGAATGTCTGTCAATCTATATTTTCATAAACATGCAAAAGTGATAAGTCAAAAACGTAATGACTTACATACATAAAATTTGGTGCAGAATTTTGTTCCCACAATTGTAGTGTTATGTATAATTTTTGTTTCAATCGACTGGGTAGTGTCTAAAATACAAATTCGATTTTCGGAACCATTAGCCGCACGTTAAAGATTATCATGTGATCCTTGCCAAGTTTTAAAATTCGCCAACACCCATACGATCAATTCAGCAAAAATGCTAAATTCATGCTAAAGGTTAATATTTCGTAACTGTTTACGGACGCCATTTCGGTGTAAAGCATTTTGTGGAATAACACTTTTATTAGAGGATATGCAATAAATTTTTGGGGACTTTATCAAACTCCCGGTTGTTCTCATAAACTTCAAGGAAAACACTACTGCTGAACTTTAAAAAATTCAACATTTCTTGTTAATATAATTAAAAATATTAGCTTTTAATTTTTAGTGTAAAAGTTAGCAGTTCTAAAATGCAAAATATATGATTTTTTTCATACTTTTCATTGCTAGAAATCTATACTCTAATTATGTAAATTCATAGATCTCTAAATATAAACTTGCGGAACCAAAATCCACGTCATCTTCTCCAGAGGTAAATGAAATAAGATATGTTCTCAGCAGTCAATCCACTAATTTGTTTTCAAAATCTCAACTTTCGTGAAAATGCATCAAACCTTCCTGTAATTACGAAAGACACAATGCTATAATTGTTCTAAAAAAATTATTGTGATAAAATCTTGCGCATTACCTCTAGTTACATCATTTGTTGTGATAAAAGAAGAAATTTTGTTATTCGAATATAAAATAAACTTTACGAAAATTTGTGTACTAAATTCTAGTTATACAATTCTTAAATTAGTGATTTAAAACTTCCAGACATAAAGTCCCAGCTGGCAAGATTGCCTCTAACTTCACAAGTGAAATCATCTCTGTCAAAGAAGCTTTGACCGTGTACCTTGCGCAAACAACGCAGATTCCTTCAGATGGGATCGTGATCTTCTCATATTGCAAATCCGCTTTAGAGACTATCCAGGGTGGAAAGACAGGGATTTCCCAGAATATTAATGCTAATGAATATGATGTTCTCTATCGTGGCAATGAAGAAGTCGTGCACCTTGCAATAGATCCCAGCCCACATGGGCATTGAGCGAAACGAGCAGGCCTACACTCTTGCCAAGGAGGCCAGAACAGTGGATCTCACCCCTCTATCTACTATTGCTCTGGATGCTAATGCAGTGGCAAGGCAGAGGCTCTGTACCAATCGAAATAAATTCCCCCAGACAAATCTAAATTATAGAAGATACATCACAGCCACAATTGCAAGATTCTTAACAGGGCACCTGAGGATCAAGAGGATCATGCCTGATGGTTCCAGACTCTATGTATAGTGCAGACACTGTTCAGACATGCTGCTGGTTCCGGATAATAATTTTAGCTGCCGTTCTATTATTTCAGTCCTCTTCAAAATAGATATTGATAGCACCAGACATATTCTTTATTCCGATAAGGCTGCAGATGTGGCCAGGGCTGTTTTACATGCTTTCGGCCCAATCTAATTGTTCCCCTCTCACCCTTTTTTTCCTAATTTTTTATTGCATTTTTCACACGACAACAATAACAACAATAGTGATTTAATTCCTCTCTCCGATTGCTTTGTGTGATAAGATCAATTTCCGGTAAGCGTATAATTAATAGAACAAAGCGCTGTTTAATTATTTTTTATATTGCCTATTAATAGTATTGGGTGGAAAAGAATCAGAAACGCTGATTTGAAAAAAAAATCTTTGATTTATTATTAATCATCGCAGTGCGAACAAAGTTCATTAAATTCAATAAGAGAAGGATCTTTAGTATTCACTACAGCTAAATATTAATACTTCTCCGATCAGATTTATTATTTTTTTGTGTTTGCATCTGAATAAGATATTTGAAATTTTATTGTTTTGCGATACCTGACATTTAAGAATTCCTTGTAATAAGGTAGATGTATTTACTGTTAAACCATCCAATCTTCTTGAAATGCTATTTAACTTGTTGATGCAAAAATAAAATCGCATATTTAATCTAATCTTTTTCATAGTAAATGTAAAATCAAAAGATAAACAATAAATTTGATTACTTTAAGCCTGCCATTCGTATGTGGTTATGCACTCTTAATAAAAGATGATTTGATGCCAGATTGATTTATCTTAACATTGGGATGTCCAATTCAATATACGATGTCTTTAGTTTAATGCTATATAATCGAATCCATTACCATTTATACTTCATTCTACCGCTATAAATTAAAAGATGATGAAGAATTTACATATTTTATAAATAAGAAAAAAAATATTTTTTTTGAAGTTTTACGATCAATTGGATTTATTTGTTTTATCTTAATTTAATATTATATAAATATTTTCTCATATTATTTATTAAGTTTTATAGAAAAAAAGCAATTATCTTGTATTTTGAATTTTCTAATTATTTTTCTTTGGTACATTAAAAATAGATCTTAATGATTTTATTTACTTTCCTCTAAGACTAAATTTGTATTTTGTACATTTTATAGTGTGGTTAAATATATCTCTTGTGGCACAGTTTTTCCATAGTAATACTTGAGAAAAATATCCTACAAGAAGTATTTTTGTACCATTTTTCCAATCAAGTTCCATTAAAAATTCTTTTTCAAAATGTATAAAGTATTTGAATAAAAACGGACAATTTTGATTCGTTACTAGATAAAGATTGGCATTTACATATTTTATAAATAGGGGGAATTATAAATAGGGGAATTTATAAATTAATTATAAATAGGAACAATTTCACCTTTTTCGGATGTTTTTCTTATATTTTTTAAAAATAACTTTGGCAATATTTTCAATGTTTTTTAAAAACGATTCGTTCAACTTCTGTAACAATATATTTTTTGTAATTAGTGAACAAAAATACAAATGAAGAATTGTCAAAATGCAGAATCCGCAGAATCTTGGAATAGTAATAATAAATAACATATTTTAAAGCCACTAACGATTATATACATCAGGAACAAATATAAATTTGGCTATCGATATGGAGAAAATTAACTATTGGCGCTGAAAAAAACACGTCTGGTTCATTTACCATTCACATTTTGATTTAAGCATTTCAAAAGATAAAAAAAAGATTGTGTGTTATAATATTTTATATAACATAATTTTTATATTAAAAATACTAGAAACCAAATTATTATAATTCTGTATAACGTCAGGCGTATCAGGACTGGTATTTCTACTTTATAGACATAGATCAGCCAGTATCTATGTCTATAAAGTAGAAAAAGAGATTGTATCCAATTAGATTAAATTTCTCCCATCGGTAGTTATCCAAATTTATCATATACCTTGATTTGTATTTGAAAAAGTAAAAGTAACAACGAGTTCACTGAACTGAAAGTTTCCTTTCTCTGCACCAAAGGTCACTTTTCACTATCGCGCCCCGGGAGGATTGGCCATGTACTACTTCACTCTCAAAAACGCCCACCTTGAAAAATTTTAACATAAATCTTGGCAATGCGCCAGAAAATGCAGCAGTTACAGATTTGAAAAGGCCGAAAAAAGAGATGGGCAATGAAAGATACTTTTTAACAGAATACTTTAACTCTCCAAAAGCTTTTCTGTAAAATATTTTAAAAACGTTTTTTTTTTTGGTTGAAGAATAAGTTGAAGATTTATGTACCTAAAAGGTAACACGAGTTTCATTTTTTTACTGACAATTAAAACATTATATTTATTTTAGTTCCTATCATATATTAAATTTAAGATGGTCCTAATACTCATGGGAAAATTACTAAAAGGAACAATATAAATTATTAGTATCAAATCTGGACAAAGCATATAGAAATCCATTTGCCTACAGAAACTGACACATTTGAACTGAGATGATTTTCTGATTAGGAAAATGTAGCAATTGTCTAAGGCCACTAGTTTCTGAGAAGCAATAAGTTGACAAATTTTTTTAAAAATGTTATTAACCCGCTTGCTAAAAGAATAAATTTATAAATAAATATAAATTTTAAGAATCATAAAATATTAGCATGATATCAATCCTTTGCCAAATGTACTATAGAAATTTCAATCAAATTTATTGCATTTATTTTGTTCTTACAGTGTTTATAAGTACCAAGTGTCTGCTTACATATAATTGTGTACAGACATAGATGTCATTAATAGTAATAAATAAATAATAACTAAGGTAAACTAAAATAAAAAGAATGTTGATTATATTGAAAATACGTTAAATATGAAACTAACTTTTCTAATCAAAAGAAAATTGATTTAAGGAGCAAAGCAAAAGAATATACTTTAATTTCCTAAAAAAAGTCTGCAAAATCTGGTTTGTTAATTTTGCTTTGGTTGGTTGCCAAATTTGGGGTTAGAAAGAGAAATAACAGTTTCCTGAAAAAAATTAATTTCAGAAGGTATACATGTAACACACAGAAAATTAAGCAAGACACGTTTATATATAATGTGAATCAAATGATATCTATTTAATCTCGATGTGGTAGTAGAATTCGGAAGTAAAACTAAAAAATGGCTTAATTGTTTAAAATATCCAAAAAATTATTTTTACTTCATTTGCAAATATGTATTAATAATTTCGAAAAGTTCAAAAGACAATATTATATTTACTAAATATAAAAATTAATGCGTGTGTAAGTTTTAGCACTTTACAAATCAAGCCGTTTGACCTAAAACTATCAAATTTGGCAAATACATATTTTAAATTTTTTAAATATTACACTACGCAATGTCTTTTACGTCATCTTAAAATACCAAATACTTTTCAAAAGTAAGATTTTCTATTTTTAATCATTTGAAAAAATATTTTGAACGTATTTTGTAATCATATATTTCATTGGTGAAGTAAAACTCAAATTACTTTGGTTAGTGATACTAATATTTTAACATTTCTATTTTTCAATCATTGATGATCAAGATATAACGATACGGCATATTTTTCCATGTTAAATAAGTTTCAGTATAAACCATTCTTTTAATAATTTTTTTAAAACTTTAATGCACTTACGTAATTCAACTTCAGAACCAAGAAAAGGTGAAACATTTTTAAAAATCACCCATTTTTAAACACAGCAGATATATAATCGGATGTATAAATATATATACAAAAATTTAGAGAAAATGCATGGCCAACTGGTCGCCAAAGGCGGAGAGTCTTTAAAATACATTTTTTAGCAAGATTATAGATGATAATCTTTTAGCAAATAGTTTTTAAAAACATTTTTTTTTCTAAACTATGTAGTATATCCACAAAGGTTTAAATGTAGAATGCACGAAAGAAGTTAGCAATGAATGATAGATATTCATTTTATTTTATATATTTAAGAATTTATTGTACATTTATATAAATCATTAAAATCATTGAATATTTCAATATTCTTATTTTTAATACATCACCCATCGTCCTCTTTCAATGTTTGCGAGTTCTAGAATAACGGAAAGTTTCACTTACCTTCAGTAAAATAATCTTGAAACAGAGACGGGATTGATCCCATTTCTGATCTATCCGAATCTTTTTTTCCTCCATTACGGGCTTCTACGGTTCCTGCTAAAGGATGACAGATTAGCCATTGCTTCCTGTTCGACTAAGCAGCAAAGGGTTTTATGCTATGGATGGTAAAACAGTAAGGTTAGTTTTATGTTTATTTAACATACACTCATATAAACAATTCAAACAACAAAACTTTATAAGAATTTTACATTTCTTATGTTAGAATCCCCTATTAATTTATTGATTATTTAATGTGTAATTAATGTGTAATTTTTATTAAGATATTCAGTCAAACATGTTATGCAAAATAAAAACTCCGGATTCAAAAACGAAGGTGATTTTGAGCCAGGTATTGCAAAATGAAAAGAAAATACAATTCGATATTCAACAATAAAATTTTATACCAGAATAAAATTTAGAAAAAACAAAATTGCGTTAAAGACTCGCTGAATATGTATGCAGTAAATAATCAATATCTTTGACAATTTAAGGACCACATCAAGAATATCCATCAATGGATGCATGATGTTTTCCGAGGTAGCCTTAGATATAAAACTAGCCACCTTTACCATCCATCTTCTCCCCCCAGATACACTTTTTAGGCTATATTATATAATTCTTAAAAGCAGAAGGCAGATTTGAAGAGAAGATTTGATTTGTACAAGTCAAAGAAGACATCTGCCTATTTAGATCAATTAAAAAGATGATTGTAGCCTAATTAATAAACTGCCAAATAAATAAATTTGTAAAAAATATAAATTCCAAGAATGAAAACATACAAGGAATTTTGTCCAGCATTATAAATCGGGTTCTTATTTGTTTCACTACGATCACATTGTGACTACAGCATTTTTAAACAAAAATCTTCTTTAATACGTTTGTTGAAGAGTTCTATTTTGCGATACATTATCATAAATTATCGAAAAATCGCACTTATAAAGTTAATATATTTTGAACCTTTTACCTTTTATGTGATTTGCTATTGTGATTGCTAGAAATCTGAGCTGATCGAAAAACTTTTCATGTGAAGAATTGTACGGCGCACCCTGCTTGTTTCAGTTTGTCGAGAATTTGGACGACACATCACACTTGGTCTCCGGAGGCAGAAAGGCATATGCCTCTCTCTCCATGAACATGCTAATAATTTTGTTTATAAATGTGGATTCTGTATATTATACTTTATGGCAAAAAAAAAAAAAAATTATATAGGGCTAATCGTCTTTGGCAACCAACCAAACTGATTCCCCTGGAATACTGATTAGACTTAATTTCAATAAACTCGTTTAGATATAGTTTCATGATTCTACTAAGATGTCAAACATTAAAAATGTGTTATTTTAATAGTCTCACACATGTTCTATTTAATGTGCACATTCAACTTTTTAAAGAAGACTAATCATATAACAATACTATTAGAAAACACATGTATATGATTCATTTGTCTTTTAAATTTCGTGGCATAGTAACTTTAATTTTTAATTTATATTGTTAACTACACAGATATTGAACAAAATCTTTCTTTCTTGGCTGTCAACAATGGAAAAAAAATCACAGAATTAAATATTGAATGAAACAAAGAAAACTATTTGCAATTCTGGAAAACAATATATTTTCAAAAATTAGGCAATAAATATTTTTAAAGAGTTGCTAAACATTCAGAAAAACTTTGCTCGATTAATAAATTGGTATTGGTAAAAAGATAAATTGATAAATTTTGAAACGGTGTAATTTTTTTTTTTTGCAATAAAACTGTAAAACTTTATGGCAAACCTCAAACCCTCTCCGAAATTTAGCTTAATTTTTTTAATTAATTAAAATTCTAATTACAGTTTCAAAAAGAATCATCTAAGATGCATCCTACCACTTTTCGCCAAATATATAATGAATTTGGTGGCTATAGGTGGAAAAATCTAACCAGTAGAACGTCAAAACACATGCACATTTTCTATTGTTAAAAAGACGCGCATGTTCCCAAAATCAATAAAAAAATAATCTAAAGTAAACTTTGCCCATATCATTGAATAAAAAATATGTTGTAATATGAAACTAAATTAATCCAATCTTAAAAGAAGAGCCTCGTCTTTTATAGGACAATGTGCCTTATCCTGTATAGCAAAATAAACGAATATGCCCCTGCAACCAACCATAAGCAATCCAGAAAAATCTACATTCTGATTACACGAATAAAATTAATTCAACATTCCACCACCAAGGGAGTTCCATAATTTAACCATCCCCTGAGCATGGAGTCATAAAATCAACTCCACCTCTTTATAACGCCCCTTTTCTCATCTAATAACTTTTCGCTCGATTAATCAGACCAAAAGTAAACAAACTATCAAATGAGACGAAGAAAATCCGGAACGCGACGCTAGCTCTGATATATGCATCTCTATCCCCATTAATAACTCTACTGCCTCTTTAATGCTGTTTAAAAACGATCCCCCTGATAATACATGCCGACATTGTCTACCCTTAACATGAAAGGTTAAAAGTTCGTCACACTTTTATGGTAATTTTATGGAAAGGCGCTTCTAATCACGGCGGCGTCGGCATTTTTAATATTTTATCATTATGGCTTCGTTCATAGTGCTGTTGATACAGAAGACGTTAGAGGGAGCTGAAAGTTTCTATTTGAAGAGACTGTAAGCTTTAAAAGAAAAGTAGCGTTCTTGTGATATTGGTAATATTATTATGATGCAGCGAAGTATTTTTAGCGATTTCGGGTGTTCTTTTGATGTTTAATGGTTATTTTGCTTCTGAAAGTATATGGATTTGATATTTTGGCTTTAAATATTTCTTTATAATAACAGAAGATGTGCTCGTCTAAAATAGCTGATATTCTGTTAATTCTATCTTAGATCTGATTGTAAAAGATTAACCCGCAACCGGAGATATGAATTTCCTCACGCAGCGAGAGACATGGAGTCAAAATGAATCCATTGCTATTTTTCATTGTTTTTTGTAAACCGACTGGAATTTATTTTGGAAATACAATAAATCATACATTTACCAAAAATATTATAAATATTAATATTAAAATGTTAAATGTTATAATATTAAATGTTGGAAAGATGTTATGAGAAAAGCCTAAACAATCTTTTAAGGAATATTTACTTTGATTAGATATTATGAAATTGCATTAATGTTAATAACTGTTAGAATTTAACAAACAAAAATGAAGAATAAAATATTTTAAAATATTATTTTAAGAGTGTTTCTTTATTCTTTTTGCATTATTAAAATTTAAAGAAAAGTTTTGAAGACACGGAGTCAATAACTCCATATATTACAACAAAAACTTTGAAAAGGAACAACCCGGTTATACGTGCGTGCTCCTACTTAGACTTTTGCCAACATACTGCTGAAAGAACAACTTGAAGGTTAGGAGGTAATGATTGTATTCAAAGACAGGATACCAGCTGATAATCACAACTAATGAACAACACGGAGTCATTTTGATTCCCACCTCCAGTTACGGGTTGACTAATGGAAGCTGTAGTAGTAAATCTCATGCACATTGGTCGAATGTTTAAGAAATCAAATTTTTTTTTGTAATATACCTTAGATGCAAATATTTAGTAATATTAAATGTTTGTTTCCTTATTATGGGACCTTCTCTATCCATAATGATCACGATCACTCAAATCAAAAGTAATCACTAAAATCGGTTTGAAACAAATGGTGATCCATTTACAGACGAAAGTGGAATGCCAAATGTAAAATTAAAGAAAAATACCGAAAGAAAATAATAGAAATAACGTTCAATTGCACTGTAATGTGAAGATACAATGAATCAGCACAGTACAAAATAATAATAGTTACAAACCTCAGCTCACTGATATTTGCTACAATCCAAAATAAAAATGTTGGATTGTATCAAATATAAATGAGCAGCAATTATCAATTTACATTTTCTAAATACAATTTTTTAAAAATTTAATATTAGAAACTGAAATTGAAATTTGTCTTGTGTCTAGTCGGAAATCCCAGACCAGGTCGTATATTTTTGCATATATGCCATGTGCAAATGTTCATTTCGTAATTGAAAATGATGGAATAAATCGTCATGTTCGTTTTTTTGTTCGTCCCTTGAATAAGAATATTTAAAGATACAATAATATTAAAACTTTTGTAAACAATACATTTTCAGGAAGAAATAAAGGAATGGAAATAATGTTACAAGGTCATATACATGACAAAAGACAATTTGGAAAAGAATATTTAAAATAATCCCTTTGCCAATCATTTTGTGTTTACAACTAAATTATAGATTTGCTTCGAATCTTTCAAGAATATAAAAATTTTGAATTTCACATCATACTGACGTGAAATTAATTACTTAATTTCACAACTTAACATAATATTATAATCTGCTAAGCATAAATAATAATTATAGAACTATAACAACACAAGCGTTTATTTCTTCATGAGGTTAATATCTATTAATCTTCATAAAAATTCTAAACTCCAAATAATTAAAGCAAATTAATCAGATCATTTTAAATATTTCGAATTGTGTGTTTGCGAACAACCAACTGATCGTTTCTCTGACGTTTAATTTGTCTAATCGAAATTTACAATGTGAAGTGCTTTTAATAAAGTGCTCAAATTGATGAAATGATTAAGAACATCATTTAAGCATCAAAATATAACTGAAAATGAAGATCCGTCCCCATCAGTCTGCATTTATTATTTTATCAATAATATTAATTGGAAAATTTAATTGAGAATAACCATTTATTCAAATTAATTAAAGTCTTTACAAAAACTAAAATTTTGTATTGTTTTTTTTAAATTGCTTGAAAAATGGGGGCATTTGGACGGTTAATCATTTGACATATTTGTTGTAAATCATAAAACAAAGTTAATATTATAAACATAGAATGGTGCTAAATATAACAAAATTTCCTGCGTTTTAATCTAGCTATAATAGTGCTCACCTGCAACAGTTATAAAGTATTGAAAATATATTTTGTCTTTAAATAAAGTAAATTAAAATGATGATCCAAAATTGATAAAAATTACTTTTATTCACTTTTAAACATTGCCTAAACAACCAGGCTGGAAAATGTTTTTAAAAAGCAGCCAAAATTCAGTAAAAATTTGCAGGACTATTAAATTAATGTCATTAAGAAGGAAATGTTTTTAATTTTGAAATAATATGAAATTAATTTTTGTTTTGCTTAATTTTTTATTAATTAACATTTTTAAGATTTACTCTAAGGTTTGCAAGTTTGGTACTTGAACTGACTGGGCTGTAGAGTGTCAACACACAAACACACGCACACACACACACTCACACATGGACGCGCAAGTACACATCCTCACACGCCCACACACACAGACACACACACTCACACATGGACGCGCAAGTACACATCCTCACACGCCCACACACACAGACACACACACTCACACATGGACGCATAAGCACACATCCTCACACGCCCACACACACAGACACACACACTCACACATGGACGCATAAGCACACATCCTTACACGCCCACACACACAGACACACACACTCACACATGGACGCATAAGCACACATCCTCACACGCCCACACACACAGACACACACACTCACACATGGACGCATAAGCACACATCCTCACACGCCCACACACACAGACACACACACTCACACATGGACGCATAAGCACACATCCTCACACGCCCACACACAAACTTTTATCTTTATTATTAATTGAGAATAAACAATTGTATTTTCGATGGAACAAAAAGGCTCAAGAACTTTAAAAATGAGACACAGTAATTGATTCGAAAAATTAAATTTCAAAGTGAAAATATGGACCCTTTAACAGCCATCGCTTTCCTCAAAATAACTTTAAAGCGAAGAACAAACAAAAATGCTATTAAATCCTCAAACCGTGACTATTCCTAACAGAAGCAAATGCCGTTAAAAGTCATTAAAAACAACTCTTCTCCGGTAGTGTAGAAAAATAAGAACTATTACATCGTTTTCATGAAATTAAACATCGTTGATTGAACCGGGTAGTAAGAAAAGAAGAATGCCGTTAAGCGGTTGGTAATAAGGCAGAGGCTTTAAATTTAATTTCTTCGGAATTGGTGATTAAGCTTAAGAAATAATCGTGGGGCTGTTGAAACTCTTCGAAGAACCCTTCTAAGTAGCATTAGCTCTGGTATTATATTTTCAATAAAGAAAATCTATCTTCTTTGTCGGATTGGAAATCGAAATGATAATAGAAGCATTTTTCAGTTCAGAAGAGTTTAAAAAGTAAAATGGTTTCTGATTTATTTAGATTCTTTTCAGTGCCTTGAGAATTATTCGGGAGCTTTTGTGGGTTTCTTTTTTTATCCCTGTTTACAAAAGAGATTGATGGTAGGTTCGAAATGCAGTTATGATGTACGAAAAAGAATCTGGATGGTATCATTATTTATTCCACTGGATTACAACCGATTAATGAAATTTCTGAAAAATTGGGTGGAATTGATTTCGTAAATTTAACCTTGGTGAAGGGAAAACTATCTAGTTAGTTTTGACCTCGCAAATTTTTTAGAATTTCTCCTACAAGAATTTAAAAGAAAGTGTAGAATTTTTGGTAAATTATCTATAGAAAGATTACCTTTTGTTTTCTTTTCTCATGACAAGATTTCGAGAAACATTTTGCATGCTTTCTTCGAAAATGGTATTTAAACCTCAACACTTATTTACATTTAAATATATAGTATATTATTTTATGTAATGAACTCTAAATATGCAAATTAACTACTCAAATCTGTAGCAAAAAAATACTAAAACAAAATTAGAGAAAAGTAGTAAATTAATTTTTTTTAAATCGAATTTCCTAACTTCATTAAATGAAAAATAATAACACGTTCAAATTTAATTTATATGCAGTCTTAATTTTTTTTATTTATCAGCAGAATTTGAATAATTATAAAATTGAGATAAGTTATAAATAAAATTGAAAGAAGTTTTAAATAAGTGAATCCTTAATAGTATCTTTGTCCATCATCTTTTGCGTGCATCAAAAACTAATAAAAAGGAACTTTATTGAATGAAAAAAAAAACCCGAAGTCTGCTATCGCAAATTTCAAGTTATTATGTGAAAACATTATTTTTTTAAGTCACGGGAAATCAATCAAACAAAAAAATATCATGTTCTCACATGACTTCATATTTCGCAATCCCCAACATTTAGAAAAGCGATGGCTTTTGATCATGTCAAAATCAATCGAGTTCGAATTTTCTTTTTTCTCGCCAGAATTTTTTTCCTTGAAAAACCAGTTTAAACCAGATTTAAACGATCACATGATTATTAGATTACGAATGCGTCGATATTTAAAAAAGGATGGGGTTTTTTTTTATTATTATTTATTTTATCGTTTGAGTTTTAAAACTACATCTGAAGACCTGTTTTCCTTTCTCTCTCTCTCTTTTTTTTTTGTTGAAATTTTGGTTTAAATTGGTTTGGAATCATCACTTCACTATTGTATTGTACGATCGTCAACTTTTGGAAAAGCGATGGCTTTCTTTTCCATTTCAAAATCTTTTGAGCTCCATTTTTTGCCAGCTAGAGAAATTGGAAATATTCAAAAGAATTATTTGTATAACTTTCGATATATCCCCTCACTGTTTCACATATATTTCCGTTTTATTCTTTGTGTTTCTTCAGGCGATTACTTCTTACGACTTCTTACTTCCTGCCCTTTAAACTTTGCCCGTGTATTTTGAGGTTTTCAAAAACCCCAAACCAAAACATCATGTTCTCACATGATAATAAATTATAAGAATTATGGTAACAGACGATATTAAAATTACTGAGAAAATGAGATGATAGTTAATTTTCGTTTATGTCGTGAAATAAAAGGAAAACAATTAGACCAAAAAACCTAATCCCAAATTAAAAAAATTAAAACTGTATTAACATGCAAAATAATGAAATCCTAGAAATTTCCATAAACTGTTCAAATTAAGAGCACATAGCAAATATATATTCTCTCATATTACTGTCAACGTAACCAATTAGTTGTTATCAATACAAATAATTGTTGGTTGGTTGATTAAAGTTTAATGGCGCAAGAGTCAAAAATTGCGCCAACAAATAATTGTTAAAATTAATAATAATTGATTTAAAATTCGGTTAAAATGAATATTTACCGGTTTTTACTGGCACTCATCGGGAAAATGATTGATAATAACTGATTAATCATACTGATCATAAATAATATTTATCTGGAAAAATAAATATATAATCAACGGAAAAGGTTTCCCCGAAATTTTTTTTGCATCCTCTCCAATAAAAGTTTCATCTCTCTGTCCTTGGATGGACTTTGAATAAGGCAACGATTGGCTTGCATGACTTTCACTAACATTTGCTAAGAAATATAGATCTTTGAATTGAAATAACATTTTTACTGAATCTATCGTACGAATATCTATTTTGGGCGCCTTTTTTTCAGATCGATTGTAGCCAATATTTTAATCACAAGATAACATATGACAGTTCTAGTCACAAGATAGCATATCGAATTTCATTGATTTAAGGAATTGTGTTTATGAGTTATTGAGTTTAAAAGTATGCGAAAGTGCAAACTAACAGAAGATGAACAAACTTTCAAATTTTGAAAGGTATGCATTTTAGATTTTAAATATGTGCATCAAATCTTATTTATCTATTTTTTTTCATTTTGAAATTATCGAATTTGCATGGATTTGAACAGTCACACAGATAGAATCAGAAGACGAACAAACTTCCAAATTTTGAAAAGTATGCGTTTTAGATTTTAAATACGTGCATCAAATCTTATTTATCAATTTTTTCATTTTGAAATTATCGAATTTACATGGATTTGAACAGCCACACAGATAGAATCAGAAGATGAACAAACTTTCAAATTTTGAAAAGTATGCTTTTTAGATTTTAAATATGTGCATCAAATCTTATTTATCTATTTTTTTCATTTTGAAATTATCGAATTTACATGGATTTGAACAGCCACACAGATAGAATCAGAAGATGAGCAAACTTTCAAATTTTGAAAGGTATGCATTTTAGATTTTAAATATGTGCATCAAATCTTATTTATCTATTTTTTTCATTTTGAAATTATCGAATTTGCATGGATTTGAACAGTCACACAGATAGAATCAGAAGACGAACAAACTTTCAAATTTTGAAAAGTATGCGTTTTAGATTTTAAATACGTGCATCAAATCTTATTTATCAATTTTTTTCATTTTGAAATTATCGAATTTACATGGATTTGAACAGCCACACAGATAGAATCAGAAGATGAACAAACTTTCAAATTTTGAAAAGTATGCTTTTTAGATTTTAAATATGTGCATCAAATCTTATTTATCAATTTTTTTCATTTTGAAATTATCGAATTTACATGGATTTGAACAGTCACACAGATAGAATCAGAAGACGAACAAACTTTCAAATTTTGAAAAGTATGCGTTTTAGATTTTAAATACGTGCATCAAATCTTATTTATCTATTTTTTTCATTTTGAAATTATCGAATTTACATGGATTTGAACAGTCACACAGACATAATTCTTAAGAATAGATATCGTTAGAAATCTGATAGAAATCTAGAAATTTGTGTTATAAACTGTATGGAAAATTTCTTCAATCTAGATCAAAGAGTTTTGAGTTATCTTGTTCATAGAGAGATAGACATGATGCAAAATATGTGTTTTTTGGATAAAACAAAGAGAATCCTCAAAATCTTGAGTTTGAATTTTTGAGAGGATTATAATACTTTCTCTGTATTTCGTGTATAATAAAATAAAGTAAATGATGAATGAGATAGTTCTGAAATTTCATCAGCGGAAAGTAGCATAAATATTTTTTTAAATTTATTTTATTAATTTATTTATAATATAATTTGATATATTATTTATTTTTCCATTAATAGTAATGGATTCAGTATACAGATGAATTTCTGCATTAACACATTCTTCTGTAAATCTGTTCATACAGATTTTTGTCAAAGTCTATTCTTTACCTAATTCCTTTTCGGAAAAATTCCATACTTTGGAATACCTTTACCTTACAAGAATCTCAAATTTCTGAAGTTTTTTTATTTATTTTGTTATTTTTAAATATATTTTACCACTTTTGTGCGGGGAAGTTGTCAAATTTTCAGTTTCTCAACTTTTTTACCATACAAGAAATAAGGATACATTGATTTAAACAAATAATTATATCATCAAAGCGAATAATCTGAGTTAAAAATTTTTTATATCTACAATGAAGAGTCAGGTCCTGCCCTCCTCATCTAACCACGATTTAAAAATTATGAGGTCTGCTCCAAAATATCTGTCACTTCGTTTTGAAAAACGAGACTTTATTATAACTAAACTATCAAAAACGCAATGACTTAAATAAATGAGATTTGAGATTTGATGTTATTTTTAAAATTTCAGTATTATATCTTATTTTTTTTTAGTTATAATAATTGTGTTTATAATGCATAATCATTTTTTTTTTACTATATGAAGTATGACAATATGAAACGTTCATGCGCAAATAAAAATCTGAGCGCTAGTGGCATTCCCATATTTACTCAATATCCAGAATTTTTATGAGGGTAGAGAGGTAAGAGCATCATTATTAGAACGAATGTAAGAAAATATTGGGAAAATTCTCGGCATTTCATTATTCAGAATATTTGAGCAAGGAAGGCACGTGTTAGCAATTCCAATAAGTGAGATTATTTCTGCTTTAAATTATACATCAAAATTATTTCCTCACTAATGAGGAAATTATTGATATTTTTAGATAGAGTCAAGAAGTTTAAATCTCTCCAAAAGAGAAATGACTAAAAGTCATTGATCTCAATCGATAAATAACTACATGATTCATCAAAACACCAATAGCTTTCCCTCCAATAATTGCTTGAGTTGCCAGCAAACAAAACATCATTAAACCCTCAAATCAACACTATTTAATGGAAGCAAATGCCACAAAAAGTCATTAAAAAGAAATCCAATTGTTTGTTGAAAAAATGTGAGCCATTACGCCATTTTAATGAAATTAAATGGCATTGATTGAGCAGGCAAAAAGAAGAAAAAAGATTCGGTTAGAGAATTTCTAATAACGTAGGATGGTAATTTAAATTTTATTTTCTTCATTAGAGAGGATTAAGAGCTAAAAAAAATTATGGTGGCAATTAAGTTTTTTTAAGAGATGTTTTAGAAAACGATATTTGTTGTAAAATATTTTTGATTGAAGAAATAAACTCGTCTGTTAGATTGGACTAGAATTGTAGGTGGCAATAGATAACTTATGATTGCTATTTTTTTAGTGTAACAGGTAAATTATTTTAATTGTTTAATGGCTAGTTTGGTCATTTCATTTTTTGGAGACGGGGTGCTTGTATATGCTCATTTTTGATGTCTGACTGCATTTCAAAATTACTATGTCTGAACTTAAAATTAGACGTCGAATTGCTTCAAAACAGAGCGTAAGTATAAAGAAGTTAAAATAATTAGTCCTTGAACTTTTCTTAAATAAAGGAAAAAGGAAGAAGAAGTTAGCTGAACAATAAAATTAATTTTTTGAAAGAAAAATAAACAGATGTTACATCAGAAGGATTTTTTCTATTTGTATGAGTAAAAGTTAAAACTCATAAATAATTTATACGATATAAAATTAAAATTATTAAATAAATTTTCTACACATTTAAAAATTTAGATATTGAAATTAGTTAAATTTATAATTAAAAAATGTTTTTTCAACATACATTTCTAGAAGATTATTAATATATGGTGTTATCCTTCTTCCTGAATATAACATCACTGGCATTGTAAATAATTTTATTTATTTGCCTGATATTGCTACTTATAGTGTTTAATTAAGCTTTGAATCATTCTTAATTTTCTTTTAATTACTTACAGAAAAATGAACTTTCTTTAACTTTCAAAAATCGTTGAAATTTTGTATTTTTCGAGAAAGAGCGGTTTGAAAAATTGTGTCCAACTTGTATTCTTATTTTAATTTGAAACAATATCTCAAATTATAAAATCTATTACATTATATTATTGAAAAAAAAAATTTTTAACTTTAAAACTTTATTTATACATACCATTTTAAAATGAATATGTTTATAAATGCTTTGGTATTTTGCCAAGATTACATATTTAGCAATTTTTTTTTAGCATGTGACAGCAGTCGTTAAAAGCTTATATGATTATGCGATGATTAAAATCTTTGTTATGAAAGTTGAAACTGTTGCCAGCATAGTAATTGTTTGATAATTTGTACATTTAAAATTTGATTGATTTCATGGAAAAGGTATTTTTTATTTTAAAACAATGTAAAATTAAATTTTATAGGTAATTTTGGTAGATATGAACATGAGTTTCCATAGGCAATTCATGAAAATTACTCATTTGACGACGTTAACTTATTTTCGTGTTTAATTTCTATCACAGGATATTTTCTATCTTCCTTCTTCTGAATGAATGAAACTTTTCATGACAATCCTCTTCTGAACATTTTTAGTATTATTTTGTGGTAATATTAAAATTAATTAGTAAATGAAGATTTAAATTAAGTTCAGCTTTAGAAGCATTCAATAAAGGGCATTCAATTTGTTTTCATTTGACACAGCTATTCGACAATAAGTAAAAACAGAAATTTCTGGGCCCCATACTTTCGCATTTTATATTATATATATAACTTTATTTGTATTATCTTTTATGCATTTCATCTTTTAACTTTCTCGTATACTTAGTATAGAGAAAGTATCGTAATCGTCAAGAAATTAGAACTCGATCTCTACGTTGTAGATCTTCCTGAGTACGAAAAACACATTTTTAGGAAATGTTTCTCTATCACAACTCACAAATGCTTTGAGTTACACGGATGAGATTTGGCATACGGGTTTCATACTAAATTTGTAGATTTCTATCAAATGTTGAGTAAAAATCTGTTCAGAGAAAGTCTGTCTGTCCGGTTGTTCGAATCAAATTTACACAATAGTAGCAAAGTGAAGAGAGCTAAACAGATAAAATTAGGTACACAAATTTAACATCTCTAGAATAACAAATTTTGAACCAAATTCAAATATGGATATACTGTTTTCAGTCTGTACTTTTAGATACATGTAAACACTATGACTCAAAAATGCAGTGACTTAAATTTTGAGCGAATATCAAATTTGGTATGGGATTTTGCGCTTACAAGTGCAGTTTCGTGTCAATTTTTTTTGTTTTAATCGATTAGGAAAAACGTATTTAAAATAGAAATTTGACTTTTGGATACTATTAAAGCTGGCCTGGTATTAATCGCCAAATAACTCGCCAATTATTTCATGATAGATTCAGAGAAAATGTTAAATTCACGAAGGAAGTCAATATTTCTTAACTATTGCATACAAGCTTATTAGAGAGTATGCGAAAAAGCTTTGGGAAGATCCCTCCTACTGTTTTTTAATACAAGTTGCAAGTTCATTCATTTCAAACATAATAATAAAGCAATGTCACGAGAATTTATTCGCATCACTATCAACTTGAGTTGGTATTCAACTGCAGATTTAATATTGCAAAATAGAATAGTCTTTCTTAATTAATTAAAATACTGAGAACAGGGATCTACTAAATATTTATAACATCATGTATTATTCATTGATTTGCATGCAACTGTATATTGCCTCCAAAACAATCATCTTCCTTTCAATAACTTCTAAGGGAGTAAACAAACGAAAACGTCATTAAATCCTCGACAATGACAATTACTTCCAGAAACAACGGCCTCTAATGGTCATTAAAAACAACTCCCTTTGCATGCGAAAGAATAATAAAAGTCATTAGCATCGTTTTAATAAAATTAAACATCTTTGATTAGACTGGATGGAAAGAAAAGATCGTAGCTAAAGAGTGCCTAATTTGATACGGGTTACACTTTAAATTTAATTTCTTTCAAACTGAGGATTAAGCGATGGGAAAGTAGTCAAGACAATTAATGCCATTTAAAGTATCCGTCATAGCACCAGTTGCTGAAATACATTTTTAATAAAAAATTGACTTTTTCTTTGGAAGTGAAGGTAGAATGACGAGTTATTTCTTTAGATTCAGGAATTAAAATAACCATTGAAGATCTGTTAGTGATTTCTCAGTGTTTTTTTATAATTTTCTCGTGATATTTTAAGCAGAAAATTGAAGAAATTTTGAAAAAGCAATTAAAATATTTAAAAATAAATAGATTTATATGTTTGTGTATGGCTAGTTTGTAAGTGGATGAATGATCTCTGAGATTAGTTGGGTGATTTAAACTAAAGGAATTAACTTTTTATCCTATAATATTTAATTGTTGAATAAGATGTTTTCTTCTCTCAAATCAAGCGTTTTTTTTTTTTTTACTTGTGTATATTTACTCTGAAAATAAACCCAAATTATTGACTCACTTTTATCCCTTTTCACCTCATATGAAAGCCCATGACCACCAGTTACGTCATCAATGGTCACTTGTACCCCATCACCACCCTATTTTCCACTGGAATCTCAAAACCACTACTTCCCTGACTATTCGCCATGTAAAAAATGTTTAACTAAGTTTACCAACTCCAATCATTGGTCTAATTTCACATCTTGATGTTTCAAATGAAAGATAGTGACGTTAGACAAGACATTAGTGGTCGCGTAGATCTCAAGACTTAAACCTTTATACCAACCACAAGCTCAAAATTTCAAGAGATCAAGCTAATTTTATTCGTTTCATAGCTAACCAATCAGAGTGTTCTATGTTTATTATACAAGTATAATTTAAAATTGCATTTATATTTAACATAAGACGTAGTTTATCAAAATATGCTGATATTATTGAATTAATGTAATTAATATCGTCAATTCTATCTACCTGGGTGCCGCAAGTGGATAGTATTGAAGTGTTTTACAGTTTTGAAAATTATATAACACTTTTTACTATCCAACTGTACAACAAAAGTTTACATACACTCGATGAATAATAAAAGTGATTAACTATTAAAACTAAATTTTAAAATACATGTATATGAAATGTATGAAATTTATATTCTCAAGTAGGTCTAGCAAATATAAAATGTGGTATAATTTCTTTATGCTATTAAGATCAGAAGGCAAGCCGGCGTCCTGGCCTAGGGGTAGCGCGTCTTCCTCGTGATTTAGGCGTCCCGGGTTCGAGTCACTGTTCGGGCATGGTTGTTCTCTTCCTTGTGTTTTCTCTGTGAGGTGCGTGAATGAGCCCCCCTGTAAAAAGGGGTTTTGCAAGCGAGTGTGTGCTATCTTGATTTGAGCTAGAAGTCAGACTTCTGCCCTCGGGTGCTTAGGAGTCTTTAACCTCAGGAACTACTGCACAAAAATTTGGCTTAAAATAGTCACACGACCAAAAAAAAAAAAAAAAAAATGGAAAAAAACCTCTATGTAATGATTTTAGATTCAGGATATAAAATATTTGGGAAAAGATATAGGAACCATGTGAAACGAATAAAAAAATTCGTGTTTCAAAATCATTTCTAATTATTTAACTTTACCACATAAATTTCACAATTAATTTTTTGGAGCTACAGATTAACTATCAATTCTAAAAAGGTTGCCAACGTGGTAAAAATCGCTCAAAGCAAAGAGCATTGAAATCCAATCCTCCGCATTTGATTACCAAGAAAAAAAATATGCCTACTTCCAACAAGGATCGCTTATCTTCCTATAAGTTCCTCAACAAACAAAACGCCATTAAACCATCCAACCGTGACTATTCCCATCAGAAGAAAATAACACTAAAAGTCATTAAAAAACTCCATTTTCCTGTTGAAAAAAATAAGTGCTATTACGTCGTTTTAATTGAATTAAACGTCATTGATTGAGCTAAATGGCAAGAAAAGCAGATCATAGTTAAAGAGTGCTTCATGGTTACGGGTAACGCTTTAAATTAAATTTCCCTCAGTCTGGTGATTAAGTGCTGGAGAACTAGTCGGGGCAATTAACGCGTTTTTAAGAACTCTTTTAACTACCTTTAGGTTGCTGTAATTTATTTTCAATAAAGAAAATCTACTCGTTCCACTTCACTAGAATTCGAAGTGATAATAGCAACACGGGTTGCCGTTTTTCAGCTCAGACAGTTTAATGGAATTTCCGAAGGGGGAAATGGTTTGTTTGTCAACTTATTTTCGGACTCTTCAGAGTAATATCGTTTGCCTGTTTAACCTTTTTGTTTTAAAGTTACTTTAAAAATGCATAGGAAGTTGGAAGAGTGATTATGATGAGTTAAATGAAGGGATTTTTGTTTCTTTGTTTATGGCAGATATATTTTATTAACAATGTCGTCATTAGACTAGAAGTATAAGCCTTTTGAAATGGATTATAAAACTTATCGTTAAAATGATGAGAGTTTAACACATGGGTAATCTTAACCAATAAATTAGTTGGATTAGTATCCTCGAACCTTTCTCGCATACTTTGCAATAAAAGTGTGTTACAATCACTAAAATCATTTTACCTTCATCGTCATAACCATTCTTGGATTTTCAAAATTTTAGGTATTTTTTTTTTAAATTAACTTCTCGGAATGTTATTATTTTATTCTGTTGGGTACGCTCTCATGTAGGAATTCTGGGCAATGAGGAGGCAGACAAGGCTGCTAAGTTGGCAAGTATTCCAGTGATTACATCTGTTCCTGTAAGCTACTTAAATAGGCACACAAAAAGGCTTCTTTATTCCAAATGGCAAGCTCAGTGGGACCTTGAAACTAACAATAAACTACATGCTATTAAACCTCATGTACAACCGTGGTCTTCCTTACCGAAACGAAAAGCAAACACAGTATTAACCCGTTTACGTATTGGACATATGAGATTCACCCATCTCCACTTGTTGCTAGGTGAACAACCACCTCTGTGTTCCCAGTGTGACTGCCGAATGTCTGTCCAACATATATTGTCAGAATGTCCAAATTTCAATGCTCAACGTTTGTACTTCTTTCAAAATACGAACACTCCATTACCTTTCTTACTTGGTAAGACACCACATGTTCAAATTTTTGCATTTTTGAAATCAATAGGTTTTTATCCACATATTTAAGTTTTCTTCATCTTTCTCAAAAGTTTTCACATTGTTTTTACAGTTGAAATTTTATATTTTGATCCTGAAAAATACTGTTTGGCGCAGCATAGCCAACATTATGGCTCTTGTGCCAATAAAATCCAGGAATCCAATAAAAGACTTATCATCTTTCCTATGCAAAAAATTGTGAATTGCGGTATATTACGAATAACTTGAATAGCTTAGTAAACGATATTACGCAATATAAATCAATGGTGAGCATATTTCATTTTCACCAAATCTGACCCCATAATAAGTATTTTTGGTTCCTTTTTTTCCTGCAAAAACTACATTTGTAGTTACAAATAAATTTAACCCGTTTATGAATTATTGCGTTTGCATGCATGCAAAAATACAGACCGACAGATGGTTAACCGTTTGGCAAAGTTGATTCAAAATTAATAAGTATCTGTATTTAAGACGGTAAATCTGCGTACTAAATTATATTCATCGAGCTCTTTGCGTTTTGTAGATATTGAGTTCATTCGCATTTGAACAGCCACTCCGACTTCTTCTGAATAGATTTCGTTTAAAATTTGATAGAAATTTACGAATTTATTTGTGATTCCATATACCAAATTTCACTTCTCTCGTTTAACGTGTTTTGGAATAATCGTGGACGCAGTCAGAGGAATATAATTCAAAAAATGCGTTTTAATGATTTAGGAAGGCCTGAAGTGTGGAGATTCGGCAAAATCTCGAGTTCCAATTTTTTGACAATTGCAATATTTTGTATACGAGAAATTATCTTTTGACATTTATTAGGGTTTTGTTTTTAATCTTCGAATAAATGTTTTTAAAATCTGTTTATTTTTACAATGAAATTTTAATTCATAAGTAAAAAAAATGATAAAATTTTTCTTAAGCACATCCATTTTTAAATAAAAAAAATTTATTCTGTGATTTCTGTTTCAAGTCAGACTTCAAATTTTAGGTGAGATGATAGCAAATTAAGAAGATTATACCGTAATGATCAAAATGGTTTATGGCTTCAAAATAGTTTGAGTTACATATCTATTGTAATTTGTAGATGCTTTACTGAAAAAGTCAGCAAGAAGAAACCTATAAAATACTTGATTGAAACTTTTAGCGGTCATGAATCCTGATGAACTAATTGGTCCCCCATTTGTGGCTGAAATTTAAGAAAAAAAAAAGATACTTTTATTTCCTTTCATGATGTCCTACTGGAGCACAAGAATGGAATGGTGGTTGGTTCTCCCTACTCAGTGTGTACAAAAATGGTTGGGATCGGCTACCTCCTACCAATGACGGGATATATCTTTTATACGGGAATGCTTATATCGTGACGGATGAGGATCTTTAGGACTCAACATCTGTTCTCGCAAATGCTGTAACGGTGATTCGGTCATTCAAATTTAAACTTTTGTCTCAGGGCAGGTCGGGTAGTCAACTTGTGATTTCCTTTCTTGATTCTCTAAAGAAAATTATTATTTTCTGTCCTATTTTTTTTATAAATTTACCTTTTTATGCATTAGCTAGTTTTCAGAAGATATTTAATTTTAGAAAGCCCGAAGAAAGTGGTAAAATCTACCACCTGTTTTCGGCCTAGAGCTAACCTTTGGATTAATTATCAAAATGAAGAATATGTTCCATACTGAAATAAACATCATAAACTCCGATTTTATTGACAATACTAATACATTTTAAAAAATTAATATACTGTGACAGAGAGCTAATGAGTCGGGTTTTATATTTTGCACCTAATTCAATGCCAGTTTTACATCATCATTAAAATATACAAGATGTCTAAGAGACACATGTTTTTACTGCGCAAATAAACTATGAGAGCAGCTTTAATGTCCATTTAAAATTTAATATCACTTAAAAAAATTTTTAAAAAATTAAAGAAAACTTCCAAGAGAAGCAATTGTAAGTGATATTTGATACATAAATAAAATCATGTTATTTAAGATATACACAGAATTTATCAAATTAATTTTGATAGAATTTTTTTTTAATAATCCAGTTTTGTATGAAAACATTGCAAAGATTACTATACGATCCGATCATAATGGAAAGGATGACATTAATGACACATTTTCTGAATTTTATTTAAAAATGAGATGTATAAATGTAATGCGATACGTGCGATTTCATTTCATGCTAGTAGTTTTTGATGATTAACTAGTTCTTTAAGAATATGATTGTGTTTAATTAGAATCTATTAGGCATAACTTCAAATTCATAATTCTCCCTGTGAAGTATATTTAATCCTCGAATTGTAGCAGATAATAAGATCGTGTTATTTTAATGATTATACACCTGTTCAGTTTATTTTGCACTAAGTTTCGTAACATCACAGTGATATTATGAATCAAAGTATATGGACAATATATTTCAAATTATTCAACGTTTAGTTAGATTTTTTTTCACTTTCTAATTGCTGTAAACTGAACAGACATTGAGAAGAATTATTTTTTTTCGAGCTTTTACCAATGAATGATAATCATGCCATTAAGTGTCCGATGAAACAGAAAAAAACTGTTTGAATTTATTTCAACAATAAAATATATTACTGAGAATCAAATGAAAAAAATATAAATATTTTGAAAATTAATGAAAATTATTGTGCAAAATTGAATTAGTATAGTTAAACGGACAATTTTTAAATTTTAAAATGGTATAAAAATAGTTTTGAACAGTTCTATTTTTGAGCATTATAATGGAAAAATTCCCAGAATCGTGTTTAATTTTTTATAATTTAAATTTAAAACAAAACTGATTAGAAGCTCACATTTCCATCAATTAAATATATATGTGTCCAATTCAGTAGATTAATTAAATGGTCTGTCTCTTACAGTGCCAGAAAATACACACACACGCAAGATTTATTCTGTATTATTAGAAGAGATTTTATCATAGATACAACTATCAAAATCCACTGCCAAAAGTCACATGTTACTGCCTTCAAAAAAGGATCATAGAAATGACAAGTCTATGTGAATTTATGTCAATCCCAATTCGAATCTTCAGGGACAAAGGTTTAGAATAGAGTTATTTTGACATATTTTATTTCTAAATGTCAACTGTCAAATCGTTTCATAAAAATGAAGAAATCACAAGACTTGTTAAGTTGGATGAAATTTGAACAATTGCTAAATAAAACTCGTGATTGCTTTTCCCATTTTATACAGATTGCCTCTATAAGGTCAAAGAACTCAAAGGAAAACTAATACTTTTTTATAATGACAATTTTGAAATTTCATTTATTGCATTTTAAATTCGAATATCAATATAATAACATAAAAGTAGTATGAAATGAAAAGACTTATCATAGAATGAATTGCTTTAAGGGGGGATTATTTTATGCCAGCTTTTAAAAATGTTTTGCAATTTTTGGAATTATATATAAAATTTTGGATTTGAATGTTTTACATTGAATTGTATGATTTAATGGATTTAAAGAAAATAAAGGTGGGGAGAAAGAATTCACGTGGGTGGTTTCATAAGAAGAATTTCAAAAAAATTCAATTAAGATATAAGTTTCACTTTAAAAAATGTATTGCAATGCGATATATATTCTATTTTCTTTTGATTTTGCAAATCTGATCTGTTAATCTAGTCTATTTCAATGAAAATAAGACGTTAGCTTTTTTTTAATAATAACATATATCATCCATTCCAAGCAATTTGTACAATAATCTTATAAAATATATTTGAAAATTAAAGTTGAAGCAAATGTTAAGAAAAACAGGTTTAAATCGAAATTTCTTCTAAAAATAGGAAAAAGTGTAGTTTTATTAACACTAGATTCTAGAATAAGAAATGTACATGATTTTAAGATATGTGACTATGTTTGGATTGAATTTTTTTTTTGTAAAATCCTATAAAATATATGCATTTTGATTTTTTTGGATAAAATGGACAGAAAAATACAAATGAAAAATATATAAGTTAAAAGGAAGAGCTATTATATTTTGAAAACTGGAAAATATATGATTTTTTTTGTTTAAAAAAGGAGTAAGCCAAAATCGTTACAGTTCAGAAGTTTAAGAAATGATTTGCTCAAATTCTTGTAAATAAAAATAAAAAATATTACCCGATTCCATTTAACTTGATATATTATCCAAATAAGAAATATAGCCATGTTTCTTTTCACTTTTTAAATACTAGGGTTTGATTAATAATTAATACAAAATTCTTATTCCATATTTTAACTACACACACATTGTGAAATTTGTATATTTTATTGTATTTTAATATTGTATATTGTATAATAATTTTGTATATTGTATTTAAATTTGTATAAAAGCATATATTGGAGTTGAATTTAGGAAGTACTTTCCAAAATTTCACTAAAATTCAGAATTTCAGAAATTAGGATTTAAAGATTTAAATATAACATTAAAATATAAATTCTGAAAAATATAAAAATCATCATTAATTTCTCAAAAAGAAAAAAAAAGTAGCGCAGAAATAAAATTTAAATGTTTTTATAAAAAAAGTGTAAAAGTGTTCAGAAATCAAGGTTGTTGAATAAAAATAGTTTCGATACTTTCATAAAAAATAGACAGTTGAACGTAGTCACCTTACTTTAAGAAATTGGTTGTACCTGGTTGTATCGCTGATTTTTCGGTTAATAAAATATGAAGCAATATATGACTTGGTTCAATGAAGTAAGTATAAGTCATATATAATTAAAAAAAGTACTGCACATGTAATAATGCCCATACATCTATTTGACTTACTCTATTTTAAAGATATATTATATTGCATATTGGGATATCCAGTTCCTTTGTTTTTCCGAGAGCAAAGAGATAATATTGCGTTCATTAACCAGCATAGTGCCCTCGCCGAAATCTTCAGCATAGATTTAAATAATAGTTTTATCCCTTTTCCTTCATATAAAGTTGTGGATATTGATAATGTCCACGGCATTACGAAGTATAGATAAAATATGACAATGGCTTGGACGGCATTGGTAAACGATAGTTATGGAATATAGATTCCAGGCGTGAATCTAGAATTTTAACTGAATCTATCACGAGGATATGTATTTTAGGCGCCTTCTTACCTGTGTATTGACAACAAAATTTAACACAAAATTACAATTGTAGCCTGATGATAACATACTAAATTTCATCGTTGTAAGAGTTATTTAAATAGCATGTATGCGAAAATAAAGACCATAGACGGTGAAACGTTTGATAGATTCAGTTTAAAATTGATAAATACCCATAAGATGTTAAATCTGTATACTAAATCTTATTCATCTAGTTGTTTGCGTTTTGCAGTTGTTGATTTCACTTGAACATCCAAAAAGATAGATTTCCTGTGAATGAATTTCGTTCAAAATCTGACAGAAATCTATCAATTTGATTATGATTCCATATATCAAATTTCACTTCTCTAGTTCAAAGTGTTTTTGAGTGATCATGTTGACTCTCAGAGAGATATAATGAAAAAAAAATGCAATTTTATGGCTCGGGAATATCTGAAACGTGGAGACTGCAAAATCTCGAGTTCGAATTTTTTGACGATTGCAATACTTTGTATATGAGAAAGTAAAAATGTTGAACGGAAAATGCAACCATGACTCTCCTCAGCTAACAAAGACAATGCTACTCTGCTCACTAGATTACAAGAGAGTCACACTAGATATACTCAGCTTCATCTACTGAAATAGGCATTTTTATTTTGCTAATATAACTGCATTATGTCAGTGTACTACATTTTGCCTGAAACGTGGAGACTGCAAAATCTCGATTTCGAATTTTTTGACTATTGCAATACTTTGTATATGAGAAAGTAAAAATGTTGAACGGAAAATGCAACCATGACTCTCCTCAGCTAACAAAGACAATGCTACTCTGCTCACTAGATTACAAGAGAGTCACACTAGATATACTCAGCTTCATCTACTGAAATAGGCATTTTTATTTTGCTAATATAACTGCATTATGACAGTGTACTACATTTTGCCTGAAACGTGGAGACTGCAAAATCTCGATTTCGAATTTTTTGACGATTGCAATACTTTGTATATGAGAAAGTAAAAATGTTGAACGGAAAATGCAACCATGACTCTCCTCAGCTAACAAAGACAATGCTACTCTGCTCACTAGATTACAAGAGAGTCACACTAGATATACTCAGCTTCATCTACTGAAATAGGCATTTTTATTTTGCTAATATAACTGCATTATGACAGTGTACTACATTTTGCCTGAAACGTGGAGACTGCAAAATCTCGATTTCGAATTTTTTGACGATTGCAATACTTTGTATATGAGAAAGTAAAAATGTTGAACGGAAAATGCAACCATGACTCTCCTCAGCCAACAAAGACAATGCTACTCTGCTCACTAGATTACAAGAGAGTCACACTAGATATACTCAGCTTCATCTACTGAAATAGGCATTTTTATTTTGCTAATATAACTGCATTATGACAGTGTACTACATTTTGCCTGAAACGTGGAGACTGCAAAATCTCGATTTCGAATTTTTTGACGATTGCAATACTTTGTATATGAGAAAGTAAAAATGTTGAACGGAAAATGCAACCATGACTCTCCTCAGCTAACAAAGACAATGCTACTCTGCTCACTAGATTACAAGAGAGTCACACTAGATATACTCAGCTTCATCTACTGAAATAGGCATTTTTATTTTGCTAATATAACTGCATTATGACAGTGTACTACATTTTGCCTGAAACGTGGAGACTGCAAAATCTCGATTTCGAATTTTTTGACGATTGCAATACTTTGTATATGAGAAAGTAAAAATGTTGAACGGAAAATGCAACCATGACTCTCCTCAGCCAACAAAGACAATGCTACTCTGCTCACTAGATTACAAGAGAGTCACACTAGATATACTCAGCTTCATCTACTGAAATAGGCATTTTTATTTTGCTAATATAACTGCATTATGACAGTGTACTACATTTTGCCTGAAACGTGGAGACTGCAAAATCTCGATTTCGAATTTTTTGACGATTGCAATACTTTGTATATGAGAAAGTAAAAATGTTGAACGGAAAATGCAACCATGACTCTCCTCAGCTAACAAAGACAATGCTACTCTGCTCACTAGATTACAAGAGAGTCACACTAGATATACTCAGCTTCATCTACTGAAATAGGCATTTTTATTTTGCTAATATAACTGCATTATGTCAGTGTACTACATTTTGCCTGAAACGTGGAGACTGCAAAATCTCGATTTCGAATTTTTTGACTATTGCAATACTTTGTATATGAGAAAGTAAAAATGTTGAACGGAAAATGCAACCATGACTCTCCTCAGCTAACAAAGACAATGCTACTCTGCTCACTAGATTACAAGAGAGCCACACTAGATATACTCAGCTTCATCTACTGAAATAGGCATTTTTATTTTGCTAATATAACTGCATTCTGTCAGTGTACTACATTTTGCCTGAATATTCATATTTTAACTTGCAACTTTTATTTCCACCTGAGTTAAAAAAAACACCTTTTTAGAAAATGTCTGTCCGTCTGTATCTGTCTCTGATAAAGTAATTCAACAGCGGTTTGAGCTAGATGGTTGAAATTCGGTATACGATTTATAGGCCAAATTTTCGGATTTCTATCAAATTTTGAGTAAAATCTGATTAGAGGAAGTTCGACTGTCTGTTTGATCAAATATCAATTAACGTAAAAAATACAAAATGAAGCGAGCTTGAGAGATAAAATTCTGTGTGTCAAATATAACATCTATAGTGTAGAAATATATCTAATTTTGAACCAAATCCAATAAGAAAAAGAATGTCAGAAAGTCTGTACCTTTAGAAACATGCAAAAGCAATAATTCTTTGACGAAGTTACTAAAATATATCAAATTTGGTACAGAATTTCAAACTACAAGTGGATTTTTGTGTCAAATTTTGGTTTAAATCGGTGGATAAAAACTTCTCTAAACCGCCAATTTGGGTTTTGGACACTGTTCATCGCATACCAGAACTTGATCGCCAAGAATCTCGCCAAGGATGACACGAAAATTTCAGTCAAAATGCTAAATTCACGTCAAAAGTTAATATTTCTTAATTTTGTACGCCAATTCCATGTAAGGCGTTCTTTATGATGGAATATGCGAGACAGTTTTAGGGAGATCATTCCCGCTGGTTATAAAATTAATTTTATTGCTTAAATTATTTTCATTTGCAATGCTCTAAATTCCCAATTTTTCGCTTTTTTGAATCGGCTATTATCCACATACTTAAGCAATGCTTCTCTATCAATTGCATTTTCATTGAATGTTCATATATTTAAGATTTTTCATTTTTATTTGGAATGAACTTCGATCGGTTTGGTGCGACATGGTCAAATTGGGCGTCATAATCCAAAACAAATCCAAAATCCACACTAAAGTTAAATGAAAGTTTTTGATACATGTCCGAAGTCCACATAAATCCACCTTTCGCATATATAAGAGTTCAAAAAGTCAATTTTTGAATTTGTATCCCTATGTCTGTGCACATGTTAAAAACCAGAGGGAGTGGTATTTCCGAAATGTGCTTGCCTAATATTTAATAAAGATGTTATTCCCGTTCCCTTCTTATATCCCCTTCTTATCTCTTCCCTTCTTTTATTCTTCCTTTATTCTTATAAATATATCTCCTCTTCTTATAGATGTTATTCCCGTTCCTTTCTTATATCCCCTTCTTATCTCTTCACTTATTATTATTATTATTCCCTTTTTATATTTATTAGAAGAAAGGAAGAATAGAAGAAGGGAATAATAATAATATTTCCTCTTCTTATAGATGTTATTCCCGTTCCTTTCTTATATCCCCTTCTTATCTCTTCACTTATTATTATTATTATTCCCTTCTTATATTTATTAGAAGAAAGGAAGAATAGAAGAAGGGAATAATAATATCTCCTCTTCTTATAGATGTTATTCCCGTTCCCTTCTTATATCCCCTTCTTATCTCTTCCCTTCTTATTACTATCCCCTTGTTATATTTATAGGAAGAAGGGAAGAATATCTCCTCTTCTTATAGATGTTATTCTCGTTCCCTTCTTATATCCCTTCTTATCTCTTCACTTATTATTATTATTCCCTTCTTTTATTCTTCCTTTCTTTTTATAAATATATCTCCTCTTCTTATAGATGTTATTCCCGTTCCCTTCTTCATTGAATACTATAAGTGCCCGGATTTTTCTTTTCAGCATGCCACAAATGAACATTTTGTGCCTCTTTAGGGAAGAGAAATAAATATAGATTTTATTCCCCTTTTCATTTGATAGATTGGAAATTAAAATTTGACAGAGAACTACAGTTTCAATTATCAAATCATATACTAAATTTCATTTTGTTAAATCGTTACATTTTTAAATTATTGAGTTAACATGCACGCGAAAGTACAAGCTGATGGTCTCTTTGACAAGATTCATTCAACACTTTATGAAAACTTACACATAAGATGCTAAAATTGCATGATAAATCTCATTTATCCAAGCTGTTGTATAAAAGTTATTGAGTTATATATATATTGAGTTATATATGCATACGAAAGTCTTTAAGAAGAGCTGGTTAACAACTTGATGCATTATAATAATATTTATACAAAATTGGCTTTTCGGGTAAGTAGATATTGTATTTCATTTGTACATGAATAGCCAGGCAGACTGATTTCCTATTAAAAGATTTTGTTCCAAGTTTGGGAGAAATCTACACATTCAAGTAAAGAAAACGTACCGAATTTCTTCCATCTAGATCAAAGCATGAATGTTTGATATAGATTTAGTTTGAATTATAATGTTTACAAATAAATATAATTCCGAAATTGCGTTTCTCGGAAATGGGACAGACAGTTATTTGTATGGACCTTTAGTGTGAATCGAGCATTCATTACTGAATCTACCGTGCGATTATGTATTTTGAGCAAATTTTTTCTGACTGATCGAAATTACACTTTGATACGGAGCTATAGCTGTAGTCACAACATTACATATCAATTTCATTGATTTAATTCTAGCGTTGCATGCGTAAATACAAGCCGACAGAGTCAGCAGTTTGACAGATTTAGTTTGAAATTTTAAAAGAATCTATCATTTCGATGCTACAGATAGTTGCTAATTTTGCTTATCTAGATCGTTATGGTTTGAAGATATCGAATTCAGTTGCACTCAGCCAACAAGATAGGTATGCTTCTTCTGAATAAATTTCATTCGAAATTCACAATAAAACCACAATTTGAAAGCTTATTTTTTAGATATTTCTGCGTTAATTCATGAAAACATATATCTCAAGAATGAAATCCACTCACCAATGTTGAAATGTTTTTTCGATATCTCGCCAAATGTGATAATCATGACAATCTTGTGGTCATCTATTTTTTTATGACTTTTATCGAGTTTATCAAACGGAAAATATATCAATTATAATCTAGATAGGATAATTTTTTATACTCATCTCTTAATTTTGCTTTGTCTTTAAAATTAAAATAATCAATAAGCTTTGAATCATTGAATAATTTTTGCTGCCGATGTTAAAAGTATTGATTTTGTTTAGTTTACTTATCTTATAATTCTGCTGTAAAACTTCAAGGCAAATATTTCGGGATGGATCTTATAATTTTGAGCCAATATCAAATAATTTGGAGAATTTAGGGCTTGGCATCTTCTTCTAATAACTTGATTGAACCAGGTATGAAAGCGATTTTTGGACATTATACCCTCTACGACACATTTAACTTGTACCAGGCCAACATACGTTATTTATGGAATAAGATTTCAAACATGGAACCCTTAGCATATCCACCTCAGTTTTATTTTTGAAAGAAAAAGCAACTGATTTTGTATTCAAAATCAGGTGTTTAATTTACTATATTTGAAGAAAAAAAGAGTTTGCTTTGAAATTGTTGTTGAAATGTGTTATTTATGTGTTCTCTGACATCTCAAACACATTTACAAAGACATTTTATTTAATAGCTCGAAATACTTGATGCAATGGAGAATGTATTTAAAAGGAAACGTAGCAAAATAAAGAATTTCAAAAAGTTATCAAAAAAGTAAAAATCTTAAAAATTTCAAACAGATTTTTTTTTCTGATAACAAGTGAAAGATTTCATGTAAGACTCCACGGATTCATTTTTTAAAATATTGAAAAAATGTTTAAAACGAATTTGAATTATGTTTCTGGAACGTGACTTTTTGAAAGAATATTAAAACTATTTCGTCACCAGCTCGAAAATTGCCCGCAGAAAGATGGGATTTACACATAAAACCGACCAAGTCACGCGCCGCAGTAAAGCAATTGTTTTTATGGCTGGCGTTGCCATTCTGCTGCACTAAATCTGTCTTCAGGCCTGTGATAAATTGCCAGAAAGACCTTTGGTGGGGAGAAAAGTTGTTTGTAAATAAACTGTTTCAATAAAAGCCATTCTCGCTGATAAAGAAGGATTCGGTTAAATTTGTTTTGACGTTGATGGATTCATTAGCAGTTTCGCTATTTTATAAAAAATTTGTAAACCTTATGAAATGTGCAAGTAAAAATATTTGGTAGTTTATTAAAAATTCCGAAATATGAAAAAATCGGAAAGTGCATATTTACCATTAATAAAGGAGTGTATGCGTTTTTTTTAATTTTAATGAATTAAAAGTTCAGAGATATTTTGCAATTTATCCGAGTTATTTTTTTTTTTTCAAAAATCTCTGATGTTATTATCAAAAATAATTTTCAGAGCAATTTGAAATTTTAAAATGGTCCTTTTTACTAGCACAAATTTAGTTTCCTTACAATTTTTTCAATGAATTTTGAAAATTTCTTAATTTTTTTTTGTATAATTTTCAATGTTAATTTTATTGTTATAATGGAATTAAAACCGTTTTTCTTGTTTCATCAAATATTCAATCTCATGATTTTTTCCCCTTTTATTGAAAACAAAGGAATGACAATCTGCTAATTATGCATGAAGTTTACAAGAGAATTAAGTTACACTTGTGCAAAAGACAACGGCTTATTATGTATGAAGTGTACAAGAGAATTAAGTTACACTTGTGCAAAAGACAACGGCTTATTATGTATGAAGTTTACAAGAGAATTAAGTTACACTTGTGCAAAAGACAACGGCTTATTATGATATAAATTACCAGAAAATTATTTTTAATGGCATTAAGGTGCCATAGATTTTAACTCTATTTGGAAGACCATGTATACATTGAAGAAAACATGAGTAAGGATATAAAAATAATACGGTTATAATTTCTTTAAAAAGGCATTAATAGCAATGTTCAGAAGCACCATAGCACACGATAGGACTATAAATTGTTTTTGTAAATTTGAAAAAATGAATTAATAATATAATTTAACATGGAATAATAGATTCACTGGAATTGTTTATTTAATATTACTGTAAAAGATATGAGTAAATGGAGGAGCTAAAACAATGAAAAGCATTGCTGTAAATTATATTAAAATACTTAGAGAATATATTTCTATAAGAAATAAAGTTCTTATCTCTGAAACGCTTATATATTTAATTTGGAATATATATGAAAATGGTTTTTTTCAATAGTTTCTTTTAAAATTACTAAAAAAAAAAAGATTAATTACGGATTAATCTGTAAGTTAAAATAGAGCTTAAATTTTTAAAACGTGTTTTTTAATTAATGTTCATTACCTAAGAAATAACTTCATGCCAAATTTCTTAGCTCAAAGATATCTTCTTGTGGAGCGTTTGAGGATTTTTTTGCATCAACTTCTTCAATTTACAGATAATATGTCATCCAATAAACAACATCAAGCTGAAAAACTGCTCTTATTTTAATTAATCTACAGGTACATTGTCTTCCTAAAGAAATGGTATGTAGCACAAAGCATTTCTATGCAATAGTTGTTAAAAAAGTGAAGAATATTATTTCGTTTCGAATTCTTATATTCTATGTCAGTTTTTTTCTCTACAGTTATTTTCTAGGTTGCAAAACACCTCAAACAAAAATTCTGTGCAAACTACACAATTTATCTTTTATAATAAATATATATTTTTTAAATTTCATTTTTTAAATAATAACTTTGTTTCTGGCCAAATAGGTGTTTTGGTTATTTTATCCTAAAATTTGACAATCGTAGTGATCACATCGTTGAATATAAATAAAGAATAGATAACTGGATCTGAACCCCTTTTACTCAAAATATTTGGATCTTTGATAATCTGATTTTGTTCTCAGATGTGTATTTTACAGCATTGTGTAATGTTAAACATCTCTAAAGCAAACACTTTTATTATAGTAACCTTGCTCTAAATATGTCTAAATGCTTTTTTGATAGAATCCTATGTAGAATATTGTCTACCTGATGCATCACAGCATAAACACTTTCAGCCAAGACCTAGTTAGCGGCGCAGACTGTATCTTAAAAAGAAATGGGTAATAGATAAGATATATTCTGGAAATAAAGAGCCAGGAAAAGTGTGACCTAATTTCTCCTTAAAAGCACCGTTCTTAGTCTTCTAGATTAGATTTGGGTTAGTCGTTTTATGGGCAATTCGTAATCTCTTTATATCTTAGATCATACTTCTTTTATTTTAGATTTATATAATTTTTTCCCTTGCCTTAATTATGTCTCTTGAGTTGTCCTGTCCGAAATGCATTTTTGAATAAAAAATAATTAATATTCTGTTATTTTTTTCGGTTTCTATTGTATAATAATTTCATTTTAGGTTGGAATTTTTTTTAAATTCTTCTAATTTAATTCAGTTCTAATATTTAATCACTTATTACATTCTGTATACAAAATAAAATTTTTGTAAAGGTCAGAAAATTTTAACCCGAGACTCAGATCAGTGTCTGTATTGTACATTTCGCCCGAATAAAAGAACCATTTAAGAAATAGTTTTTATCTGTCCATCTGTAAGCCTGACAATTCAAAAATGCAACCAGCTAGGCGAATGAATTTAGTAGAAGATTTTTGTAACCAAAATTTGGATTTGTATCGAAATTTTTTACGAAATTCAGTCAACGAAAGTCTCTCTATACTGATCTTATTTTCTAGTGGCAAATACAGTTAAAAAAGATGTAAGAAACTAGATTAGGGAAATTTAACATTAGAGATTTTATAAGGAAAAACTGTATATTTGTATCATATTTCAAAAATAAACCAACAACTCTTTCAAGTAATTGCTTATTTGTCAGTCTGCTTATATGCGACATATAAGCAACACAAATCGATGTATATGTTCATAACCTCAATATAACATCCACAACACTCTGGTGGATAAATTTTAGTATATAAACTTTTCACTACAATTGTTAAGAATTTTGGACTAAATCTGATATTTTGTTTGGCTTTGTATTTATTTGCAAAGGTGCATGGAGATGGAACAATTCAGAAACAAAGAGAACTGATAAAGGAAATTTAGGTTATGGTTCGGAAGATAAGAATGTAGCTTAGAATGTAGATCCATATATAATTTTAAATCCAGTTTGAGAATGGAGAGAGAACTCCAGAATACTTATTCAAAATATTTACTATTCTTCTAAGCTAAACACTTAACACTCATATTGAGTAAGCATGCAATAAAACCGTGATTAGAGTATTCATTTCAGTTTTCTTTTGTATTCTTTTACTTATATTCTTAATTTAATCATAACGTTTCTTTCCTAAAAACAAATGAATAACAAATAGAGAATTACGACCTGCTAAATATACAATAAAGTCATGACCATAACATTCATTTTAGTTTTTTTTTGTCGTCTTTTAGGTATTTTGTATTAGGTCGTATTAGGTATTTTTTAATTATTTCTTACAACTCTCACTTAATGACCAATAGAGTTGTTATTTTATATATTGTTTCTACAAAATTGTAATTTAAATAAAGTTTTTAGAAACAAGACTTTGTTTGGAAAGACTGTTTTGTTGAAATGGAACTGGACGCCTCTTTCTGCTCTTGATACAAAATTTTATCTAACAAATTAAACACTAATTAAAGTATTCTTACTGAATTTTATCTCTACAAATATTAAAGGTGAATGCCCGTGTATTGTCGTTGCAAAGACTAGATCTACTAATTAAAATTTAGCAAAATTTGGCAGTTTTTTTGTACTATTACATTAACTTCGTAAATGTAAAAAAAATGCATTTTCACCATTTTAAAATTGAAAAATTTATCTCTTCAATAATACCAAATTAGTTGCCATATTTTTTTTTATCTGGATTTAATTAAAAATGAAAAAATAATTTCATGTACAGTAATGAAATGAAAATAATTTGTATTTCATTGTTGTAAATGAAATACAAATTGTTTTCATTATTGCTATTAATATCTTATTATGGTTATTATTTTCGTTGTTTATAACATATATCGAGTTTTGATTATTTTTCGTACTGAGTAAATGTTTCAGTTTAATAAAAATTTTTTAAATACTATGAGAACGCAGCTAATATTTAATTTCAGAAGTAGGCGGTTATATCATTTAGAAAATTTTTAGTGTTAATGCTGTTTTAGCTTTAAGTTTTGCTTTCTTATAATAGCGATTCTGGTATATTTTACAGAGTCAGAAAAGTTTTCATTGAGTAATCCATTTGATATATACGTACATACATATTATATATAAGAATTTTAATGTACGTGGCACAGATAGACAAGTAATATTACGTAAATCTTAAAATTTACTTGTAAGTTAAATTATTCTTGCGTCTATCTTATATTTTTTACTAACGTGCTTCGATTGCTATGGAGCGTTATGCTACTGGGCTAAAATTATGCAACTGGAATTTTTGAACTTAAATCAATTTCCGTTAAAATTGATCTTCAAATTTTAAGTCAAATGACAGAAAAGTAGAGAAGCTATAGCATAATGATCACAACTATATAAGGCGTCTAAAATATTATGACTCATTGACTTATAATTCATAATTTGAGGTTTACAAATGCTTTGCTGATGGAAACATTCTGATTATGTGAAAAAGATACAATAGAAATTTTACGCAATCAATAATTCCTTGAATCCAGTTGATCGCTAAAAGACAGCTAGTCAAATAAAATGCAAAAAGAAAAAAAATCATTGCTAAAATATTTAAAACTTTAGCGATGCTGGGAGGGAAATCTTTTTGGCATGCTATATTTTTAAAAAAGTTGTATAGCTCTATAGAAGTACTGAAATATTTTTATCCGAGCTTTGCATTTGAATATGTAATGGGTTGAATATGAAATGGTGAAATTTTGTTGAAATTCAATTCCTCCAGAATATAGAATTGATTCAGAAGATATGACATCAAAATGTTAAACGAGACGAAAAAAGTAATGCATTCATTCAAATACAGTAACAAGGAATATTTTCTATATAACTGGTGAGTTTTATGAAAACAATATCGTATTACAAACCTAAAAAATAACTTTAAAAATATATATTTACAAGAGCTACATATTATAGGTTCATCTTTGCCTTAAATAAAAAAAAAAATTATATTATATACATATAATTTTTCCTGAATTTCCTCTTGGATTTTCTTTGTTTTAAAACTCATTATATTAAATATTAAAAAGAGTTTGGAACGGAAAATAATAAGCTTGTGAACTCGCTAGCTATGACGTCCTCGTTTCCATAGAAACAGAACAAACGGCATACGCAAAACCAATTAAACTTTTCGAAATTATTTACCGTTTGGCATTTTCCTTATTTTTTTTATGCTTTTATTCTTTTCAACTCGCTAAAGATCTTTTTTTTATATTTTAAAGAAATGGGCCCATTAATAAAAGTTTATAAATTTAAGATATTTTTCTGTTGATTTTACATAGTTCATGGAATTCTTATGATTATACAAAAAAATAATTTAAATATGAACTTATAAAGTTTCAAATTACATGGACTTTGGTGATTACACAGGAAACATGAGCAGAAATCTTTTAGGGCATATTAGTTCTGAAAAAATGTTCTAAAAAAGTTTTTTTTTGTATAATAATGATTGAAGAAACATGTATGAAACCAAATATATCAGTTAAATAATAAAAGTATTTATTTAAAAATTGGAAAAAAAGATGTTTCTTGATTAAAAAGAATAAAAGGAATTATTAAAAAAAATCTTTTAATTTAGATTTTTATCAAATAGTTTATCCAAAATTTCACGGAAAGATTAAAAAATATATTATTCAATTCCTGTATTGAAAAATAAGCTACATTACTTCTCTTTAAATGCTCGGGTTCGACTTCTAAATAGCATGAAATGTTCGATTTTTTTCACATTTTGAAGCATTAAAACAACTGTACATTTTTTATAAATGAGTTATCACTTTTTCTTTAGTTCCGGAAATGTAGAACACATTTCAATGAGTACTAACTTTTTGCAGCATGACTTTCATTTTTTTCTCTTATTTTTAAGAACACGATAATGTTAGAAACTGGCGTCGTTTTGTGAATTGTAAAATACAAAATTCGGTATTAGCTAATGACGAAACAGATAAAACCGGCCTAAAACATCATGTCGCGATAGTTCAGATTAGAGATTAGAATTCCCCTTTTATATTTTTATGGAAAGTGACATGAAAGATATTTTAGGAACTAGTAACTGAAAACAAGTTTCAAAAACAAAATATATAAACTATTTAAATAAAACAGCACATAATTGCCAATATAATAAATTATTGTTTTTATGTTGTACGTCGTTGCATGAAATTAGTAAGACCTTCAAAAGCAAAATTAAAAAAGCGTATTTTAGTAAAAAACATTTTATATGAAAAAAGAATGAATTATAATTGAATGCTGCTATTGTCGAAGTACTCTCATTATAAAAATATTTTCCCATATAGTATAAAATTGTCTTGAAATGCTTTCTTTGTGCATTTTTATTTTATTTTATTCTGTAGAAAGAATTCTTTTAATCGATTTTTTGTTCTCTTCTTTTTGAGTAAAGTTATGGAATTTCGTACGTTTAAGTGATCTCAAATGGAATACAAGATTTAAAACATACCATTACTTAATTATATTTTGACAACATACGAGTGGCGCCATCTGTTAGAAAATTCAACAAAACATGAATTTCTTCTTCATAGTTATATAATATTTGTAATTACAATGTATGAATTAAGAACTAAGAAGTAAGATATTATTAAATAATTAAATTTTACTTTTTAGTAAAACACCTTAACTACGTGTTTAAGATTTTAATGTGACTTTAAAAACTGCGTTTTATTTATTTTTTCAGGAGACAATGTAAGAAGTGATGCCAGAACAGAGCAACGATTATCGGGTGGTTGTGTTCGGTGCAGGAGGTGTTGGTAAAAGCTCGCTTGTCCTTAGGTTCGTAAAAGGATCCTTCTGCGAAATGTATATACCTACAGTAGAGGACACCTACAGACAGGTGCGTTTACACTTTATTTTATTAATGGAATGGAGAATTAATGGAATTTCTGAACTAAATTGAAATTTCAACATATCTGCCTTATGATTAATCATGTTGAAAGATCCTTCATGTCTTACTACTGTATTTTTGTGTTTTTATGCAAAATAAAGTGTCTTTGCCCATTATTGAATTTGTGGAAGTTTTCATCATACATCAAGTAGGCGAATTTGAATTTTTCTGTAATACAGGGTGTTTATAAAGTCCCGGACCCATTTTGATGTTTAATAACTCATAAAATAATAAAGATAGATTTAAATTAATAACATAAATGGTTAAATAGACTCAAAAAGTTTCATGACCCTTGTCAATGAACTTCCACGTGTGCCCCCTTCGTCGCACGGAGAATATCAAGTCGATAGTCAATTTCACGCCAGGTAGCGACAAGCATGTCGGCATCCACAGAGCCATTTGCGCACTTTATGGCGATTAACAATGCCAGAAACATGAAAGGATGCTTCATCGGAGAACATTATGCTCTTCAGAAAATCAGCAGCATCTTCTATCCTCCTTAGCATATCTGTTGCAAAGGCCATCCTCCTAGGTCTATCGTTCGGTTCCAAAACTTAAACAATTTGAACTTTGTATGCATGCAGTCTTAATTTTTTCTTAATAACCTTGTACACCGTCGAAATTGGCATATCCAATTCTGTTGCCGCTGATCTCACAGATATTCTAGGATTGTGTAAAAATGTCTCTCTGACACGCTCATCATCAAAATCACTTGTGCAAGGACGTCTGGAACGTTTCTTATCTTCGATACTTCCAATTTCTAGAAAATTCTTTTTCCACCGCAAGGTGCTGTTTTTGGATAGAGGATCTTTTTGGTAAATTCTTCTGAAATTTCTCTGTGCTTGCACTATCGATTTCATTTCTATGAACCACCATAAAATCTGTGCTTTCTCTTGTGGTGTATGCATTCTCCTTAATATCCGCTCGAATAAAACATCACATACAAAAGTACTACATAGAACAAACACATCAAAAGTAAACATAACATTGCAATAGTTGACAAAAACAAAAGAGAGAAAAATGCAATTAATAAGCAGACAATATTTAGAAAAGTACAGATATTTAGACTGGAAAATGAAATTATCTGAAATTGACCACACGCGCAGACGATATTTACAAAAGTAAAAATATTCAAACCTGAAAAGGAAAATATATGAGTTATTCCATCAATAAATGTCATAAGTGTGTTTATATCTTTATTATTTTATGAGTTATTAAACATCAAAATGGGTCCGGGACTTTATAAACACCCTGTAAATAACACCATTTAAATTGAAGTCACCCAATTATTTCCTACCATTATCATTTATCTTAAAATTAAAAAAAGATCACATTTTTATTTACAGCAAATTAATTTTTCTATGATTTTTTCCAAACTCTCGTGAAGAAAAATTGTGTTATAATATTTTCACTTTATATAATAGGGTGTAACAGAATAACAAATTTTAAATAACTAGAGCGAATATTTTAATACTTATCATAAGACTTGACAAAAATCTTTAGACGGTCAGCTTATTAAAAAATAGCATTTATCTTAAAATTAAAAAAAGATCACATTTTTATTTACAGCAAATTAATTTTTCTATGATTTTTTCCAAACTCTCGTGAAGAAAAATTGTGTTATAATATTTTCACTTTATATAATAGGGTGTAACAGAATAACAAATTTTAAATAACTAGAGTGAATATTTTAATACTTATCATAAGACTGGACAAAAATCTTTAGATGGTCAGCTTATTAAAAAATAGCATTTATCTTAAAATTAGAAAAAGATCACATTTTTATTTACAGCAAATTAATTTTTCTATGATTTTTTTCCAAATTCTCGTGAAGAAAAATTGTATTATAATATTTTCACTTTATATAATAGGGTGTAACAGAATAACAAATTTTAAATAACTAGAGCGAATATTTTAATACTTATCATAAGACTTGACAAAAATCTTTAGACGGTCAGCTTATAAAAAAATAGCATTTATCTTAAAATTAAAAAAAGATCACATTTTTATTTACAGCAAATTAATTTTTCTATGATTTTTTCCAAACTCTCGTGAAGAAAAATTGTGTTATAATATTTTCACTTTATATAATAGGGTGTAACAGAATAACAAATTTTAAATAACTAGAGCAAATATTTTAATACTTATCATACGACTTGACAAAAATCTTTAGACTGTCAGCTTATTAAAAAATAGCAGTACCCGCATTGTACTTTCCACGGTGAAATAAGAAACACACAATAACATAAATCAAATTATGCATAGAAACTAAATTGGAAAATAAATAATACTACTTTTGTACGTTTATGTTTTTTTTTCGAGAGAATAATATCGTGTGCTCAAATACAAAAGATATAAAGTGAAACTATTAATTAAAAAATGAAGCAATAATAAAAAAAAAGAAAAAAATTGGGAAGATTCGTGCAAGTGATGCTATTAAAATTTAAATTATGTAAAACTTATTTTCGTCCAACATAATCTAAACCAGCGAAAAACTAAAATTCCACCACCACTCAGAGTCAGGGAAGAAAATATTTAGTTTCTACTCTAAAACTTAAAATCAATAATAAAAGGTATTTCGATCGTGATTGTTTTTAAATAGGAATGCATATTTGAATTATCATCGAAATATTTTTAAAAGGCAGCAAAATTAGAATGTAACTTGCAGGTGTTTTAGTTCTTAATATTTTTGTAAAAAACTAATTATAATTCAAATGTTTTCCCAAACGCACACAATTAAAGTTTGATTCCAAAATCTTGCCTAACAGAAAGAAAAGCATTTTGTAGTAAATGGTAGATTAATTTTTACTTTCTAGTATAAATAATGTAGGGAGAGCAAAGTAATTGTCAAAAAATTCGAAAGAGAGATTTTGACGAATCCGCGTTTTTTAGAAAAATATCCGTTTCTCTGTGAAAGTTAACTCAAAAATGCTTGGATCTAGACAGGTGAAATTTGGTATACGGTTTTTATATCAAATTTATAGATTTATATAAAAGTTTGAGCAACATCCGCTCAAAGGATGTCTATCTGTCCATTTGTTTGAATATAATTTAATACGATTGCTACAAAACGAAGAGAGCTAGATTTATAAAATTCGATACACAGAATTAACATCTATATTCGGGATATCATATTTTAAGCAAATCCAATAACGAATTGAACGTCTGTTCGTATGTACTTTTAGAAATATGTAAATACGATGACGCAATGCCCTAAATGTATTAAATTTGGTATAGGATTTTGTGATTACAAGTTTTGTGTCAAATTTTTGTTTCAATCGATTCTGAAAAACGCATCTAAAACATAAATTCGATTTTCGGATACCATTAATAGTATGCTAAAAATTGACCCCCCCCCCGAAAAAAAAAAGAATTGATCAAGGATCAAACGATAGATTCGGAAAAAATACTAAAGGTTAATACTTTGTACGTAATGTACATCAGTGCTGGACAAAACGTTCTCGGGCTTCACAAGTTTATTAAAGATTACGGGAGAAAGTTTTCGGAAGACTGCCGATATTAATTTCTACAATCCTTAGAAACGATAATATTGGCATACACACGAGAAAATCACTCCAAATAACACAAAATATTAAATGAAAATATTTGTACATTGGATTTTAAAATCAGAGTTACCTTGAACCATTACTACAATTAAATGCGTGCCTAATTTCATAGCTATAAGTGCAGCTTGTCCTCACACCACAGGCACAATATTTTCGCATACACAGTCATTTTCTTTTATAAATATACACTAATTCTTCAACATATTTCAAAGCATTCTTTGCTTTTTTCACGTCATAACTGAATGGTGTGCCTGTCTAGACGGTCTGTAATATACTTAACAATCTCTCGGATATGGTTGTCATAGAATCATTGCCACAGCAATTTTCTGCTGACGAAAGCTGTCATCGAAAATCCCATGCATTTGGAGAGTGCATAAAAAATTCTCTCTCTCTCTCTGTATATATATATATATATATATCGCAGAACAATTTAGATATAAGTATATATTAACATCAAAAGTTTTAATTCTGTGCAGAGAATTATTTTCTATCCATAATTTATCACGAATATTCAAATCAAAATTGACCACTACAATCGGTTTTTAACCTTTGCTACAAACCAGCATGAAATAAATGTAAATAACAGGTGAAGCTTATGATCCCATGATTATTTTTCATTCATGCTTAGCTCTATCGATTTGAACACAATAGTGAAATAAATAATTGATTAGTAGTGATACAAATAGAAATAATTATTTATATAAAAAGCTCTTTAGTATACGACATATTTAAAATGAACTAAAACGTATTAAATAATTTTTCTAGCCTTATAAGGATTTATAGCACTATATAGATAGCAATAAAAATTGGGATTTTGAATTTTTAAAATTCACATACGATTAAAATTATTAGTTTCGTTATTAATTATTAGTTTCGTTGACATATAAATATATTTTTAAAAAAATCAAATTCTATGAATTAAAAATTATTAATACTATAATGTGTGTTTTTAGAGAGTGATTAAAATTGCTCTGAAATAAAATATAGCATAATTATTAATTATATAATAAGGTATTAATTGCTTTAAATGGTTATTTTATTCACCATTTTTACATATAAAGAATTAATTAATAATTACGGCTGATTGTTCAAGAATTTTATTATTTTGGTCGTATTATCATAACATACGAATTAAAAATTAAAAAAGACATATTTTCATCAAGTTGATGAAATAAAAGAATAGACCAAAATAAATAATCAGCATTTTGAATATGTCGAAAATTGAAAATGAATTACTGAGTTATTAAAAGAGGAAAAAATAAAATGCAGTGACTGAAGCTGCAAAATTCTTAAATACGCCACTGATGGAGACAACGGGATTTCGTTCCATGGGAAATTCCAACCTCACAATCTCCTTAACCTGGATCCCAAAAAATATCAATATATATCATGTGACATACATGCAGATTTATTGGAATGATGAAAAAATATAAAATAAAAATATAAGAAGAATACAAAAATTAAACTTATTAAAGGTTTTAAATTGGGCTTTTCAACAATACAATGCGAAAAACAAATACGATGAATAGGAATGTTACGTTTTTATCAAGACATGAGACGGCAAATGATACTTAAGAATTCGATATATTAATAATTCCTGATATTGCATGTAACCAATAACCTGTCTAATACCTAAAGGCTGCAATAATATTGAACACATTAGAGAAGCAATTAAAAATATAGTTCAGATAAAACCAAACACGAAAGAAACTCTCTATCAAACATATATTTTTCATCTTTCCTTCTATTTAAAGCATTTAATGGATATAGAAATTGAAAAAGAGAAGTTCAGATGCTTTGCAATTTCATTGATATTCAATGCTACACAATTTATTGCAATCTTTGTTAATGGCTGAAAGATATTTTAAATGTATGAAATCACATTATTAATTTCATTTAAATAAATAAACAAGACATATAAACGTTAATCCATTAGTTATTTTAATGGCAAACAATTGAATTTTGTCTGGAGAATTATGGTTTCATATTCCATTTTATTATGCTCGAATTTCATGCAAATTAAACACAAAATGGATTTTATCTACATTATACATGGATTATATTTCGCTATTGAGGGATAAGAAATTCTTCTTTTGGTCATAAATGTATTATTTTTAATCTTTCTAGGGCCGTGGGAAGTATGCTTCAAACCAAATTTATAATTCTTTGTATGAATTTATGTAAGTTAGCATAAATTCTGACACATTTTTTTAGAAAAACAGAAACTTAGATGCTTTAGTTCTTCATTTCACACAAAATGATGTGTCTTGATTTGTTAATTATTAATTAACCAAATTCATTAATGAATCAAATTAAATTTATCTAATAAGCTAAATGAATCCCTTTTCTTATTGTAATTTCAAGCCTAAAAATATTTTAACATAATATGACTAGAAAAAAATGGCCCTTTAAAGGGTTAACTTTTTCCTTTCTAAAATCTTGCGAGTTTAAAATAGTAGAACACTGGAACGCTCAACGTTTTTTTTTTTTTTTTCAAAAGTAAGAAGAATGTCTTACCCTCCCCCCCCCCGTTGAAAACCGCAATAAAAATCCGTGTTTTTATGGATTTTATATATAAAATAGAACCGTGACATTTCTCAAAAAACCTCCTTGTACCGCAAATCCGTCTGAGCCGTGGTATCAAATGAAAAAATCAAATGCTTCGGGTATTCAATCAATCACATTTAACAGAAGAGTTGATGGGTGGAAATTTCGTAATGATATCCAAGCGTCTCTGGCGTCTGTCGGAGTTTTGTTGTACTGGCGTTTGGGGCTCTTGAATATTGATAGAGTTGAAGCATTTCATTGATGTTTTATTAAATTTATATACATGGAATTCAGAGATATGTTGTTGTGTTTGGTTCTTCCTTTTTTAGCAGGTTTCACTGAAATGGGAATAAAAAATTATAAATCTTGACAACTGCGCCCTTATTTTCCACGACGTGTGATATTTTTTCAACTGTCTAATAAATAGTCAGAGAATCAGTTTCAAAATCAGAGACAAGGAACATAAATCAAACGATAATGCTTAACAACTAGATATGTATGGGTAAATGAGTGATTATAGGAGATTCCGAAAAGAAAACAGGTTGAGATTTTTAATTTTAGATAAAACGGTGGGCATGATCTCACCTCGATTTATACAAAATGACAAATTTTGTGTAAAATCAAATAATAAATTTTATTTATTTGTTTTCGTATTACTTTGAAAAGAATCAAGAATGCATATAAAAATGTTTTCTTAAATTATTTAGTCTCAAAACTTATTTGCAATTTTGTTGCTTCGATTACACGCCAAGTTTTATTTATCTTATTTGTTCATATACAGATAGACAGACAATCAAATATGCAATTTATATGTGAAATGCTTGAAATTAAAATTAAACCAAGATTTCAAAAATTATGAACAGGATTATATTCCAAATTTTATTCATCGCGGTGAATTTCTAACTTACTATTATTACTTTGAGATTTTTGTGTCTCTTTGTTGCGTGCTCCTATGCATTAATGAATAATTTCACTATACAATCACAAAAATTGATTTATCCATTAAGAAAATGCGTTTATGAAGTAAGTAAATGTATTCTACGAATCATATACTAGAAATTATTAATTTATATAGACTAGGTAATAATAATAATTCAATAGGATTTTAATAAAATTCCTTTTATGCTAAGAGCATTATTCAATAAAGAACATGGGAGAAAAGTTTGCTTTATTAAAAGCCTTTTAGTGCCAAGTCTTCCAATGTAGCTCTTACTAAATTATTGAATTACGATTCTAGGACTTGATTAATTATGCTACCGTCATATGCCATCTCAAATGAATAAATAAATTACTTATACTTATATTTAATTATTAAGATATAAGCTACAATTTAACAAAAACAGAGTAGGAAGTATTGTTAAATTGAAAATCTCATTTCGTTGGACATCAGAAATGTTTTAGCATGGATTTATCTTTATCTGGAAAGTAAAGTGTTACGAAACAATTCAAAGATAAAGCAACAATATTTTAGAGATAGTTAAAATATGAAGTTATACCAATCAAATATCAACCCGTAGATGTAAGTCAGTGTGTATTGAAGTTTATTAACATGTATAAAGGAGGAATTTACTAAATTTCCCTGCTTTTTTTGAAGATGGAGGTGAGATTTATTTAAATACTACCAAACTTTTCCTATTTTTTTATGTCGCATACAGTCTAGCCGAATTATCATCAAAGTATTACTGTGTTGTAAAAATGTATCACAAAAGTTTTATTAAATGTAAGCAAAATGCACATAAGAATATTCGAAAATATGTTTCCATTCATTTCTATTTTCACCCAAATGTTTGCAATACCGTTAAAACACTGATTCCACACCATATTAGAATGTTTATAAACTTCTTTTAGTAGGGATTGAGATGGAGAAAATACTCCTTGTTTATATTCGATTTATTTTAAATAGAAATGAGTGAATAATGTCAATAAGACGAATGGAAATTTATATTTTTATCGCTGTTCGTTTTACTTAAGTATACCTAGTAGAAATGCATTTATTATGAAAAATAGGAAAATGGTTAAAGTACCTTCCTGGTACTAATAAATTATTATTTATTATTACTTCAAATTACTATTATTTAAAACAATATTTCGAATTATCATTATTTTCAAATTATTTCGAATTGTTATGTATGTATTATACATTTCATCGCAACAAATTATTTTACAAAATTTGAAAATGAAAATCAAAAGTGGAGTCAAAAATTCTTTTTAAAAACTTAAAATGGATAGGTAGTACTAACAACTATTTTATTTACAAATTCTTTTACAACTACCCAAACCTTACCGAAACAATCACAATTTTGGTTAGACGGTCACAATATTGGTTGACGACATCAGACATTTTATTTATCAGTCTATTGTTATATTTCATATTAAATTATTTATAAGTTGAAAAAACAGAAAATCTAGAATTTTTCCATTAATGGCTGGGTACATATAATAATTTTATTCATAAAAATTCTTTTTAAAAACTCAAAATGGATAGGTAGTACTTACAACTATTTTATTTATAAATTCTTTTACAACTACCCAAACCTTACCGAAACAATCTCAACTTTGGTTAGACGGTCACAATATTGGTTGATCACATCAGACATTTCATTTATCATTCTATTGTTATATTTCATAAGTTGAAAAAACTAAAAATCTAGAATTCTACCATTCATGGCTGGGTACTTATGATAATTTTATTTATGAATAAAATATTTCATGTTTTCTGATCAGTTTTTTAAGGAAACGGTGGACTCGATTAGGTACTTTTGAGAATTATTCACTTAGAGTTATGAATTTTTTATGTACATGCATTAAAATATATATACGTCAAATTTCTTTTTAAAATGCTTTGAATTAAGAAATGTTATTTTTTTAAATTAGAAGATATATAACGTTTTAAAATTTCAAAATATTCCAGGTGACTCCATTTTTAATGCTTTTCTATTATTTTTTTCTTTTTGACCCAATATAAATTTATTTGGTATAAAAGTGTGAATGATTTTGTAATTCCAATTAAATATTAATTTTTTAGAAATATTTTTATGCATGCATACTGAATTTTCATTAAAATTTTATGTTTTTCGGAACTAAAATTAGAATTTTAACTATCTAAAAGAACTCGAAATATACGTAATTTTTAATGTTTAACCGAAATCTGTATTATTAATTCTATTTAATTTCTTCAAAAATTAGGACACCAGAGACATTTAAAAGATGTTTAAATTTAATTACAGTATCATCTTGAGGAAAGTAATTAAAACGTGTTTTTTTAACTTTGACTTTTGAAATATTCATTTTATTCAATAATATATTTTATAATGCTTTCTTAATTGAATATAAGCATATAAACTTAGTTTAATATAAAAATTTAATGTTTCTGTTCATTTTTGTTTATTTCAAAGTCTACTGTCCCCTTAATATCGTTGAAAAGAAACTAGGTGATTAGTAAATATATGTTTAAGAAGCATCTTCTATAAGAAACAATATCTTCTAACATTCCTGCAAGCCAGAATGCAACGTAAGTTGATAGCTGCCCTTATCTTCAAACTCTGGTGTCCACTTCCGACGCCATTCAATCGAGGAACATGTTTGTAGCCAAGCGCAATGAATTCTGCCGTCACTGATATAAAGCTGGAGAGACAAAAACAATGATTGATCGACTTAGGCTGACAAAATTCTCGGTGTTCGAAACAAATGCCAAGCTAAATCGACCTGATTGAAGTCTCTTGTGATTTATGAAAACAATCTCGGTTGTTTTCGGAAAGTAAATGTGTTTCTAAGTTTGATTGTGAAGGATGTAGCAGGTGACAGAGTGGAAAAAATTAAAGGAGATTTCTATCTGTAGAATGATAATGTTTCAAATTTGAATAAAATTTTTCTACTAAACATTTTACTCAATTTTATAAGAATGATATTCTAATCTTCAAATTAAATTTAATATCGTTGCAGTTTATTTGCATATGCAAACACTATTTAAAACAATATAGCAAAATTTGCATAAAATACTTTAAGAAATATGATGATTGGAAAAAAAAATTGAATGGACATAAAGTTTGTGTTGCAGAAAGGTTATTTTTTTTAATTATGTTTAAAGTGAGTAAAAATGTTTTTTGAATCATGACATACGCACTAAAGTTATTGAAAAAAAATTTTAAAAAGAATATTTTGAAGTCAAAATCTAACTGGAAAATATATGAGGGTTAGCAACAATTTGTTTTCAGCAGAAACATACGCATAAAATCAATTATAAAGCTTCCGGCATGCAAATATTTTTTCGCTTGGGTGAGTTATTTTAACTGAATAAAAACTAAACGGTCTCCTCGAAGCTCCTCTTGCCTTTTTCATAATAAACGTAATTGTTTATTATTAATCACATGTCATTGGCGAACAATAGTTTTAAAAATGGTTATAAGGATGCGATTTTTGACAATTAATCGTTGAGACGCAGTTAATATACAAGTACCAGAATCTTAGATGCCCTTTTTTATCACCGATTGAAAGCAAAATCTGACAAATAACTACTATTCAATCATAAAATCACATAACAAATTTCATAAATTTAAGTCCTTACAATTATCTGTATGCAAAAGCAGAGACCGACAGATGGTCAATTCTTTGACAAATACAGTTCAAAATTTGATAAGGATCTACTATTTAGATGCTAAAACTGAGAACCTAATTCCATTTACTTAAGTAATTACGCTTTTGAATTGTTGTGTTTATATGCATTCAAAAGTAAAACCAATTGACAGTCAATCACTTGATGGATATGTTTTAAAATTTGATAGATATCTATACTATATGTATTAAATTTTTGATCCAAATTTTATCCATCAAGTTTCATTTTGTTGATATCGTGTTCATTTGCAATCAGACAGCAGGATAGACAGAATTCCTCTGAATGGATTTCTTTCACAATTTGATAAAATCTATGGATTTGATGTGATACTAAATACCAAATTTTTTATAGCTGAATCAAAGCGGTTTTGAATTATTTTGAATTGTTTTAAAGACAGACATCATTCCAAAAATGCATTTTTCCGTCTCAAAGAGATCTGAGCGTGAAGATCTTCAAAATCCAAGTTCGAGTTTTTAAAATTCGTTCTGGAATTTTTGAACTTTGCAATACTTTTTTTTTATTATTTTTATTCTTTATTTGTGAAAAAGTAAAGGAATTAATTAGGAAATTTTTAAGGTTTTTTTTTTGTCATTTATAAATTCACAAATTTGCAGTATCTCGGGTATGATGATTAGTAGATTTTCTACAAAGGAACAATTAAAATAATATTCAATTAAAGTGAAATAAGAGATTAAAAAATTAAAATCATCTCATATCTTGTGTCATCAAGTATCAAAACATACACAAAATTGAACGTATCGAGTTTCAGCACAACCTAATTCATAAGGCTACGATTCGATTTTAAATGACAATGATTTTAATCGTTAGTTATTGAAGAGAAGAAATTTTAACACTTTAGCCATTAAACACTTTAAATGCTGCTCACACAATATGTGTGTGATGAAACCACCGAACGTTATGTCTATGTTTGCATACATTGAAATATTTCATAAATTTTTTTAAAAATTAATTCTTCAAAAATATTGCCGGCCTTTGGCAATATTTCACTGCTCAGACATACTGCCATTAAAGTGCTAATACAGATCTTGCTTTTCAAACTTATTTTTTTAATGTTCAAACACTGCCTTGATGCTGATAATGTTGAAGTCAGTAAAACTGCACGAACAATATTATCCGATAAAAGAACATTATATCTTTAATAACACATCTGCGATACGTTCAGTCTACAGACAGTTTATTGATTGATTGATTTACTGGATTAATGGTCCTAGTTGGAAGTAAATTAAGGCCACTGCAGGCGTTACCCAGTAAATGAAAATTGTGGTCAAAGGACATGGGCAATCAATCGAAAAATTTAACGATGTGCAGTCTTATATATTTTTGGAATAGCTCTCATGTGTGAGAATATAAAAAAAGTTTAGTAATAAAGAACTAAAAGTTTAGTAATAGAGAAGCAAAATATAGCAGGTCTAAATTTATACGAATTGTGTATTTAGTGATAAAGAGCTCACAGATAATAATGAGATCAAATATTTTCAAATCATGAATCTAAAGAATATCTTTATTTTTTCAAGTTACTCGTTGACAAGATAAGTATTGCACAACATTAAATAGACGCATCTATAAAGACAGTCCTTTCAGATTTCCAAAACTAAACCCTATTACACATGTCTGGGATTCTCTTAGGAAGGCTATTGCATTCCCCCAAAAATCCTCCAAGAAATGTAAATTTCCTTTCTATTGAAGTGCAGCCACATACTACAGAGACTTTTCAAATATTTAGTATATAATATGACGGACCATAAAAAAAATATAACCGAAATAGAGCAACGACTTTTACTTTGTCTTGCATTTGAACAAGAACATTAAATATTATTACGAATATTAATATTAAGAATATTATTTACGATAATAATTATGCAATTTGGATAATAATTACGATAATAACTATGAAATTTGGATAATTATGATAATTATGCAATTTGGATAATAATTACGATAATAACTATGAAATTTGGATAATTATGATAATAATTATGCAATTTGGATAATAATTATGCAATTTGGATAATAATTACGATAATAACTATGCAATTTGGATAATTATGATAATAATTATGCAATTTGGATAATAATTACGATAATAATTATGCAATTTGGATAATAATTACGATAATAATTATGCAATTTGGATAATAATTATGATAATAATTATGCAATTTTTGGCGGAGTTTATTCTTATTCATGGCTGAGAACACATAGCAATTTTTATTAAAGTGAATCATTAATTTTATAAAATAAATAATTTTGAATAACAATTGCGATTCTGTGTGTTTACATTCTTATAATCTCTGATGGAAAAAAAATCCCAAAATATTTGCTATGATTGCATTTCAAGGCAAATTATTAAATGTATATCAACTATTTACTCAGAGATTAAGCAAATTTTATAACTGCAACTTCAAATATTATTGTATTGACAATGACTTTCTTTGCAGGTAATAACGTGCAACCGGAACATTTACACACTTCAAATCACGGATACTACAGGAAGTCACCAGTTTCCTGCAATGCAGAGACTGAACATCAGTAAGGGGCATGCTTTCATTCTTGTTTACTCCATCACTAGCAAGCAAAGTCTAGAGGAGCTCGCCCCAATCTACGCTCTTATCAAAGAAGTCAAAGTAATTATCTTTCTCATTCATAAAAATGTTCAAATAATCAATTCCACCCTTCTTTGTTACAATTGTAAATGTTAAAGAAAAAAGTGAATCCCTATATGAGTCAGCTCTGGTGATTACAAATTGGACGTCAGCTCAAAAATGACTAAAATATTTATAGATTCACAGTTAAAAATCTACTTTAATGTTAATAAAAGGAAGAGTTCCTCATCGAAAACTTTGTTCCTAAAACTGCTTTTCTTTCTAGTAATGAAAAGCAGTACCCACTAGTAATTAAGATGTACCCACTTTAATAAATAATTTTTGTTAGAATAAATACTTCAGGTTCATGGATGTTAAAATATATGAAAACGTGTTTTCCCCTCATCAAGCATATGCATATAAATGACATAGTTATCTGAACTGAAAAATAATGTTTTATAAACAAGAAAATGAAAAAAAAAATCGATTAAAATATGCCGATGGCCTATAAGAAACTCCAAGTAAATTATCCATTGGAAAAATCAAAGTTTCAAGTTTTATATTAAAATAGATGCTTGCTTTTAGTTTTCAATTTTCGATTTCTTAAAAAAAAGTTTTAGAAATTTTTGTTAAAAGCGATAAACGTTTTAGTGCCACATTTGAGAATGTAATTGAAATATTAATTATTTAAAGAAAAATAACTCGCATTCAGAATTTTTTTTTTAATAGCAACTGCAGAAAATTATGTATGTAACCATTTATCTGGATCGAACATCAGCAGACTTCTGACTAGGAAAACTAGGCAATTGACAAGGGCTGCTGAGGTGAGGGTGCCCTGAGGCACTACTATTAAAGAAAGTTAATACTAAAATTTCAAATACATAAAATTTAAATAAATACAAATTTATATATAATAAAATATTGAGACTAAATATGCTCACAAGGCAATATTAAAATCATTATTAAATAAATTATTTCAAAAAGCATTTTCAAAGTAAATGATAAATTTAGTAATTAAAATAAACTTTAAAGAGGATATTCGTTTAATTGAAGTTGACTAAAAAATTTTAAAGATAATTTTAGGTAAATTTATTTGTATAGTTTGTAAACTTTCTCAGATTTGACCATAAATAATTGTATATAAAGATGTAGAGTAAAGCAGTTATAATATTTTAAAATGAACATAAATTTGTACAAGGTATTTTAAAATTTATTAACTAATACACGTCTTCTTGTACACTTTTTTGCAGTATCTCTGTAGAGTTACGAGCAGCAAAATGGTGTTCGAATTTTCTTACTTATTGTTCGAACTTAATTTCTTCATGCCAACCCGATGATCACTGTTAAGTTTCAGATGGGAAATATTCCACATCAATGCAGTTATCAACATTTTAGCAAGTTATCGGTAGATAAAAATAAAATGTATAATTTAAATTTAATAATATTAAATGGGAATTGAAAATAAGTGTATTGCGAATAAGGGAAAGAAAATGAAGTATTGATTCTGTTGATTGTGTTTTGGAATTGCAAAATGCATTGTACAATCATTACCACGAATATCTTTTTCCCTGAATTAAGTTCATTAATATTCTTTGTAAATCATTAGCATTTACAACCTAGAACTTATGATGATGTACAGTAATTACCAACCCAAACTAAACCAACAATTAATCCAAAACAAAAACGAAATAATACATGTACAAAACCTGAAACAATTATTCACAAATATTTCTAAAAAATTATCGCCATGAATAATTTTTTTTTCACTCATTTATAATTTTTTTGAATATTGTTTGTGAGTTGTTGGCATTATTAAAACCTAAGATAAAGCGAAACAGAGCTAATATACTGACCTAAACTGAACCAACAGTTAATCCGAAACGAAAATGAAACAACATACGTATAAAACCCGAAACAATTATTCGCAAATATTTCTAAAACTTTGATGATGATGATGTCGTGTTCGCGTTACCACGGAAAGGGGGTACGATAGCTTCTGAGGGTAAAGACCCCTGAGCACCCGAGGGCAGAAGTCTGACTTCTAGCTCATATGAAGATGAAATTCACACATTCGCTTGCACGACCCCTTTTTACAGGGGGGCGCATTCACACACCTCACAGATAAAACACAGATTAAGAACAACCATGCCCGAACCGGGATTCGAACCCGGGACGCCCAGATCACGGGGAAGATGCGCTACCCCTATGTCAGGGTGCCGGCTTCTAAAACTTTATACCCTTTAATAACAAACAAAAAATATGTTTTTTTTAGGGTAATTTGGAAGGTATACCCATGATGCTGGTTGGAAACAAAAATGATGAAGAGGAAAACAGAGAAATCTCTTACCAAGATGGAATGAACCAGTCCCACAAATGGAATTGCAACTTTATGGAAACCTCAGCGAAGAACAACACCAACGTGAAAGAAATGTTCCAAGAACTATTAAACATGGAAAAATCGAGGAACGTGAGCCTACAGAGCGAGAGACGAACTCTTGCCCAATTCAGGAAAGAAAAAATGAAAGGGAAATGTTTGATCATGTGAACCATCGAATCTTGTACGAGTATTATTGAAAATGCATCCAATTATAAGATACAGGACGATTATAGGAAAGGTGCATACGTATTAATCTTTTATCAGTATCTAGTTTGAGTTTCATAGAGACTGTATTGAACTGACTACTATCTGTATTTTTGAACTGTTTATAGTGAATATATTGAGTGTTATTTGATGGTTTCAGGCCCAGTAATAAGAAGGGATGGCCAATGGATTAATATCAGATTTTTAACAAATTATTACTATAAATTATTTAATCAAAATATAATCTATAACTTATATCGAATCTAATCAGTAATCGCCTGATAATCTTTTATCAGTATCTTATTTGAGTTTCATAGATACTGTATTGAACTGACTATTATCTGTATTTTTGAAGTGTTTATAGTGTATATACTGACTGTTAATTGTAGGTTTCTGGTCCAGTAATAAAAAGCTATGGTCAATGAATTAACATCAGGTATTTAACAAATTATCATTCTAAATTATTCAATCAAAATATAATCTAACTTCTGTGGCAACGACGTATGAACTGTATAGAGATTTATTGTTATTTGATATACTTTTTCGTTAACTTAGACTTTTAAATCATAGAGACAAATGATGATGGTTTAATGGGGTTTTTTTTATTTGAAATGGTCAGATTTTTGCTGTTATGCAGCAAGATTGAAGAGATTCATTAAAAATGGAAAAATAGGTGATATATAGTCGTTTATTGGTTTATTCTGCTTCTTCCCTTATTTCATTAATGAGATATAGCTTTTAATTTTATAATTGTGAAGAAAATAATATATTTTTACACAATACTTACATACGGAACATAGAATATCTGTTTTTCAATTATAATTCTTAATGCAGTGAACTTCCCAAGTAAAAACAGGCTCACAAATGGTAGGCAAATAAAGATTTAAAGCTTTATCCCAAGTGGCCATAGAACGTATTTTTGAAAGTCAAATGACAAAATCAATATCGGAATTATTAGGCAGCTCTGGAAATAAATCAACATCCTTTAGATATGATTCCACTGATGGCTGGTTCTATTGAAGCAACACTTAGAATCTTAGAAAAGGGATTTATATATAACACGATTGTTGCCACCACTCACGCCTGACATTCTGACCATCAATCCAATTAGAAGATGCCTTCTTTATTTTCCCTTAACGATAATAGAGAAGGGATGATATGATTAGACAGTAAATTTGAAACACAGGCAAACAAACAGCAACCAACTAGTTACGAACCCGATGATAAAACGGTGCATGGATTTTGCACCAATGATTAAGTTCATTTACTTGATGAGCAAATTTTAGGCTACATTGATTCATTCTATTACAACCAAGCGTAATTGACAGATTGACCTTGAATTTCAATTTAAAAGTTTCGATTTTTCTTCATCAAATCTGTATACTAAGAAGAAATTTAGAGTTTCGTGTTTCAGTGTTCGATTCTTAGAAATGAGAATGAAAAAGGATGGCATGAACATTTTGAGAAGAGCTGAAAAGGAATTGGAAGCACCCAGCCAAAACAGAGACTCTTAAGACTCTTACAAAAATACACTTATTTAAAAAATCTCATTGTTTAATTTATTTGTTCTTATTGAATAATTTACATCATATAGTCGAGAGCATCTTTTATATCTTCATTTATTGCTTCTGCATTTCGTGAAAAAGTGGCTTCAAAAAGTGTATGACGCATGTCTCACAAACTATTAAATAACAAACACATGTGGCCGATGGTATATTCAGCTTTAGATTGCCAAAATTAAGATCGATAGTATCTGCAGATTTTGTGACTTTTATAATTAAACATTAAAATCAATAATTCAGTAGTTTTAATATTTAAAAATCTAACAAATCATTTAAAAAATAGTTTAATTATAACACTGTTTTTATATATGGATATCTAATGATTATCAGTTATTTAATCATGTAAAAATACAAGAAATCCAAAGAAATTTCGAACGATAGATTTAGCACAGGTGCGGATATTAAAATTTTATAATTGACTGAAGTTATTGAAAAAGTTCTAATGTTATGTATGACTTATGTATGACTAATGTTATGTTATGATCGATGCTAATTAAAAACTAATTTAATAGTAAAATTATATTTATTTGTGATAATCAGACCTACTGTACTTATTATATTGTAAAAGAAAATTTTATGGTTTATATGCTTATGTTTAAACTTATAGGCAAAGAAAATGTAATTAAATAGACTATAGACTCGTTGCATTGTCGATTAAGTGGTTCAAAGCTCTAAGATGCATATAGGCTCCATTTGATATTTGATACATTTTTCATACCATTTAACAGTCATAAACTGATTCATATATTGGATTTCTTTATAAACTTCTTTCTTTATTACAGTAAATGCACTAAAATTGCTTAAATCCAAATTTCAATTTTCTGAAGATTCAAATAAACCGAATTATCCCAAGCTAAAACAAATCTTGCTCCTTGAATTGTTCAAGAACTGTGAAAAAAAATTCCTTGGATTTTTTGACAAATTCATATTTCTTGTATGGCTGTAATTTTTAGATTTATACTTTATAGTGTGAATATTGGGTCAACATCCAGTTTGATTTATAGAGTGATGTTAATGTAAAAGAACTGATAAGATGACTTTTAAAATTTTGACGTAGTTGTGAAATTTGTTAGTGTATTTTATGCTTGACCTTGTGCCCCATTTCTTTTCCATATTGAAAGCTTTTATTATGATTTGTAGAAGAATGTCATTGGATGTTTCAGATATATTATCCAATTTTTAATCTTCTGTGGATTTAAAGTTTATACTTGTAGATATTAAGAATGACTTATAATGTATTTATAAACTTTTATTATATTTCAAATTATAATTTGATACATGATGGAGAGCAAAATGCGAATTTTAAATTTTTTGGTTTAAAGTCATATAAGGCAAGTAAAATACAAAACAATTATTTGAGTTTGGTTTGAATTCGTAATATGCTAATTTCATTTTATGATGGACAACGACCTTTACGATTTAAAGTTTAAAACTAAATACTATTTAACATTCTCTAATGTACATAAATGTTCATATGATGTTTTAATATATGTGTTTCAAGTGACAGTTTTAGATATTGACTGCCACGATTGTCTGTGTATTTCAATTTTTACTTCAGCTTGCTCTATATATTTCTGCATTGAAAACAAACAAAAAAAAAGCTTATTTAGCATATAGTGTTGAAAATTTGAATTGTAAATATTTGGTGTTGAATAATCAAAGTTATGTCTGAAAACAGGAGAGGCTATTTCTTTTATTGTACTTTAGCAGTGGTTTTGTTTTATTAATAGCCCGGTTACAGACTAAATTGTTAAATATGATAAAACCATTTAAGTCAACAAATGAAAGAAGTTTTCTGTACATAGTTGACAAATGGATAAAAATTTTTATTTACAGATCGTTTTTTTTTCCTGATAAAATCTTAATCTACAATTTCAGAACTAGTCAAAAAATAATATAACGATACTATACCTACAACGAAAGTTAGTATAAGTACGAGTCTACGGATCGCCAATTGCCATGGAAACTGACATTAGCTCATTTTATGAAGGTAGTGCTTGTTTCAAATGTATTTATAGATGACGCACTCATAGAAAAACTAAAGCATCTGCTTGATTAAAATAGGCTGATGTTTGTCTCTATTTTCGTAATATAACTGGTGCTCTTAAAACCTCATTTAAGTTAATAAATGTATTTCATTGATTTTCTATCAATAATATTTGTTTTCTTCTAACATTTACATGAAAGGGTGATTTTCAAGTCATCCATATTTATCATCTTTGAATGCAAAGTAAAATAGATGAAAGTTATCAGAAAATGTATTGAAAAAGTTAATAAAAGAGCAATTCAGTCTTTCACGACAGCAGAAAAAGTTCAGAGTTTAGGGTTAATTTAGAATTATCTACTATGGACAGTAATAGTTAGTAATTTTATAGAAAATAAAAGCAGAATATTTTATTTTGGATGGAAATTTAAGACGTTTACTAATATTACTATAAAAAGTATATATAGTCAACAGTTCTTGAACATCAAGTGAAGAGGACCAACAATAGTGAATTTTAGATTTATCACAATTTTCTGGCTTATATTTCAATAATATAAAGCATAAAAGTTTTAATTAGAACTGAATTGTTGTAACAAGTATATTCGGTGATTTATTACATCGTCTTCCGAATTAGATTCAGCTCATAGATTCTTTTTATGGAAAAAGTAAGCTTAAATATAGTTAAGAATGTTTAATATGAAATGCTTAGTATGAAAGTTAAATGAAGTTTTTAAAAAAAATGAATATTCGTAAGTTTTAAAAATGAAGAAATTAGATTGTTTTTCATTTTAAAATTGATTGTAAAATTTTAATTGCTGTATAATATTTTCTGAATTTACTTTATTGAGGTTTTTTTTTTTTTTTTTGGAAATTAAATTTTGAATATTTTAGCATTTCATAATTTATTGCCAAGTTATATCACATAAAATTACCATTTACTAGGGTCATTTATAACAACTCCCTGATATTAAGCACATAGAAATTCCATGTGTACATATCGTAACAAAGAGCTAGATAATTGGATAGTAATATCTAACATTTTGTAAAGGATTTGCCAAGTTTAATAGCATAAAGAATAGTTAGGAAAATTATTTTTTTAGGCTTTAGCCAGGAAGAAGAATAAAGATAGATAATTTGGGAATCATATCAGAATTTTATTTGTAACAAGAATTAAATTTTTAAAACAAAATCAAAGAATATTATAGGTATAAATGTATATTTAACAATTAACGTACTAGAAACAAATCTCATATTTCTATTATTAGTATTTTTCTATACTCTATTAAATAATAATCCGAAGACTCACATTTTACTTTATCGCACAATCCTTTCATGATAAAATACAAAATACACTTTATTTAATATCAGAAAATAATTCCAAATAATTTTATTATAAAATATATTATTTCTCCTAAGCAAATTTAAATTTCAAAAGTAAATTTGAAATCATATTTTCAAATAGTTTTAATATATTGAAAAAGATGTAATTGAATAATTAAGATTAATTTTGAATTAAACATGCTTTAAATGGGCTCGATCTACGAAATTGTTAAATTCTCGTAAGGGATTAATCTCATGCTTTATAATTCTATTATAAGTAATATGTATGCATTATCACATACGGATCTCTATTTAAATTCTTGAGATATTTCGAGGAGAAATTTAATTGTTTCTTTCCTAAGACTGTCTGTCCTAATGTTGATAACGATTTTTAACAAGTAAGAGCATAGGGTTTTCATATGTATTGTATTTAACCATTTAAAATACTTTAGATAATAAATGTATTGAAATCTCATCGCGAATTTTCTTTTTCTTCTATAAGCAACATAAATATTTATAATTTTTACAGTTTTAGGGGAATAACATATGTATCTCATCATGATATTTCTGTATATATATATATGCTACTTCTTTACTTTACATGTCTAATAACTGTTGTTTAATGTTTTTTAGATTGCATATGTTTAGTTTTGCTATCATTTTAAATTATGCATTCACTATTTTTATAATCTTCAATCTCATTTTTTCTTATCATTTGGTGAATTAAATGTTTCACTGAATATTTGTTTTGTATTATGTTCATATTCCTTTGTAAAATTATTTCATATAATATTCAAAATGTTTTTTGCAAAAATAAAAATGTATATGAAGCTAAGTCAGTTTTAGTACATTGAAGATGTTATGGCAAGAAGAAACTTAATCGATATCAATAAAAAATAGAAGAAATTAATCAGATAAAAATCAAATTTCCAATAAATAAATATCATTATTAGGAAAAAAAGTTATCATTTCATATGATCATGGTATCTTATGAATATATCTAAAAATTCTAAATTTAGTTGATTTTTGCACTGTAGTTTTTTGAGAATCCATTTTACGGCCCCAACTGTAATATAATTAAATGATGCATATTTTTAATTTTTTTTCATAATATTGATGCGAATAAAAATAAAATGGAATTATAATAAAGCATTAGTCTTACATTAATGGATTACAGTAATACAATTTTATATTTGTTTTTGTGAAAGACTGATATCTGGTAGATGTTGGTATTTTCGGTGAATATCAGCATTCTTCGAGTCAGTGTGTGTATGAAGAATTTGACACGATTATTTCTCATTTATAGCGTAAATATCGACATTAAACAGGCGCTATGGATGAATATTACTTAATTTTTTTTTACACTAATAAACAGAAAAAGTAATATCTCAAAAATGTTCTTAGCATATCCTCTAATAAATGTGTTTGTATTTTATTAACCATTGGTAATCAAAGATATGACAGTGCTATCTTTGACGATCAATCATTGGAATGTGTTTAATACGAAAGTATCTGAAATCTGAGGGTGCATTTTGACCTTTATTTCTGGATAATGAAAATAAAATTTGACTAAAACTAAAATCATAGTCACAAACTGACACATCAAATTTCATATAATAAAGCCACTGAGGTTTTGAGTTATGGCGTTTTCGTGCTTTTGAAAGAACATACTGATAGACGGTCAAGCCTTTAAAGGATTTGGTCCCAAATTTCATCGTATTTACATTTTAGATCTTAAATCTGTGTATTAAATTTTATTCATTTAGCTATATTAATTCTGTTAACTTATATTCGGGCAGCCGAAGAAAGAAATTACTTCAAATGGATTTCATTCAAAATTTGATGATAGAAATCATCAGATTTGGAGTAGATGCCTCATATGGAATTTCATCCGTTTACCTCAAACTGTTTTTGTGTACTCGAGTTTATAACCAGACATAATTACAAAAATGTGAGACTCTTGAAAATTTAGAGTTCTAATTTTTGGGGATAAAAATATTTTTGCTTTTTATACTTCATATACAAAAAAGTAAAAACTGAAAATTTTTAAATCGTAATTTGATCGTACTTTTAAATCATATTTTTATTAATGTAAATTATTTATGAAAATAAAAGGATGCTATTAGATAAAGGTTTTCCTTAATAGATTAGTGAATTAAAAACGAACGGTAAATGAAAAAATAATAATATTAATAACAAACTTAACTAAATTTGTTATTATTCAATTTTATTGATTGCATCAATTTGTGTTTTCTTTTCTGACTGTGCTCTCTCGTTAGAAATATCTGTGTTTATCGATTGCTTTACTATATAAGAATATATCTAAATAATTAATCTTTCACCTACCCTCTATATTTCACATTAATATATATTCCTTATTTGATCAAAGAAAATGAAACTTGGGGTAAGGGAAAGTAATGGTGACTAAGAGATAATCAACGGACTTTTAATACTTAATATTTAATGAAATGCCATAAAGGGTAATTAAAGTATCAAAATTATTTTTACTTGTTACTGTCATAAACTCAAAGAACTCGGAGTTTATATTTTGGGACATAATGTGTTGCTGAAATTAATCAAAAAGTGCATCCTTTCAATAAAAGAAAAATGCACGTTTATGTTAATTTTCTTTCATTAAATTACTATGGCGCTTCTTCATCATTTAATTGATATGTTTAACATTTTTTTATTTGCCAAGAATGAACAGCTCAGAAAAAAGAGTCATGGTTCAAGCTCTGAATTCGGTCCAAATTTGCGGAAACTCTTACCGAATTCTATATTTCACTGATATGGCATATGTAATGAGTTTTAAGTCGTTACATCAATACTTTTTGTGTGTACTATTAACCGACTTCCCTTCATAAATAATTTGATACATTTTTATTACATTATTGTTATTCATTGCAATGTTGGTTCATCTTATTTTACAATCATCACGTAATGCATAAAGTATTATTTTTATCAGGCATTTTTTTCCGTACTCGCCAGTCGAAGTTTTACTTCCTTAATTTCTGCATCACAAACTGGTAGTTTTAATAATATTTTAATTTTTATAATCAAAATTTGTAAGTCGGTTATTATATTGTCACTGATTGGTTCTATTCTGCTGCCATTTATCCAGTTCTTTCCGGACTAAGCAGAATATACAACTTGAAAACGACAATATTTTTCAATTTCAAGATGTCATTGATATTTAATTTGAAATATCAATTCACGTAATTCAATGTAAACATTGATATCCTAACAAAATGATTCAGCTCAAATTCCAAGTTGTAATATATCTCATGTTTTGTCTCACAGAATCTTTTCTTGTGTGCGTTATGTTCTTAAGAATATGACGAAGCTATTACTAAATATAGTTATATTTAATGAAAAATGACATAAAAAAATAAAGTTCATAATTTTTATAATTATTTTTAATTTTAAAAATATCATAACATGAATGTATATCTCAATTCAAAGACTTTTGTTATATGCAAATAAGTATATGATTAATGATTGCGAAAATAAAAAGGCCAGGTAGATAATGCATTACATTCTTTATAATTCCATTTCCTTAAATGCAATATTTCATTAATACTAACATTTAAAAAAAAATCTGCTTTTTTTCTTTTATCTCGTGAAGTATTTCTAAGGTGGGCTCAACTGTAAGTGCCTCTGTTTATTTGAAAAAAATGGTAATAAGAATAAAGAATGATTCAATATTTGTCTTTTTCTTTTCTTCTTTACAGTGCTCTTTCAAGGAAATTTTATCAACATTTGAATAAAGAAATAGGAAAACTGCTTAAGAGAAAGAAATGATTCTCCTTTTTCCTACTCTTATTTCGGTTTTAATCGAAAATCAGTTGCTGACAATTGATCTGCATTTATTTCTATTCTACTTCAAACTCTTTTTTAAAAGAAAATAATGTTTTGATGTTTGAACAATTTGTTTGTTTCTATATTTGTGCTTAATTTTAAAATATGTGTTTTGTATTATAATTGGAATTAGAATGGATGATACTAGGCTTATTGTGAATTTATAAATTTTAAACCGGATGTATATTTTGTTAAATTGGAATTGTCATTGCTGTAACCGTCTTCTAAATATTAAGAATATCCAGAAACGACGATATCCAATTATTTCATTTTGCATATCCTGAACACTTTACAAAAAAGTAAAACAAAATTGCATTTTTAATCAAAAAGACGAATTTCCATAACGTGTATAACTTAAAAAATATATATTAATAACTCCTTGAAGGAAATTTCTGCGTTTTTGGATTTCAGAGATACTATATATAATAAGCTTTTATTTACTGAAAATCAGATGCACAATAAGAACATAATTATAATATTATTAAAATGAATATTTCTTACTTTTATAAACTTTACACATGATTAAAAAATAACTAATAACAGATTGTGATTATATAATGAAATGGAAAATGGCAATAAAACAATCAATTTTATTCATCCTGATAGAGTGATAATGAAGTTAAATGATACGATATTGCTTATCTTAATATATATTTAACTTATAAAGGTTTCAAATCGAGTTAGATTTTTATATATGCCACTCAGATTCTAAGGTATATGCTACGATCAATAGCCATGAATAAATGTTATTTCGAATAGCACTTGTCATAGATAAGCCCACTGGCTTTAGAAGTCGGTGATTTTAAACCAAGGGGGGTGCTTTGTTTTTTTCTATAGAACCATCTAGGGCCAAGAATACGACTTAGCTATAAACAAGTCACAACCAATTTTTACGGGGTGGACTTCATTTATGCATTTCATTCACTCATCCACATATCGTAATTTAGATCTGAAACAGATAACGATCACCCCTGATCTCCAGTACCCCCAGTCGTATTACTCTTGACATGGAGGACTATGTGACCAAGACAAATTTATATATGCGTCAGTCACCACATATGCGGGGAGCCTTGGGCCGGTGTGGTTCGAACTCACAACCCAAGAGATGCGAATCCAATGACCTATCAACCAGGCTATCCCGGCCTGCCATGTAATAATAATAATAGTAGTAGTAATACTAACCGGTTATTATTCATATTCACCTCCAATTTTCTTTAAAAGGATTAAATACACAAAAAATAAATAGAAACACAAATATATATATGATATTTTAAACTCTAATTTAAATCCAAATTAATTCCCATAGTTTTATAGTAATTCAGCCCATATAAACATCATTCTAAAATATTCTCTTATTTCCTGATCCCATTCTACTTTTTCTACTTAATTAATTCAACATGAGTTCTAAAAATGCTGAATCGGCTAAAAAGCCGACACGTTCCCACACTCCGAGTGAAGGATTAAAATATTTCTGATATAAACAAATTCCACTAAAAGATCCCTGTGTTTCTCTTACTTGTGATTGGCACGTGATGGAAATCCCAATTAAAATCTCACAGTATATAAGCACTGTGAAAATCATTTTCCCTCTCTTCTCTGCTGTAAAAATTATGCCTTGACGGGGGGAATTAAAGCGAACTTAAAATGCAAAGTATCTTTATTGTCTTCGAAACTGCCGTCTGCTTCAAAATTTATATGCTTACATTTTATATACGAGTTACATATGAAAAGAATATAATGGAATTGTTCATCAAAAAGGGAAATATTTAGTTGATTTAAAAAAAAATCTTGAATAACAACTGCATTGATTAATTAATGATTTCCTTAATTTCAAATAAAAACATTTAATTTTTAGTATAAATTATAACAAAATGGCAGCCTTCAACTAATTATAATATTAAACTTATTATTTTTTTTAAAAATTGCCAGTTTAAAAAATTTCATTTCATTTCAATGAATTAATATTCCTACATAATATAAAAAGTAATTATGTGTATTATAACAAATACTGATAAAACTAATTTAATGTAAATTTACTGTAGACCTAAAATTTCCTAATTCATCGAATTTATATTTTGAACAAATTTTTTTAATAGACAAATCTGAAGAAATGTATCGTTAGAAATTTTTTTAATGTATCTACCTGCATGCTTTTCCCTCAGTTTAAATTCCTTTTGCAGTTCCTGAGTTTGAAATCTGCCGCTGTTCTTTTACGTCATTGATAAGATTATATTACACGTCCTTAAGCCTAAAAATAGAAGAAAATCAAA